>NC_081830.1:35022894-35325332 GCF_030867095.1 Alligator mississippiensis | reverse complement strand
AGCAAAGAGGAACTAGGTGAGAATGTGAAAGTGAAAGGCAACTTGGGAAACAGTGACCATGAATCAAAAGTGTTCAGCATCCTAAAGGGAGGAAGGAAGGCCAGGAGAAGAATAAAGATACTGGACTTCAGAAAAGTGGACTTTAGCAAACTCACAGAACTTGCAGGTAGGATTCTCTGGGAGGTGCATTTGAGGGGAAAAGTAGACAAGAAGATCTGGTAGTATTTTAATGCGACCTTATTATGGGTCAGAAACAAGATACCCTGATATATGGGAAGAATGAAATGTGCAATAGGACACAGGCATAGCTAAACAGTGATCCTACTAAAAGTGGACACTTGGTCTTATTAGTAGGGAAGAGTATAAGGATATTGCTAGGAGAGGATCCAGGGGCATTGCACTGGTACAATTGCCCCCACCTTTGCTTCATGCTCCACTCAAAATTTAAAATCAACTGCCTGACAGTGACAACAGCATATTTATTGAGGTGGCAGTGAAGGAGTCAATTGACTTCATGACTTATTAAAATCTACCTGATTTATTCTAAATGCTTCATTTCACAGGTGTTACTGATCCTCTCTCCTTTTTAATGGTCTTGATGTTAGCTAGCTTTTCTTTTGCAGTTCTGCTGTCAGTTAGCTGCTCCTGGTAATGTAGCATTTATTTCATAGTCTTGCAGACTGTTTTTAACTCATTGCAATAAAGTTATATTTGCTTTTGTATCAATCTTAAACTGAGCATTATCACTCTAGGCCTATAGTTGATTAGTATAGCTTCTAGTTTCTTTTTACCTGGAAAAAATATGCGTTCTGTTATATGTGATGATGCACTTCCCCATGTGCAAACTTTCTGCTTGCAAGCAAAGAGGAACTAGCTGAGAATGTGAAAGTGAAAGGCAAAGTGAAAGGCAACCTTTCCGTTGAACCTATCCTAAATCCATCCATGGGTATAGCATTGGTGTGAAGGGAAAATATTGGGAAGGCCAAGTCACAATTTGAGATGCAATTGGCAAAGAACATAAAAGGCAATAAAAAGAGATTCTACAAGTATATTAAGAGGAAGAGGCAAACCAAAGAAACCATAGACCCTGTATTCCTTACAGACCACAGAAGGCAATCTAATTACATATGGTGAATTTTTTCTTCAATCTTTATAAATAGGGACACCTTCCAGATGTTTAGTGCAGTGGCAGCAAAGATAGGGAAGTGGCAAACACCAGAGAGTAATGACAGAACAGTTTAGGGATTACTTAGAGAAGCTATTCTTTCAAGTAGGCAGAGCCAGACTGGATGCATACTTGGATACTGAAGAAATTTGCTGAAGTAATTTCAGAGCTATTGGCTATTCTCTTTGAGAACTTGTGGAGGTCTGATGAGGTCCCAGATGATTGGAAAAGAGCAAAAATAGTGCCATATTTAGAAAAAAGGAAGAAGAAAAATCCAGAGAATTAAAGATCAGTCAGTCTGACCCGGATACCTGGAAAGATCACGGAACAGGCCCTTAAGGAATTTATTTTGAAGCACCGCGAGGAGAACAAGTTTATCAGCAGCAGCCACTTTGGATTATCTAAGAGTAAGTCATGCCAGACCAACCTGATTGGGGGAAGATTCACATGGTCAAATCCTATTTTGCCCAATAGTTTTTAGGTGATAATTTAGCATCTAAATTAAGACATAAGAAGAAAAATGAAGACACTTTGGGAATGTATGTAATTTTAATTCAAATTCCACTCCTCCCCCCCGCCCCGCCAACTAGACATATCTTTCAGAACCAGCAAAGAAAGGATTTGCTTTAGCCACTGATACTCTGTGTTGGTCCTGTTTGACTACTTACATGCATACTCCATGTAAGTTTTCTAACCTTGACCACACACAACCTGCTGCCTTCCCCCCCACCAAAAAAACCAACAACAACAAAAAACCCCCAGGCAGAGCAGCTATTTGATGCCGGAGGAACCACTGACACTTTTAGTCTAATAGCCTAGTAGCGAGGGACTTGTTTAGGAAATAGGAAAGGCAGAATCTGTGTCCCTCAGCCTGAGGGGGTTTGAACCAACATCTACTTTCCAGTAATATGCCTAACCAAAAGAACTTGGGTAAAGGTGGCACCCCAACTATTGAAGCTGGCACATTGATCAGCTGAGAGGGAAAGAAAGGCATGTGGGCTCAAAAGCAGAGCTCTGTGCTTCAGTGAGTTAAATGCTGTTCTCCTCTGAAAGAGATGGGACCTAGTGTAGAAGCCTTTTCTTGCAATGATGTTTCTTCATTTTACATTTAATAGTTATGGGATAAAATAAATAGATTTTTAGTCTGGTATAAGAAATGGTATGACATGGGGTAAAAATTGTTTTTTTTCTGACAACTTTCAGTACCATATTTATATGGTGCAAAAATAATAACAGAGAGGTGTAAGGAAGTTTGAACTTCAGCTTCAGTGTTTCAACTGCTGATTCTCTTAGAACCCTTTGAAAATCCCAAGGTAAATAATTATTGTCAAAATTAATCTGAATACCCATGTGTATATTTATATTAAAACTATATACAGTTGCTTAATGAATTGTCCAGCCAATCCTCCTAATTCATGCTGGGAAATAACACAATAGTGATATCATCCCAGTAGTAACTAAAAACATTTTAAATAAAGGAAACGCATTATTCCTGCTTTGCAGCCAGATGAGAATTTTTGTCCATTGCAGAAGTAGGTAAGGACTTTCTTAGACAGGTCTTAGCAGAACTGTTCCTGTGGAGTCAGAATGAGGAGCTCATAGTTTGGTGAGTAGCTCTACTAGCTTAGATAGGCCTACTAACTTTAGTAAATTGCACATTGATATGAGTATGGGCTACACAGTTTGGCCCAGGAATCATTTTAATAATTGCAACACTTTACAATTCATCTCCCTCTTCCATTGGTAGGTTTGTGGTATTCAGGAAAGAAAGCAACATGAATAGATGCCAGTGATTTATGTATTCTAACAGGAAAAATCACTGTAATTTTCTGTACATTTATGATTATTAGTAGTTATTGAAATTGAGCCTGGCTGTCTCTGTCAGTCAAATCAGTCAATTGCTCAGTTGATTGATCTATCAATCTATCTATCACACAGTATTTGCACAGCTCTATCAAAGTACCACAAGTGTCCAATAGTATAACTGATGTCCACACTGCATTGCATAACTTAATGTTTTGACATCCCATTCTGGAATCAATTTCTTCCAATATAGCTTCTGATCTTGCCACTCCAGTGATAATGTTGTTATCAAAGACTGATGACTTTCAGTTAACTCTGAAAGTTGCTCTCTACCCTCATCAATAGGATCAGTGATTCTCATCAGTATTTTTTGTTTTGTTTCATTGTTTTCCATTTGTATGGCTCTATAAGTTCTGCTTTAGGTAGTGATTCATCATTACCTTTATCTTTCCTTTCCCCTACTCAGTTGGTGGCTCTCATGTCTCAGATCTCTACCTCTTCGTTTTATCTTGGAGTATGACCAAAATCTCCAAAAAGGACTATAACTATCACTCCTATAATTACTGTGTAATACCTTGAGAATCAGGAGCCATCTAGCCATGGTAACAAAGGACTTAAAATATGCTTGGGAGCAAAGCAAATTAGCTGCTGTCACAGATAGATTGATAGCTGTCCTGGAGTTAATTCAAAGTTATCTAGGTGCTTAATCTTAATGGTACTAAATACCTTTTGGATCTATCCGTGCTTGATTGAGTTAAAATCAAACAGAAAGTTATTGTCAAGAAGGGACGTGAGCTCTTACTAGCATCCTAACTACTGGCACATCCTCCCTCCCTCTCTCTCTCTATGGTGTTGTGGTCATCATTCTTATCAATAGTTATCCATTGCAGATTAAGAAAGGCAGACAGATAGAAATAAGTGGAAATAGCTTCATATATGAAACTTCTGAGAGAACACTTTGTTTTGATTTGTTTTTCCCTGTGAAAAATGTTGACTTATCAAAATCTGAAACCCCAATATTTTGAGGGCTAGTTACACAGCCAAAAACTGAAAAGTATTCAAGTTCTTTTACTTTTAAACACCTAGAACACCAATTCCAAAGGATATTTTAATAGAAATTCTCAATTATTTGAAAATATTCTCCATCAGAGAAGGATGGATTTTGAATATTGCTCCTCCATTATTATTAATTGGTGTTTTGGATACCATGTAGGAGTCTAGGGCATGGAACATGAGCCCAGTGTGTTAAACAAATAAAATAGCAAAAGAATTTAGTAATATGAACATTTCATCAAGCCTCTCTTAATCGGTTAATCCTCTGTTAATCCTCTGTTTAATCAGGCCTCTGTTTTGTATTCCAACTCATAGCAATTACAGAGGGAAAAATATATTTACAGCTGGTCAGAAATGTTCAATATTTTTAAGGAGAAATGGGTTTTCAACTCAGTTACCATTTTTACATGAACTAACCGCTTTCATCAAAAGAAAACAAATTTCACTTTAACTGCACAAAGAGCATTTTTCCAAATACATAATTGGGATTTTTTTATACTTATGTATATTTTGCAATTCTATTATCTATGCAGGGTTAATGTGTAAGAGTTCTCATACCTACTGAGCAGGTGCAGTAGGCTATCTACTGGCAGAGGTTCAAGGGTCACCTCCATCTCCCTGCACCTAGGGGGAGTTTTAGTATGCATCTCTGGTTTCCTAGGCCATGGACCCAGGGGTGTCCAAACTTTTTGAATGTGGGGCTGGATCATGAACTTTTTATCACCCAGTGCGTTGGTGAGCCATATTCAAAGACATCACAGGAAGTGGTATCATATCAGGAAGTGATGTCATGTGGCGTTTGACACCAATGAAGCTGTAGGGGTTGACATGGTGCTGGTTGACATGGCATGCATGCCTGGGTTGACATGGTGCTACAGGAGCCGCTTGGCTTCAACTGGGTTGACCTGATGCTGGAGGAGCCATGAGGCCAGGCTGCGGTTAATCTGGGGTCTGCCCGACCTGCCGGTGCTGTGCCTGGGTTGACATGATGGTGTAGGACCCGCCTGGGCAGAACCAGGTCGGCACTGGCCAGGAAAAGCAGCATGCAGCTGAAGCCAGCTTCCCATGTGCTGCTGGGGATGGGAGGAGGCCAGCCAGGTCTGCACCAGCCAGCAGAAGCAGTGGCAGAGCCATATGCCACTCAGGACTGACGGGTCCCAGAGAGCCACAGCGCCTGGGGGAATACTGGCTGGGGGAGCAGGCGCTGCCTTGCTGTGTGGCAGGGCAGCGGGGCTGGCTTGAAGAGAGCGGGTGAGGAGGCAAGCGTGGGCTGGCAGTGCCAGTGGCTGCTGCTTGGCTTCCTGTGCGGGGCCGCTCCCCCGGGCCCCACGGGGGTAAGCAGCTCCCCTCCCCTTGCTGCCAGCTGGGGTCCACAGGCCGGCCCTGCCCGCCTCACTGCAGCCCCGCCGCCATGGCCGCAGCCACCATGGCTCCTCACTCCGTGCTCTATGCTCTGCGGCGGTGGTGGCACAGCTGCCGCCACCTCGGGCCAGATAAAATGGCTTGGCAGGAGCTCCAGATTGGTTTCCCACTTTGATTCAGCCGAAGCAGCTCCGAACCATTGGGGCCGCTTTGGAGATCTGGCCATAGGGTATAATGGGGAATCAATGAAATATCTATACCTTTGTTGTTTTTTGTCTGATTTGGATGAAACTTGAAGGGATGGTGGCTTCTGTTCAGAACATGAAGCCTGCCAAGTTTCAAGAAGATCAGTGCATGGGTTCAGGGGGAACTGCACCTCAAATTCTTGAAAGCAAAACTCATGTCACATCTATGTGTTACACTGCAGTGGGGTGAAAGCTGCAGGGATCATAGCCCCTGCTGAGGCCATGAAGGCTGCCAGCTGTCAAGGAGATAGGTGCAGGGGGGTTCCAGGGCCCTGCACCCCAAGCTGCTGACAGACAAAACTCATAGCATGGGTGCTTGTGGAACTGACTCTGGCTGTCTTGGGGCAGTTGATTGTCTGTATTGATTATTCCCTCTCCTTAGTCTGTGGTTTTGCAGGTGTTAATCCTTGCTTGTTAACTGGTTATATTAGCTAGCTACTATGTTTGAGCTGGTCCCTGAGTGAATCATGATTGATTGGTAACCGGTAACACAGTAGCTTAGCAGCCAGGACTGCAGTAGTCTCCCCCTCCCCCCGCCCCAAGACAGACATAGTTGTACAAGCACCCATGTCAGTTTTGTCTGTCAGCAGCCAGAGATGCAGGGCCCCAGAACCCAGAACCCCTGTATCTATCTTCTTGACAGCTAGAAGGCTTTGTGGCCTCAGCAGGGGCTACCACCCCTGCATTTTTTTACCCCCCTGTGGTATAACACATACATGTGACATGAGTTTTGCTTTCAAGAATTTGGGATGCAGTTCCCCCCAAGCCTCTGAACCTATCTTCTTGAAACATAGCAAACTTCATGTTCTCGGCAGAGGCTACCACCCCTGCAAGTGTTATCCAAATCAGACCAAAACCAAAAAAGTTAGAGATATTTCATTGATTCCCCATTATACCCTATGGCTGGGTCTCCAAAGTGGCTCCAAAGTTTTTCCAAAGTGTTTCAGAAGTTTTGTAAAGCCTAAAGAAGCCAGCAATTCGATCTGGATATGCTGTTTTGGTGTCCGAAGTGTCCGAATCTTCTCTGGATCCGAAGCACAGTCTAAAACCCCGTGCAGCCCTACTAGACAGTAATTTACCTCTTTCTAGCACTTTTTTGGGAAGCTGATGCTTTCAGTTGCAGAAGTGAAGTTTTTCAGGACCAGGAGGAGAAACATACATTAGAGTTTGTCTGGCTTAATAAAAGAGATTTTGTGCTGGAAGGGAACAGTCTCTAGATTCTAGCTGTGGCCCATTCTGTCAGTGGGGCAAGTCTTCCCTTCTGCCCTTCATACATTTTATCCAATTAATATTTAATACAAAATACAGTAGGCCAGCTTTAAGAGATGATCTGGAGAAAGACTTGAATAATGTCTGAACTATGACTACCTGATTAGAGCAGCATACTACCAAATCAGACAGAAGCAAGTTCAAAGCCCCTCGTAGTGAGCAGGTAGCTGGAGCTTCCTAAGCAAGTGCTACTGGGGCTCAAACATAAACATTTGTTACTTGTCCTCAAACTCTTGATATGTTCATATGTAAGAGTCTGGTTAGTGTGTAGCACATTGTACATGCAATGTTTAGCATCCATGTGGATGCTTATCTGTCTATGTTGCATGCATAGCAGAACCACAAATCATGTGTAAGTGCCAAAAATGCTATTTGGATGTGTAAAGTTATATAGGCTCCTGTTCAATTAGTTTCCAGTGGGCCACCAAAGTCTAAATATTTTCAGACAAGAAAAAAATGGAGATATTTGGATAAAAGAAAAAAAATTCCACTGAAAAATGTAATGAAAAATTATATATTTTTTAAATATTTATTTTCTTGGAGGAAAATGCCAGCATCAGTAAGATTCCTTAGTCTGTTTCTCTGTGGCTGATACAGAATAATGGTTCCTATGTTTAATTTGCAGAATGCAGACTTTTGAGTGCTTTGATTTCTAACCCTCTTCTACTAACCTGACTTGAAAGCATTGATGAGACTCAAGCTTTCAATAAGATTTTGACACACCTCACCTTGGACAAACCTGGGTTAAACTGAATAAAGAAAGGATGAGGAGAAGAAGAATGCAAGGGACCTAAGCTGGAAAGCAGAGAAGATGGCACTTCTGTATAGATAATGAAAGGAAGTGTCCTCATACTGGAAGTCCTGCCTGGAGTGCAGAGGTGGAAGTGACAGGCTCCAAGATTTCACAGCATGTAGCCAAGATTCTGTTTTAAATAACAACATTTAACTCCACTGAAATCTTTGTGTTTGCATGTTGGTAACATAGAACAGAATTTATTTTTCTGACTTTGCTTGGAGAATGGAACAGGGAAATCATACTGTAGTCACTGAGTTCATTCTTCTGGGGTTTTCCAATCTCCTCCAGCTCCAGGTGCTGCTTTTTGTGGTGTTTCTGGTTACTTTTGTAATAACACTGACTGGAAATGTTCTGATTATCTTAGTCACAGTGGCTGACCCTACTTTACAGAGCCCCATGTACTTTTTCCTCTGGAACCTGTCCTTTTTAGAGGTTTGCTTCAACTTTGTCATTGTCCCTAAAATGCTGGGGAATCTCCTCTCTGAGAATAAATCCATCTCCTTCTATGGGTGTGTCCTCCAAATGTATTTCTTTTTTTTCTTAGGGAGTTCTGAGTGCTTTCTCTTAGCTGCAATGGCTTATGACCGCTATGTTGCCATCTGCAACCCACTGCATTACACCATCATCATGAATAGGAGAGTTTGCATCCAGCTAGCAGTGACTTCATGGTTCTCAGGGATACCTGTGGGGACTGTGCAAACCACATGGCTTTTTAGTTTCCCTTTCTGTGGGCCCAATGAAGTCAACCATTTCTTCTGTGATGGACCTCCCGTGTTCAAATTGGTCTGTGCTAACACCTCCCTGTTTGAGATGTATGCCCTCATAGGCACTATAATAGTTGTCATGGTACCCTTCTTGCTGATCCTGGTCTCCTACATTTTTATTATTTCTAACATCCTGAGGATGCCATCAGCTATAGGCAGACGCAAAGCCTTCTCTACCTGCTCTTCACACCTTGTGGTGGTAACTCTGTTCTACAGCACATCTGGCTTGACATACTTTTGGCCAAAATCCACCTATTCCCCAGGCACCAAGAAGCTTCTCTCTATCTCCTACACAGTCATTACTCCCATGTTAAACCCGATTATCTACAGCCTAAGGAACAAGGAAGTGAAGGAAGCCATGTGGAAAACACTGAGCAGGAATATTTGCTTATAGTAATTAAAAATGAAGTCAGGTTGGAAAATGTCTGCCTCTTCCTAAGTGATAATATGGTTCCTATTATCAATGTTTTGGAGCCGCACACAATGATATAATACATTGACCACATTTCTTGGACAAACATGTACTTTTGAAGCAGGGAAACACTATTACTCCCATTTAACAGAGGAGAAAAGTGAGGCAAAGATTGATAGATTATCAGATGCATTCATGCAGTAAGCAATACAGATAGATTCAAGCAGGATTTTCTAATAATGCCTAAGTAAGTTACCTACCTAAGGTCAGATTTGTAATGGTAGGTAAACACTTAGGAATATAAGTAGACAGTTAGATTTTCCTTCAAAAGATTGAAATAGGAAATAGAGACTTGGGGACAGAGCCTATTCCACTCACTAGGCACCACTAAGTAATTTTATTCCACTTTGTTTGATTGCCTGAAAAATTGTGGATAAGGCTAATTTTCTAACTAACCATCATCTGCACCTTAAGGGTAAGTAAAAAAGCAGCAAGAATGAGTATGACTTCTCACTTCTTATCTTTTGTGTTAATGGTTTATCATGGAATCAAATAAGGTATAAGAGAAGCATACTTAGGAGCTAATGTCCTTTTTCCACTTATTAAGCATCTAAGTGGACCTTGCTTAAATTTAATTTTATTGCATCCTGTCCTGATAATCTATAATGAAAGTATGTTTGCACTTAGACACCAATCTCATTTCCTTCTACGACCAGGTGACCTATCACCTGGACAAGGGAGAAGAGATTGATGTCATATGTCTTGAGTTCAAAAAAGCCTTCGATCTGGTATCCCATGATCACCTCTTGGCGAAACTGGCCAATTGTTGCCTTGGCTCCACCATGATCCACTGGCTGGAAAATTGGCTCCGTGGTCGGACCCAGAGGGTAGTAATTGATGGAAGTCACTCATCATGGTGTCCTGTGACCAGTGGGGTCCCCCAAGGCTCTGTCCTTGGACCCATACTGTTCAACATCTTCATTAATGATGTGGACACTGGAGTCAGAAGTGGACTGGCCAAGTTCGCCGATGACACCAAACTTTGGGGCAAAGCAACCACACCAGAAGACAGGCAGGTGATCCAGGCTGACCTGGACAGGCTCAGCAAGTGGACGGATGAGAATCTGATGGTGTTTAATGCTGATAAATGCAAGGTTCTCCACCTTGGAAAGAAAAACCCGCAGCATCCTTATAGGCTCGGCAGGGCTATGCTGGCTAGCACTATGGAAGAAAGAGACTTGGGGGTCATCATTGACCACAAGATGAACATGAGCCTGAAATGCGATGCTGCGGCCAGTAAAGCGACCAAAACACTGGCTTGCATCCATAGATGCTTCTCAAGCAAATCCCGGGACATCATTCTCCCCTTGTACTCGGCCTTGGTGAGGCCGCAGCTGGAGTACTGCATCCAGTTTTGGGCTCCACAATTCAAAAAGGATGTGGAGAAGCTTGAGAGATTCCAGAGAAGAGCCCCGCGCATGATCAGAGGTCAGGGAAGCAGACCCTACGATGACAGGCTGAGAGCCCTGGGGCTCTTTAGCCTGGAAAAGCGCAGGCTCAGGGGTGATCTGATGGCCACCTATAAGTTTATCAGGGGTGACCACCAGTATCTGGGGGAATGTTTGTTCACCAGAGCGCCCCAAGGGACGACGACTAGGTCAAACGGTCATAAACTACTACAAGACCATTTCAGGCTGGACATAAGGAAGAATTTCTTTACTGTCCGAGTGCCCAAGGTCTGGAACAGCCTGCCACCAGAGGTGGTTCAAGCGCCTACATTGAACACTTTCAAGAGCAAACTGGATGCTTATCTTGCTGGGATCCTATGACCCCAGCTGACTTCCTGCCCCTTGGGCAGGGGGCTGGACTCGATGATCTTCCGAGGTCCCTTCCAGCCCTAATGTCTATGAAATCTATGAAATCTATGAACCTAAGTTGATTTAAACTTTTAATAGGTAGAATGAAATCTGGCCATAAGGTGTTTTTGATGATGCACTAGGCACCTATCAAAATGTTTAGGTACCTAAATGCCTGCGAACGTACTGAGCAAAATGAAACATTTGCTGCAGAGCCAGAAACTTAATAACCCAGGTATTCTAAGTCCTGAATTTGGGGTCACAATGACAGAAAAGCTACCTTTTTCACTAGGATTGCACTCTAGATCCAGAGATCACCATTTCATTTTTTAAAGCCTGACTCAAAGACTGTTGAAATCTCATCAGTCCTTTAATTCCCACTGTTTTTAAGGTGAAAAATGAATATCAAATTCTACTTTTTAAATTTTAATCATTACAGGGCAGAGATTCTGATTCTGATTTTAGATGCAACAGAAGCCTAGTATCAGGCTAGATTTATAGTAGTTCACTGAAAATCAGGTCGTTATCTGTGATTTGCCCAATGAAATTTCTATGTAATATAGAAGTGTTATATTAAGAAATTTAAAAAGAAAATGATGGTGTATGTCTGTCTAATACGTGGGATCCTTCTGCTGCAGATTAAATATCACAAGGTATATTCCCTGCCTTCCTAGAAACATTTGTGTGTGTGTGTAACGATGTAATGAAAATGGATTTGTCTACTCTAATTACCAATCTTTATGGAAGAATCAGTGGGACAACAATAAAATAGGAAATAATTCTTTGAAAGTTATCTCTTGGGATTGCATGGGATCTTCTTTATATATATGTCCGTGTAAAATTCTACATGTTACAAGTCTTAGGGTGATGAGAGAGAAAGACAAAGAGACATAATGAAATAGGACTTGTATAACAAGATGATGGATTAGGTTGTGATGGCTTGTATGAGATTTTCAAATTATTGCACTAATGTTAGCTTACCATCTTTCCAGGGGAAAAAAATGTCAAATTAAATTATTGGGAAATACTAGTAGGGTTAAGTTGTCTTCTTCCAAGTGAACATGAGGAATAGCCACACTGGACTCAAAGCTACGCAAATGAGCTTTAGTTCTGTCACAACCCAAAGTTGTGATTTTTTGTTTGTGTGTGCGCTTCAGCACCGCTAAATTATTTCCCGCCCTTTTTGTCTCTTTCTTTGCACGGTAGAGCTCTCTGCTGCTAGAGAGAGCTCTGGTACAACGGGGGATTTCCCGCCAAATTACAGCTTCTTTGCAGTGTGCATTTCATTTGCATCGTAGTGATGCTCGCTGCAAAGAAGTTCCCGCCATTTGTATTAGAGTCTATGCCACGTTATTGGCCGACTCTTAATTTAGGCACACGTGGCAGCTAGCGATTTGCTTGCTAGCCGTACATAAGGCTTGTGTGGTTTCTGCCCAAGTTGGAGGACTCCACGAAAACCGGAGGTGGGAGGAGAGAGAGATATTCTGTGTGAAGATCTCCAAGCGCTGTGGACCCTCGCGGACCCGGTGCGCCTCCCCTAAGCAGGCAGAGAGAGGCAATAGAGCCGAGCCTACGGAGCTTTCACTTCTCGCCTCTCCCCGTCGCCGAGGGCAATCCTAGACGTATTCCTTTCCTATAATTTTGGACCCCACGGAGCCTAGCAAACTCCGGGGGGAAAACTTATCGGACCCGCGGAACCTGGCAAACTCCGGGGAAGCTTTTCGGACCCAACTTAACCGGACCCGCGGAGCCTAGCAAACTCCGTGGGAGCAATCGTTTTGTCAGAGTCCTCCAACGAGGGTTCAAGCGGGAGCTGTGCCTGGAAACTTATCCAGCCTACACCGATACCATCTTTGGGTGTAAGTAAACAATCTTTTCAATCAACCATTACGCCTCCGTGACTAATTCTAACTCGCGTGCACAAGACCATCCCGCGGTTTCTCCCACCCTGCGTGTCTGGGCTGACGGCCACAGCCCGCGTGCACCGGAGACGGGTCTGGTATGACCCCGGTTCGCCCCTGGCTTGCCCATGGCGGCCAGAATGGGATCGGAATCACTGCCATGCATGGCGACGAGGGCGGGCTTGGGGCCCGGCCCGCACAAGTTCAAGCAGCACCGCTGCCATTTTTAAGCATAGGGGGCACTGATACCCAAGATACTGGAATGCTTTAATTCAAGCAGCTCTCAGATTCTCACGCTGTATAATTCAAGAATAACTTGACTGGAGTGAGAGCACCTGATTCTCTTCTCATTCACCTCAGCAAACATCAGAAGTGAACTGTCCACCAAGGTATGGACTTTCTGGAGCAGGATTAGGTAAGGAAATATTTACTGGTCCTTATCTGGGAATGCAATGGTCCTTGTTCCAAGGACTGTTTTTTGTTTGTTTGTTTATTTGTTTGTTTGGGGTTTTTTGTTCTACATGATATAGTCATTAGATTAAATACAAGAGTCCTAGAGGGTTCAACAAACAGGATGGAGAGTACCTGACCCAGCCTTTCCCCTGGTGGCTATGATAATTGGAACTTCCCCAGGACAAGCAGAACATTGAATGTGAGAATTGTACTTACATAGTGAGTGCTTTAATCATGAGAAAATTATAGGATAAAACACCATCCCAAAGAAAATAGTGCAAATCATTTTAAGTTTAATCGGTTTTGGATCTAGGGCAAGCATCAGATCTTAACCTCTGAAGAGGGGCCACAGTGTTTCCTATTTGTTAGCTATAGTGGTTTCTTGATTAGCATATGACTATTTTTTATCATAATTCTGAGGATTCAAACAATTGTTTCTGAGTTTGACTCCTGGGAACTAGGCACTTAAATGGTGCTTACTGGTTTGGGGTTTTTTGTTTTTTTTTTTAAATCTAAGTGACTTTACCCATAAACATGCAATATGTCCAGCTTGGAACAGAGTATTGAGCCTATGTGTTCAAAGCACTGGTCTAATCCCTTAATCATCATATTGTGTTTTTTCTCTGTACTTTGAATGGTCATTTTATAGATTTCATAGATTTCATAGACATTTGGGCTGGAAGGGACCCCGGAGGATCATCAAGTCCAGCCCTCTGCCCCAGGGGCAGGAAGTCAACAGGGATCATAGAATCCCATGAAGATAAGCATCCAAATGTGTCTTGAAGGTGTTCAAAGTGGGTACTTGAACCACCTCCGGCAGCAGTCTATTCCAAATCTTGGGGGCTCGGAAAGTAAAGAAGTTCTTCCTTATGTGCAGCCTGAATCGGTCGCGGTGGAGCTTGTAACCATTCGATCTTGTCATCCCTTTGGGCGCTCTGGTGAACAGATGTTCCCCCAGATCATGATGAGCACCCCTGATAAACTTATAGGTCATATCATTATAGTAGTTCAAATCTCTTCTCATTCACAGAAATCTATACTGAACATCTCCAGAGTTCTTCTGCTATGGCCAGAAGCCTACATATTGTGATTCAGATGTCCTAAGCACTACATAAATGTCAAAAAAGAGAACGTCCCTGCCTCAAAGAATTTCCAATGTCATGCTGTGATACTAACTATGATGAGGAATACAACAGAAATATGCACAGATAACAAGAGAGCATGTCATGCAAACAGATTGATAATAATATGATCAAAGCAGTATAAATAGAAATGAAAAAAATAATACACACACACAGAGTTCAAAGATGAAAAAAAGATGAAAAAATGTGTTATAAAGGGAAGGTATGGAAAAGCTGTACATTGGGATAGAAAGACAGATTTTTCACATGCTTGACGATGCAAAGGTGTATACTAATGTGTAACTCATGTTTCTTTTTTAGGATTGGTAATGGTCCTATGATACAATTCAGTGTCAAAGGGAAGCAAATTAATTATTTATTTTGCTGTTGGCTACATCTCAGGACAGGTGATGCAACTGACGAATCATAGCAGCAGACCTACCACCCAAAGATTCTCAAGAACAGTTAAGGGAGGAGTTTTTTAAAGCAGATTGTGCAGTTAGAGCTCTTAAGCACAGTGGTGTTCTGGAAGCCTCAGGAAAATATATTCTGGACTTGTGATTCATTTTTAGTTGATAGTTTTTTCAATATTGCCATAACCAACACCATGCAAAAGAGTAACAAGGGCACTATAACTTTGTGGTTCTATTTAGCTGCTGCAGATTGTTAGGATTTGCACCACTGAATTAACACCAGTTCTGGACAGTGAGTTGTGGACCCTGGAGCCATGTACTGAGCCACAGAATTAGCAGAAAGCAGGGAACATCAGAGAAGGATGAGAACCCCTAGTTCTGTATATACCAGTAGAAGACAAAGACATTGATAAAAAGATGGCTGATGGAAGCATAGATACATAGATAGGAAGACAGAACAAAAGGAAAAAGAAAGGTGATAAAGAAGGAGTGAAACACAGCAATTTCTTTGCACAGCCCTTGCAGAATTCCCATGTCAGCACTTCCTCAGCTTCTTGAATAACTAATGTGCTGTAAGTACATAAAACTTTATACTACCTTCTCTGAATTTATATTTATATTTATTATCTTTATTATTGTTAATAACAATAATAATTTCTCACAATCAAATCTATTGTTTGGATTGTACTGAAAGACTCAGTTAAGCCACTACCTGTACTACCTTTTAGGTTCTTAAAATTCTAAAAGAGATGGTGGAAAAGCATTGTTCTGGGTAGTAGGCCTGTGTGAAGTGGCTAGTATTTGCTTTGGATTCAGATTTAGCTTGTCTAATCCGTTTTTGGAAAAAAGCTTGTTACTTAGGGCATAAAAGGGCTGTTCAGTTATGAGCAGAACTGTCTACAGTAAAACACCTTTTAGCCCAAATAGCCTTGTGGGGTACCTGATGTGGGAGTAGACAACCAGATTGTAGCCCCACCTCCTGAGGAAAGTTAAACAAAGCAGTCTAATCACCAGGCTATTGTCTAAAATAATGAGGGCCAAACTTTGTGCCAAGCATGCCACAAATTAAGCCCTACTCCTTCCCCAATTGCCTTTAAAGTCCTCTTCTCCAGCATGATCTGCAGCTCTGCTTTCTTTTCCCAGCCCTATCCACAGCCGTGCTACATGCTCCTCTCTGATCTGCCATGTGCCACATACAGAAGCTGCCTGTGCCTCTTGTAGCACACGTGCCTCAGGTTGACCAGTCCTGATCTAGACATTCACCTGATTGCCCCTGGTCTCCAGTTTCTAGGATACTATCTCAAGAACAGAAAATTAGCATCATAGTAGTTTGCTAGGAGCCCAATTTCTTTAACAAGTCTTAGATAAGTTGAATGCCATTCAGTTTGACAGTTAGTCACCTGAACTGAAAAAAATAGAAGCTCAGAGTTTGGATCATATGTTGAGTAACTACAACAACCCCTTGTCACAAATCCCACTAATCTGCAGAATGATTTCCATTAAAAAATAATGCCTATGGACCACTCCTATTGAACATGCTCCATACATTATCACAGGCAATGCTTCTCCACATACTACTTGGAGGAGTCAAAATCTTCAGTTATGCAGTTACATAGACAGCACTTATGTAAGTGAAATGTTTCATTAAAATGTGTTGCTTTAAAACCACTTAAGCACACATCATTCAAGCTACAAGGACAATTTCCAATAAAATCTTTTACAAAAGGAAACCAAGTGATCAAAGATATGTAAAATATGTTTTTTCCTCAGAAATCTTTATTATTTTTTCATTAGAAAAAATTATAATCTTTGATAGTTACCAGTTTTTCAGATTCTGGAAAAAAATTAAAACTATATTTCCAATACTTCTCCTAATATATAGTATATTAAATATTATATAATGTTAAAGCATATGGTGTCATGTAATTATGTTATATTATATAGTGAATGTGATACAGTTTATAAATAAAGTTATACAAATCTCAGCTAGGTAGCAGTCTTCCTATTGGAAATGAAAAGAAAAATGAAAAATGAAAACTAAAAACACTTGTGGAAATCAATTAGCTTTCCATTTAAAGTTAAAACATTAACAATTATTATTTCTGTCTTGCAGAACACAGACATGTTCCCACCAGAGATCTAACATCAGCCCAAGTACAGAAAATTGACATGATAGTGCATTTTCCTAGAGGTTCAGTTTTCCAGGTCTTGGATATCCTGAGTGTAGTTCTGAGCCAAAAGAGGATGCAAGTTGGAAAATACAGAAGCTGGCAATTGTGATCAAGTACTCATTAACTATATCCCTTTCCTGTCTAAAATCCTACCTCTTTTCAGGGTTTATTCTACTGCATAACACTAAGTATCCTTCTTGAAACTGAGAGTTACAAAAAGGCATGTTGTCTCTTGTTTGGGGCAAGAATATGTTCTTAATTATACTTGAGTAACCCATGTTAATACCTGTAGGACTCAACAAAGGTAACAAAGTGCAGAACTGATTCTCTTTCATTCAATTCCAGATTAGAACTAAAATGGGGACTTTAGCCCAGGGGTGTCCAACCTTTTTGAATGTGGGGCCGGATCATGAACTTTTTATCACCCAGTGGGCAGCAAGCCATATTCAAAGACCTCACAGGAAGCAGTATCACATCAGGAAGTGATGTCATGTGCCCTTTGACACCAGTGAAGTTGCAGGAAGTGACAATGAAACAGGTCTAACCAGTTCAAAACTCTCCCTCTATAGCCGGCTCTCTTTCTGGACCATTGGGCAGACCAAGCATGACACTTTTTATGCTCTTATGTTCTTTGGCTGAGCTTCCAAACTATGGCTGAGATTTGCAAAAAGGGGTAGATAGGAATGTTACAAAGTTGTCATAAAAGATTTGGAGCCCTCTAAATCCCATTCATTTTAATAGAAATTGGCCTTTTGATTCAGCTTTGAAAATCTCAGCCCAAGGTGCCATCCAAATAAGTCAAAATATATTTTGCATTTCTATGCAGTGCATCTATGTGGGGCTCTCAAAGCATTTTACAAACATTAAACAAACCCAAGATATCCCTGCTTTTCAGAAGAAACGTGGTGGTGAGGACATTTTGGGAACATCTCTCACTCTCTGTGTGCGATCTTTTCTACTGTTCTTGGACCACCCTAGAAGGGCCCTCACTGCCTCATTTCCAGTTCAGAGCAGGTAAAAGTGTAAGTGGGTAGGAAGGGCTAATTTTTTGGCAGCAGGTTTGAGTGGCTTGAAGCTAGTGAAAATGTACCCACAATTAGTCACTGAGCAGAGTGGGAACACAGTTGTCCTCACTTATTAATATGGATCCAAGGTCCTGCACTGTCTCTGCCTACATGTTGCTCTCATGTTCTCTTGCTTTCCTAAATCTCATGAGAGTAGAGGATTCCCATCATGCCTACTGGACTGCCATCGCTGGATAGCTGTCCTGGTTCTAGGGTTGTGCTTCTGACTCTTTCGTGGCTTCTTTTAGGGTGCACACTTAGACTCTGGCTTTTCCTTCCCGCCCATTTTGCTGAATTGTGATTATTCCCATGGGGCATGAATTTAGTTCAGTGGCTATGATTCTGCTTTCTCATACAGAGGCAATGACTCTCACAAAGTATAGAATATTTTAGTAGGATAAAACCATTTTGAAGGCCACACAGAAAGCTATAAGCAGTCTTTACTCACATGAGCTTACCATGTACCAACCACCTGCTACTTGAGATCCTGGCAGGTACAGACACAAGTTTATTAGCTTGTTGTTCCAGAGTGAGTCTCTGTGCCATAGCCTACATCAGGTCTCAGATATAGGGAGCCTGACCCCTCCCCAGCCATAGGCTGGTCACATTATACTAATTATAACTAATACACATTATACTAATCTGCTGGCCAGTGCAGACCCAGCCGGGCTCCTCCCATCCCCAGAAGCATGTTGGAAGCCAGCTTCAGCTGCATGCCGCTTTTCCTGGCCAGTGCCAACCTGGCTGGGTCCGTCCCATCTGAAGTAGCATGCGGCTGAAGCCGGCTTCCCATGTGTTGCTGGGGACAGGAGGAGCCTGGCTGGGTCTGCACCAGCCAGCAGAATCGGCAGTGGAGCCGTGTGCCGCTCAGGATGCGATGAGCCCGGCTGGGGCTCAGCTGCATTTTCCCCCTACCTGCGCCGGTCAGTCCTGAGCGGCACATGGCTCTGCCACTGCTTCTGCTGGCCGGAGCTGACTGGCCTGCCTCCTCCTGTTCCTGGCAGCACATGGGAATCCAGCTTCAGCTGCAAGCTGCTCTGGATGGGACAGACCCACCCAGGTCGGCACGAGCCAGCAGAGGCGGTGGCGGAGCCATGCGCCGCTCGGGACTGAGCAATGCAGGTAGAGGGAAAGTGCAGCTGATCCTCTGCTGCTCTGGCTGGGCTCATCCTATCCCGAGCGGCACATGACTACTCCCCACACATACCGCGTCGGCAACGTCAAGCTGACACAGTGCGTGTGGGAACCTTGTCCCTTCCCCAGCCCTTCAGCAGCCATTAGGAAGCTGCTGAGGAGCTTGGGGACAAGAGGTGGGAACAAAAGTAAACACTGTTTACTTTCATTTCCTGTCACAGCACCATGTGCCACAGAAAATGGCTTGGCGAGCCGCATGGCAGCCCGTGGGCTGTATGTTGGACAAGCCTGCTATATGCAATCCTTTGTGCAACACTGAAAAGGAGGGTTTGCATCCAACTAGTGTATGTCTCATGGATCTCTGGATTTCCTGTGGGGATTGTGCAGATCACATGGCTTTTCACTTCCCATTCTTTGGGCCAGATAAAATGAATCACTTCTTCTATGACAGTCCCCCTGTGTTGGATGTGGTGTGCACTCAGGTCTCCTGGTTCCAACTCCAGCTCCTCCTCTGGAAGTGGGAGGCTTACACTGGGAGATGAAATTGGGGTGGAGGAGACGGTCATTCTGCTGCTGGTTCATAATTCTGCAGTTAGGGAAGGTGGTTCAGGTATGTCACGTACTGTTCCCACCTCCTTGCTTCCACTGGCAGCAAAAGCCTCATGGCTCCTCAGGAAGAAGATGTGTCTCTGTTTGGGGTGGGGGAAGAGAACTTGCAGCTCTAACTCTCCCCCTACCCACTCTAGCCCCTCTCCTTCCCATGCCACAAGACTTGGCACCTGCCTTTCCAGCATGCTTCATATTAATCTTTTAATTTAACCTCCAGCTAATGCATGCATGCACAGTCCTGGCTGGGGAAAGCCCAGACCTGTTAGGTCTTTGACAGGCCTGAGGCTTGCTGGTTGCTGTGGAATTGTGAGGCTCCAGGTGAACTCAGCTTAGCTGCCTGGGATGCCAGCTTTTGGGCTGAAAAACCCTTTGTCAGGCTGAGGAAGCACCTGCAGTTTGTGTCTCTGTTTGTCCTGGATGGTAGGAACAGTAAAGAAGCCAGAGGCTGGCCTGACATGAAATGCAAGCAAGAGAGCCAGTCAGTGAAATGGAAATGGAGGCTCAGGGGGTGAGGTACAGGCTGGGGGGGGGCGGGGAGAAGGGGGATTTAGCAGCACAGTTAAAAGTGCAGAGGTACCTGGGAAGTCCATGAGTTTCTGTAGCTAGGAGGCTGATGAAGTGAAGGTCATAGACCCAGCTATAAAAAGTGGTTTGTAAATTGTTCTCTCTCAGGATCAGGCCTGAGAGGCTGGAGGTAGAGTGTTATTCTGGTGAGGAATGTGCCCCCACAGGTAGTTGGGTTTTATTGTCTTTGATAGATTCTGGTGTGCAGTTTGTGGGGGTACTGGAGATAGTTGGCATGTTTTGTGTTTTGAACATTAGGAAGTTGGCTTTAGTGCTGGTGATGAGGTTAGGTGCTTGTTTGAATTTACAAACCACTTTTCAGAGCTGGGCCTGTGAACTGCACTTCATCAGCCTCCTGAGCAGTAGGTACAGAAACTCATGGACTCATTATAGACAGTAGAATTCTGACACACTACAACCTGCCGGACATCTGACTCCCGAGGTACCTCGGCACTTTTACCTGTGCTGATACATCCCCCTCTCCCTCTCACCCCAGCCTGTTCCTCAGCCCCTGATGCCTCAATTCTCATTTCACTGACTGGCTTTCTTGCCTGCATTGCATCCCAGGCCAGCCTCTGGCTTCTTGACTATTATTTCCATCCAGGACCAGCAGACACACCAACTACAGGTGCTTCCTGAACCTGACAAAGGGGTTTTTTAACCCAAAATCTTTCTAAGATACATTTCTCTAACTAAACAGTTGTCCTACTAAAAGACACCAGATTGTCTTACCTGTTGTCATGTAAAGTGGTGGACTGAACTGAGGCTTTAGGGGAGGAGGAGGCTTCAATGGGGCTGTGTTGTGTAGAGGCCCCATTGCCAGTGAGGGTGCACCATAACACACACACATTGTCACCCACTCATGTCATGAATTTTGCCTGTCAGCTTCCAGAGGTGTAGGGCTCCAGAAGCCATAACCCCCTGCACCTATCTCCTTGAAACTTGGCAGGCTTCATGGCCTCAACAGGGGCTACCATCTTTCCTGTTTTCACCCCACTGTGGCTTAACATAACATGAGCTTTGCTTATTGGTAGCTTGAGGTGCAGTTTCCCAGAAACCCCTACACCTAACTCCTTGAAGCTTGGCAGGCTGTATGCCCTCAATAGGGGCCACCATCCCTGTAGTTTTAAGCCTTCTGTGGCTTAATACATGCATATGACATGAATTTTTCTTTCAAGACTTTGAGGTACAGTTTCCCAGAACCCCCATGCACCTACCTCCTTGAAAGCTGGCAGGCTTTGTGGCCACAGCAGGGCCTAGCAGGCCTGCAGCTTTCACACCTCCCCCCCCCCCATGCCCTAACACAGTCACAGTCAATCACACAAGCACCCATGTCATGAGTTTTGCCTGTTGGAAGTCAGAGGTGCAGGGCCACAGAAGCCAAAAACCCCTGCACCGATATCCTTGAAACTTGGCAGGCTTCATGGCCTCAGCAGGGGCTACCATTCCTGCAGTTTTCACCACACTGTGGCTTAACGCACACAGTGTCACCCATGTCACAAGTTTTTTCTGGTTAGCAGCTTAAAGTGCAGTTTCCCAGAAACCCCTGGACCTATCTCCTTGAAACTTGGCAGCCTTTATGCCCTCAGATGGCGATACCATCCATGCAAGTTTAATCTGAAGTAGCCAAAAAATGACAAAGTTATAGTCATTTCATTGATTCCACATATTCTATGGCTGAATCTCCGTATCACTCTGAATAGGCGCTGAATCTTCAGAAACCAATTCAGCCAAATTGATTCAGAACAGCAGTCCAAGTCTCTAAATCAAATTGCTGGCCTCTTAATCAGCTGAATCCAAATCAAATAGATCCCTATTCGCACAGGCCTATTTAACACCTATTGCTATAGTGTCTAAATATGTCAGAGCCAATAATGTATTTGTGTTCATAAAACTCTTCTCACATAAGCACTGCTGTGATGTCTATTTCAGAAAAGGAGTGTGTGTGTGTGGGGGGGGGTTCTTCTCCTTTATTGTGACTAGGCTAATGTCACACTGGGACATGGACAGCCAGGTTTGGGGCCCTTCAGGGGTTAAACCACCAAACCAGGGTTGGGATGGGTAAACAGAATCTGAGGACAAACCAAGTCAGGGAGTCAGGAGGTCAAGCCAAAACCAGGGTCTAGGAGCACTCTAGATGCTGAGTCAAGAAGCCTGGAGGTCAAGACGAGAGTGAAGTCAAGAAGCAAACCCAACCATGAAGCTTGGAGATCATGCAGATGGTTAAGAAAAGGAGTGAGTAAGCAGAAACAGCAAAACAAGGCAAACACTATTGCTTGGATACTTCCTGTTCCAGGCAAGGGGTTTACATGACAGAAGTGGAGGATCAGCTAACCCCAGCTGGCCACTCTGGTGATGGGGAATGGGAGAGGGTTAGCCTTACTGAAAGCTTCAGGCCATTTCTGACATGCCTGGCTTACTCACCATAGGGCTGTGTAGGCTTGCATGTGCAGCAATACTGCCTGGTAGGGTCTCAGGGTTGAGGTTGCAGCCTGACATCCATCCCTCCCTCTTTCCTTAATGGTAGGCCTTTGGGAGTCTGAGTTTCCCTGGGTGCTCTTCACAGATTTTGTTACAGCAGTTTGCAGGCATGGATGTTTTCTGTTGGCTGCCACATGTGATCTTTGGGCCTGTATACCTCCCAGCCTGTTGAGTAATAGAGGTTTATCTCTGTCCACTTTGAGTCTAAACTACCCTGGACTGTTATGAGTAGTGGTGGAGACTGGATCTGAAGTAAGAAAGACTTTTCTATATGGATTGACTAGTGATACATGATGTACTAAGTGAATCTTCAGTGTCCAGAGGCTTGGTAGCTGTGGTTCAGCTTCCATAAAGCTGGTCTGCATGGAAGTATTCAGATCATAACCACACTTTCTATCCCACTGAGTAGGTAGACCTCATTAATGCTGGTCTTCCTGTTGCTTATGGGCCTCTTTTGCCTTCTCCAGGTGGCTTTTTAATTTCTCCTGGGCCTTATGCATGTGGCGTACCCAGCTATGACCGTGGGATTGTTGGACTAGGTGGATAAGGCAGAATGCAACTAGGAGTGGAATCCTTAGTTGGCAAACAACAGGCTTCACTCAGTCAAGACATGTACAGAGTCATTGGAAGGTAAACTCTGCAAGTGCTAGGAAGGAAAACCAATTGTCCTGTTGGATATTCTGGGACACTAGAGGTACTGCTCCAAGACCTGTTTTGTTTTTTTTTGTTTTTTCTCTCAGCCTGGCCATTTGTGAGGGAATGGCAGGCTGATGTGAGTTCCACACAGACTCCTAGTATGTGTAGGGCTTTCTGCCAAAATCATGGCATTAACTGGGACTCCTTGTCAGATACTATACAATCTGGAAGGCTATGGAGGCAAACAACATAGTGCAACCACAGCCGAGCTGTATCCTTTGCTGAGGGAAGGCCCATACATAGGATAAGTGGACCATTTTAGTGAGTTGCTTTGTTACTGTCAGGATTGTAGAGCAACTGTTCAAGACTGGCAGCTGTACAATGAGGGATAGAGAGATTGTGGACCACAACCATGGTAAGGTGAGAAGGGGGTCTCTTGATGCAGACACAAACATTGCAAGAGTAGACAAATGCCTACACCAAGGCTGTCAAAAGCAGTAAACGATTATCCAGTAGTTTTTTTTTGTTTTGTTTTTCCCTCCCAGTTCTAAGGTGGCCTGATAACAGGGCATTATGACTTAGGCTCATGATGGTGAGTCTATCCAGACCTGGTGGCACACGGGTAAATATGACATCATCTTGTACCCAAGGATGTTGTTGTGAAAAGGTGGTCTGCTATTCTGTATCACGTCAGCTGAGAAATACCTCGGTATACACTCCCTTGAAAGTATTAACAATTTTTGGGTTTTTTTGAGTTGTGGCCATCTTTTTCCTCTCATACCCATCCTGCCCTCCCAAAAGTAGAGTTTTGTTGCAAACCCTTATTCTTGAATGCCTCCGAAATGGAACATAGATTTTTTTCTTTTTTGTGCATTTGTTATTCACATACATAATATTTTTCAATAGGTAATATTTTGTAAAAGAATTGCAAGAATGCAATAAAACATTGATGCTTCCTTTGAGGAAAAAAACACAACAAAAAAGTGGTATTCCTGACAAGTTGTTTTTTTTTTCTTGTAACTTGCAGAAAAGAAACTCGTAAATACATAAAGATCAATCCACTCCAGGATTACAGTTTAAGAAGAGAGAACTAACATTCCAGTGCTTTTTGCTAAGGTTCCAGTTTTCCTGCCAGAACATGGATGCAAAAGTGCAGTTCAAGAGCACAACTGAATTCCTGAACTGGGAATTACAGTTGTTGACAATTCTAATTACGTAAAATCTAAGGACATTTTTACATGTTCTGATTAGGATGCATTGGAGCCAACTTGATTAATCTCACAATACAGAATAACCTAATCTCCAAGAATAAAACCATTTCTTTCTATGGATAGATGGAACAGATATTCTTTTTTTTACCCTTCTTGGAACATTAGAGTCCTTCTTATACTCTCAGCCATCTGTAAAGGGACAATATAGCATAAAAACAAGTACTATGAGTAGAAAAACAAGTAGAATTTATCAAAGAAATTTCTTACCCACAAGCACTTGGTTGCCTATACACAAGCACATATCAGACTCAATTAATTGTCTCCTGTGTTTTGTGTATCATTGTCCGCACACTTAAAAATGGTTGTGGGGTGCTTTATCTAAAGCTCAACAACCTTCAGTTCAAGTGCCCCACCACCATTTTTCAGTACACGGATGTTGAAGTACTCCCCACCCCTCCTGGAGCATTTGTAAAAGTGCACTTTATTCTTAAATTCACTTTATATTGCTATATGCAACTGCCTATGCTATACTATTATTCTAAACAGGGGAGTTGGTATCCTGATACAGATGGCCTTCAGGAGCTCAGGTATTCCTGTCGGTATTGTGCAAATAGTATAGCTCTTCAGTTTCTGCTTCTGTGGGCACAATGTAATGAACTTTTTTTTTTTTTCTGTGACACTCCCTCAGTGATAGAGCTGGTATGTGGAGAAACTTATCTCTTTACCTTGTATTCTATCACAGTCACTCTCATTATTATCAAGCCCTCAGCTAGTCTTCTACTGGTATGCTATAGCTGTATCTTCTACACTGTCCTGTGTGGCGGGCCAGTAGGGGGAGGTCCTGCATTGAGCCTCCCACCTCACTATGCCCATCCACCTTCCAGACTCCATGTGTCCCTACAGGGGTGCCTAAGCCCTGGCAGACCCCCTTTCGAGCCCCACAACAGAGTCTGGGGGTAACATGTGCTGCCACCACCCAGAGAAGGGACTGTCTGGGTCCTGTGTCCTAGGGGAAACACAGGCCTAATAGTCTTATGGGTACTCAACCCAATACGAGAACTTGGGGCACTTCCCCAAGTCGAGGGCCAAAAAGGATAGTCTCCCTTAGTCTGCAGAACCAAGGGGCCTCCTAGGCATAATTAAACCCACCCCTCAATACATCTCCTATACCAGTCACAAAGGAGAACTTTATTGGTTACAGAGGGTAGGGTTAGAATAGGGTACAGGGTAGAACAATATCACAGAAATCCCATAGAGCAAACTCCTGTGACTGGGGTAGCCTTTGATCTCGCATCTGAGTTACTGCAAGCTATAAATCTAGTTGGATCTCAGTTAGCTTACTCACAAGTATCATCCAGAGGCTGTTGGAGATTCCCTCTGAAGGCAGGCAGTTCCTTGATCATGATTTTTGAGAGATGGTACCACTCTTCTTTGTTCCTAAGTATCTCTCACGGCTGCTGCCCCCTCCTCCTGGGCAGTCCTTAACTTAACTTGTATAGCCCTTGTGACCTCATTTACCTGGTCTGATGGAGGCCAGCACCTGTTGACTGTCAGCCAACCAATTTGAAATACATCACTAGTTGCTGGGCAGTCTCCAGCCCACCAGGAAGGAAGCCACTCACTCAGGTATGTGATGCTAGTCATGTAGGCAGAGGGAGCAGGTTTCCCCGCTCCCTCAGGAATATATCCAGCTCAGGTTATCTAAAGAGAGAGGGTAAGGATGTGTCTCTCTTTTGGGCCCATCCTTATCAAACTGTCACAGAGCAGAGACCTTGGGGAGAGACAAAGGTGGCCTTCTGCCACATCCTGAAGATAAAGTCAGCAGAGAGAAGGCACAAGGCCTTCTCTGCTTGCTCCTCTCATTTCATGATATGTGCTGTATGGCACATGTAGCTTATCATATTTCCCCTCCAATACAAGCTATTTCCCTAATATTAGACAACTTTTGTCTCTATCATACATACCCCATTTTAAACCCCATTATCTACAGCCTGAAGAACAGCAAGGTGAATAAGGTTTTCAGGAGCACAATTTACATGAAAATTAAATTATGTTAACCTACAATGAATTTGTTCTTTTTTTTTCCAACACCAGAGCCCTGTTTTGACATGTGCTTTGACCCCCTGCTTTTGGATAGCAGATATTTGGAGACCTATAGCCTACTTACTTTCTGGAGGAAAAAACAGTGATGAAAAGTATTGAGCACATTTATAATATTGCTTGTCTATTTACACAATATGTACCAATCCTACATATGTACCAATCCTTTGTGCTCACAAAGACATTGCAAGGCCATCCCTTCTTTCAGGGCTATCAGGAAAAAAAAAAAAAAGACTCACTTCAGTGTGCTGTGCTAGTAGCCTCTCCTCTGTAGGTGATTGCTAATTGATTTTTATAGTTATTGTTAAGCAGGAGGATGTAACTGATAGAAGTAATAATTTAGAGATGCTCCCTTAGAGGAGACGGAGGAAATTCACAATTGAGAGATGATCCTTGAATTAGGTAGCAGCTAACTAGTTAGAGAGTCAAAGGGCCTACCTACTGCTACAGAAGTAAAGTTGTTGTTTAGTTTTTCTCATTCATGTATTCCTGCATTTATTGAACCCAATTGTCCCAGGGGCACAGGGCCAGGAGAGGGGGAAGCCTTGTCTGAGGCAAACCCCAGACCAAGGAGAAAAAAAAAAAAGTCGATATACCTGTTGCAGGAGCCGGGAGGAGCGAGGAAGTGCATGGGGGTGAAACTACCTGCGCGGTTTGTCAGCCGCACCCATATCCAGCTGAGGTGACATCATGAGGAGACGCAACCCAGCGAAGATAAAAAGCAGCCGCGAGAGCACAGGAGAAAGAACGCCGGGGACTGAAGGAGTGGCAAGAGGCCACGAGGAAGAGGGCATTTGGCTGCTGTGATCTGTGGCAGTGGCAGCGACAGCGACAGAGGCAGTGGTGGTAGCAGTGGCAGTCGGAGCAGCGGAGGATCCCCTAGCCGGGGAAGACCAGCAGGAGCCAGAAGCATCGGTAGGGAGACCGGCAGAGGCAGCAGGAGCTGCGAGAGATCCACATGCTAGAAGAGACCAACAGAGGATCAGCGAAGCTACCAGTGAAGTCAGCAGAGGCTACAGTGAGAGCCGGTGTAGGAGCTCCCACCAGAGGCAACAGGGGCTGTGGCTCCAGGGTGGAGGCAGTTCCTGGAGGGAAGGGGAGAGAGACCCCGACTGGGGTGAAGACACGGACCCCAACACAGAGGACGCACCAGCCTGGGGCGTTAGTGGTGTTAAGGGATAGGAGAGTACGGGGTGCTCCTTTTCCTTTGGTTGTCCCTTTGGTCGCACTCCCCTGGTAGTCGCATGCTGGTTTCATTAATTTGTTTCATGGCAGGGCAAGGGGTTATGGTGAGGGTATTGTTTATGTTCCCCTTTAGGGTTAGTCTATGGTTGTTCCCTGGTGAGAGTGGATTAGCGGAGCTCTTAGCGACAGGCTAGGGTAGCCAGGATGTCACCCAAGGGTGAGAGAGGAATCATGGGTGAACCCTGAGAGGGCCAGCAGCATCAGACATAAGGCTTAGGGCACCGAAGAAAACAAGGCCAAAGGCTGAGAGTTGCCAAACCCTCTGAGTCTGGTCAGGGCCCAGGGTACTCATCCACAAGAGGAGATGCAGGGACCAGGGAGGATATCAGCAGGGGCTTGCTACAAAAGACTCGGAGGCCCGTCTTGAAGGTTGGCATTAGGCTGGGGTGTAGGGGAGGTTGGAGCCCCATGTACGTGACACATAACAGCTCTGGAGGCATCCTCAGAGGGGACCCCCTTCACTGAAGGATCATTCAAAGTCATGGCAGGCGAGTTTGGGGGTCACCCTAAAGGTAGCCAAGGAGCCCCCTGGGGTCTGCATAAAGGTCCCTGCCGAGCAAGGTCAGTGGCTCGAGCAAAGGCGGCACGAGAGCGAATCATCGCAAGGAGGCGGGCACACCAATGAATACTAGAAGCAGGGATTTTCCACTTCCTCAAAGTGTAACTGCTGAAATACGTTATGGCTGATTGCACCCAGAGTGCATATAAGGGGATCTGGGGGCCCTGTGTAAATGTATAAAAAAAGAGAAGCAGAGACTAAAAATCAGGCAGTGTGACAGATATGGGCAAGGGAGACCCCAGAAAGAAATAGGTATAAGGGATGTGGAATAGCTGTAGGGACTTGAGGTTGAAGGAGCACATTAGTACTAAAAGGGATAAGTGGGGGATGTAGGGTCACATAAGGACAGGCTTGGGACAGCCTGAGTACCCATCCATGGACCAGAAATCATGTGTATATAGACAGAAAATACTGGGAGGCTGGAAGGCAACCTTTGGGGGGTAACAGGTAATCAGCCTCTTGACTAGTGAGCAGTGTGATACTGTCAGAGAAGGATTGGGGGGAAAATGGCCAAAAGTGGAATATGACGTTACCCTGGAATTGTCCTTGCAATTCAGTGGCTCCATACTGCACAAGGGCAGTCCTGTGCTTGACCATGTGGCCAGCCTGTCCATGGCTATAGCCATATAGGCAGTAGCATTGTAGCCTCATAGTGGATGCCATATACTTCTAGATACTTCTCCAGATACCTTTGGGTCCTGTTGTGGAGCAGTCTGGAGGCCTTCTACCACACCAACCTTGCCCTTTCACTGCCCAACAAGTTCATTATTTCCTGAGCTTCAGTCTCCTTGCAAAGGATGGCTGCCTAAAGCATATGAGACAGTCAATGCACAGTCTCTAGGAACCTGAAATAGCTTCTGAACTCCATCATTCTACATTCCCTGGAATCCATCATATTCCCTGAAAAACTCAGTGCCCAGAGATGTCATAGGCAAGAGTTCTTGCAAACTGGCAATGTCTTACCAGATCTGAGTTTTGTGTATGGCACACACAGCAATGCACAGAAGATCCCATAGAATCCTTAGAATCCTGTTTATTTGTCAGTACTCACTTTACCAAAAGCATGAAAATGATGATGATGGCCACCAGTGCTTCCACCAACTTCACCAATGTTATCACCAGGTTACTAGGGCCAGCAATGCATGATACCTCCATGTGGTCCCAGTAATTTCTCTTGAGGTGCATCTGTTGCAGGAAATTTTCACTCAGCTGTCTGCTAGGTAATGAGCTCCCCCTCTATATCCTCCACCAGAGGAGTATGGGCCCTGCACCTGAGTGCACTAGAATATTACTCAGGCTGGTCTGCAGAAGGTACTGGGCTAGGCAAGCACTGTCCAGATAGGCAAGGCCTCATTCTCACGGATGTCTCCCTTTCTGTTTGTTCAGGTAACCATGGCTATCCCTTCCAGACATGGTTCTTCATCCCAGCTGTGTATCCAAAGGGAGATTCTGATGTGCTCTGATGCACAGAACAGTAGCAAGTATGACAGAGGACCAGTTTGCCTTAGCAGGAAACTTTTCAGTGAGCTAAAACACAAAAGGGAAGCTTGAACAAACTACTATGGCAGAATAAAAGAGTATTGTTTGGGCATGCTGGAATGAAATCAGGAAGGCCACAGCAAAATTGGAGTTGCAGCTATCAAGGGATGAGAAGGGTAACAGGAAGGGTTTCTACAAGTATGACAGCAACAAGAGGAAGATCAGGGTAAGTAAGATCCCTTACTGAATGGGAGAAGCAACCCAGTGATAAATGATATGGAAAAGGCTGAAGTACTCAATGCCTTTTTCACCTCAGTCTTTACAGGGAAGGTCAGCTTCCAGATTATTGCATAGCTCCCAGATTATTGTACCTGGCAGCACAGCTTGGGGAGGAGGTGAGCAGCCAACTGTGGTAAAAGAACAGATTTTGGACTATTTAGAAAATCTGGATATTTACTGTTTACAAATCCATGGGGCCAGACATGATGCACCAAAGGATACTGAGGGAGATAGCTGATGTGATTGCAGATCCTCTGGTCATTATCTTTGGAAACTCATGGCAATTGGAGGATGTCCTAGATGATTGGGAAAGGACAAATACACTACCCATCTTTAAGAAAAGTAAGGAGGAGGATTCAGGCATCTACACACTGTTCAGCCTCACCTCAGTCCTTGGAAAAATCATAGAGAAGGTCCTCAAGGAATCCATTCCTAAGCACTTGGAGAAGAAGGTAATTAGGAAAAGTCAGCAACCAAGTTCAAGTCATACCTAACCAACATGATTGCCTTCTATGATGATATGACTTGCTCTCTGGATGTAGGAAGAGCAGCAGACGTGATATACCTTGAATTTAGCAAGGCTTTTGATGCAGTCTCCCACAACATTCTCACAAGCAAGCTAAGGAAGTATGGAATGGATGAATGGTCTGCAAGGTGGGTAGAAAACTGGCTAGATTGTCAGACTCAAAGGGTAGTAATCAATGGCTTGAGCTTTACTTGACAGTTGGTATCAAACAGAGTGCCCTAGGGGTTGGCCCTGGGGCTGGCTTTGTTCAATATCTTCATTAACGACCTGGACAATAGGATGGAGTGTGCCCTCAGAATGTTTGCAGATGTCATCAAGCTGGGGGGAGTAGTAGATACACTGGAAGGTAAATCTAGGATTCAGAGAGACCTGAACAAATTGAAGGATTGCAACAAAAGAAATCTCATGAGGTTCAATACGGTGCAAAGTCTTGCATTGAGGACAGAACAATTCCATGCATTGGAACAGCTTGGGGACTGACTGGCTAAGTAATACCAATGCAGAAAATGACCTGGAGGTTACAGTGGACAATACGCTGAATATGAACCAACAGTATGCCCTTTTTGCCAAGAAAGCTAACAGCATACTGGACTGCACTGGTAGAAGCTTTACCAGCCGAGCAAGGGAAGTGATTCTTTCCCTCTATTCAGCATTGGTGAGGCCACACCTGGAGTACTATGTCCAGTTTTGGGGCCCCAACTACATAATAGATGTAAACAAATTGAAGAGAGTCCAGCGGAGGGCAACAAAAATGGTGAGGGGGCTGGGGGACATGACTTATCAGCAGAGACTAAGGGAACTGGGCTTATTTATTTTGAACGAGATGACTAAGTGGGGATTTAATAGCAGTTTTCAACTACCTGAAGGGTGGTTAAAAAGAGGATGGAGCTAGACTGTTCTCAGTGGTGGCAGATGACAGAATAAGGACTAGAGATCTCAAGTTTCAGCAAGGGAAGTCTAAGTTAGATATCAGGAATAACTTTATCACTAGCAGGGTAGTAAAACACTGGAACAGGTTACCCAGAGAGGTTGTGGACTCTCTGTCCTTGGAGGTTTGTGAGATACGACTAGACAAAATTTGGCTGGAATGATCTAGTTGGGGATGGTCCTGTTTTGAGCAGGCGTCTGCCTGAAGTCTGTTGGGTTCCCTTAAACTTCTGTAGGCACACAGTGTCACTTGCAAATAAAGAAAAGTGATTTTTCTACTCTATTCAGCTCTGGTGAGGCCTCACTTGGAGTACTGTGTCTAGTTTTGGTCCCCACAGTTCAAGAAGGATGTGGACAGTTTGGAAAGAGTCCAGCACAGGGCAACAAAAATGATCATGGGCCTGGGAAATAAGACTTATGAGGAAAGGCTGAATAACTAGGGATATTTAGCCTGCAGAAGAGAAGGCTCAGGGCAGGGAGGGAGATTACAGAGTGGATGGAGGTGGGCTTTTCTCTGTTGCCATAGGGAACAGGACGAGCAGCAATGGGCTCAAGCTGCATCAGAGGATATTTAGGTTGAAGATTAAGAGAAACTTTCTGACTATGATGGTGGTCAGGCATTGGAACAAACTACGTAGATATTTTTTTGTGGAGTCTCCATCCCTGGAAATTTTCAAAAGCAGGTTAGACAGGCACTTGGTTGGGATGGTTTAGTCAGGAATTATCCACTTTTAGCAGGGGGATGGAAGAGATGATCTTATGAGATCCCTTTCATCTGTACTCTCCTATGATTTTATGTTCCTATGATATGTCACAAATATAAGAGTGCAAGGAGTAACTTTTATTTTCATTATCTTTCTTACAGCAACAAAATAATACATGTGACAGACTAGTATTGTTATATAGAGTATATTGATTTCTTTTTTTCAGCATGTGAACAATTGTTGACTTTGGAAGAGGCTGTGTTACACTTAGCCCTATATATTCAAGATATTATGTAGTGGATCTCACATCTCCTTCTGAGAAAAAAGGAGAGGCAAGAGCAACAAGAGCAAATGCTGTGTGTCTTGACCATGCTTACAATCAGTTCTTGAAGTTGCTCTTGGGGAGACAAGAGCAGTAGTTTGTTTGCAATTCTTGAAAAAAGGATTGGCATCATCCTATTTGAAGCCTGCTCTGATCTAAGACTGATGCATATATTGTTGGGCCTAAGCGAAAAGAAAGCAGTACTATTACACCAAGTCTTAATATCACTGATTTCCCCTCCAATGTATAGGCACATTTTTAACCCCATATTGTTCAACCAGGGCCAGGCACTGAGTTATAATATGTACTAATGTTAGAAGAATGAATGACAGGAAAATGACTAGAATACGTATAATTTCCGTCTGAGTATTCTCCTCAGGGACTGCTTCATCTCATTGTTCCTCAGACTGTAGATAATAGGATTTAACATAGGGACAATGACTGCGTAGGACAGAGATAATAGCTTTCTGGTGTCAGAGGAGTAACTGGTTTTAGGCCGGATGTAGGTCAAACTGCCTGTGCCATAGAACAGAGTCACCACCATGAGATGAGAGGAGCAAGTAGAAAAGGCTTTGCGTTGTCCCTCTGCTGACCTCATCTTCAGAACAGTGGAGAGGATACAGGCATAGGATACCAGGATCAGCACAAAGGGGATCACAATAATTATAATAGTGGCCACAAGGACATACATCTCAAACAAAGAGGAATCTGTACACACCAGCTCCAACACAGGGGGACTGTCACAAAAGAAGTGATTCATTTCATTTGGCCCACAGAATGGGAAAGTGAAAAGCCATGTGATCTGCACAATCCCCACAGGAAATCCAGAGATCCATGAGACCAGCACTAGTTGGATGCAAACCCTCCTTTTCATAATAACACTGTAGCGCAAAGGATTGCATATAGCAACATAGCGGTCATAGGCCATGGCAGCCAGAAGGAAGTACTCTACAGTGCCAGAGAAGAAAAAGAAGAACATCTGTGTCATGCACCCAGAGAAGGAGATTGCTTTATTCTTGGATATAAGATTCACCAGCAACTTGGGGACAACAACTAATGTGAAACAGACTTCCAGGAAGGACAAATTGCAGAGAAAGAAGTACATAGGGCTGGAAAGAGCTGGATCTATCGTTGTAATAAGGATGATAAGAATATTCCCCAACAGGTTCATGGTATAAATAAAGAGAATCACCAAAAAAAGGAGAAGCTGGAACTGGTGGAGATTAGAGAATCCCAAAAGAATGAACTCAGTGATTGCTGTTTGATTGACTAACATCATCGTTTTAGTTCTAATCTGGAATTGAATGAAAGAGAATCAGTTCTGCCCTTTGTTACCTTTGTTGAGTCCTACAGATATTAACATGGGTTACTCAAGTATAATTCAGGACATATTCTTGACCCAAACAAGAGACAACATGCCTTTTTGTAACTCAATTTCAAGAAGGATACTTAAATGTTATGCAGCAGAATAAACCCTGAAAAGAGGTGGGCTTTTAGACAGGAGAGGGGTATAGTTAATGAGTACTTGATCAGAATTGTCAGCTTCTGTATTTTCCAACTTGCATCCTCCTTTGGCTCAGAACTAAATTCAGGATGTTCAAGACCTGGAAAACTGAACCTCCAGGACAATGCATTATCATGTCAATTTTCTGTACTTGGGCTGATGTTAGATCTCTGGTGGGAACGTCTGTGTTCTGCAAGACAGAAATAACAATTGTTAATATTTTAACTTCAACTGGAAAGCTAATTGATTTCGACAAGTGTTTTTAGATTTCTTTTTTTTTTTTTAATTTCCAATAGAGAGAATGCTACCTACCTGAGATTTGTATACCTTTATTTATATATTTGTTTATATATTTAATATATTATAGTATATATTAGGAGACATATTGGAAATGTAGTTTTTATTTTTTTCCCCAGAATCTGAAAAACTAGTAACTATCAAAGATTATAACTTTTTCTGATGAAAAAATAATAAAGATTTCTGAGAAAAGAACACATTTTACATGGCCTTGAACATTTCATTTCCTTTTGTAAAAGATTTTATTGGAAATTGTCCTTGTAGCTTGAATGATGAGTGGCTGGGTGGTTTTAAGGCACCACTTTTTTTAATGAAACATTTATGGATAATTGTAAACTCTTGTTTCACTTACATAAGTGCTGTCTAAGTAACTGCATAACTAAAAATGTTTACTCTTTCAAGAAGTTTGTGATAAAGCACTGCCTGCGATAGTGTATGGAGCATATTCAATAGGAGTGGTCCATAGGCATTATTTTTTAATGGAAATCATTCTGCAGATTAGTGGGATTTGTGACAAGGGGTTGTTGTAGTTACTCAACATATGATCCAAACTCTGAGCTTCTATTTTTTTCAGTTCAGGTGACTAACTGTCAAACTGAATGGCATTCAGTTTATCTAAGACTTGTTAAGGAAATTGGGCTCCTAGCAAACTACTATGATGCTAATTTTTTGTTCTTGAGATAGTACGCTGGAAACGGGAGACCAGGGACAATCAAGTGAGTGTCTAGATCAGGACTGGTCAACCTGAGGCACGTGTGCCACAAGAGGCACAGGCAGCTTCTGTATGTGGCACATGGCAGATCAGAGAGGAGCATGTAGCACGGCTGTGGATAGGGCTGGGAAAAGAAAGCAGAGCTGCAGATCATGCTGGAGAAGAGGACTTTAAAGGCAATTGGGGAAGGAGTAGGGCTTAATTTGTGGCATGCTTGGCACAAAGTTTGGCCCTCATTATTTTAGGCTGCTGATTAGACTGCTTTGTTTAACTTTCCTCTAGAGGTGGAGCTACAATCTGGTTGTCTACTCCCTCAGCAGGTACCCCACTAGGTTATTTGGCTAAAAGGTGTTTTACTGTAGACAGTTCTGCTCATAACTGAACAGCCCTTTTATGCCCTAAGTAACAAGCTTTTTTCCAAAAATGGATTAGACAAGCATTTGGGTTGGATGATGCAGGCATTTTTTTGTTCTGCTTTGGTTTCATGCACAGACTAGATATCTTCAAGTCAATCTAGCTCAAGGTTTCCATGACTGCTTAAATAAATGTTTGCCATCTTGTCTTCATTAAAACGTATAAACAAACAACAACAAAAACTGGTAGTAGAATATAATCATACTAATGATACCTACATGTAAATGTTTTATTAGATATATAGACAGAAAAATATAAAAATAGTACTACCTAGTAGGGCTGTGTGAAGCTTTGGGTGTTGATTCAATTCAGAGGAGATTTGGCCCGATATAGTGACTGGATCTCCAAATTCGAATCAAATCAGGGGACCAATTTAAAGGTCTGAATTGATTTAAAGCTCTTCAAATCTTCTGAAAAGATTCGAAGAGCTTTGAGGATTCGGGCAGTCCCCGGTGGCTGCAGCAGGGAGCTGCAGCCGGACTCTGAGCTGGTAAGTACTGGGGGTGGGGCAGGGTAGAGGGGACCATGGGGGCTCTGCAAGCCCCCATGACCACCTCCTGCTCCCCCCAGCCCCACCATGGCTGCCCCCACTGCCCTATCTCAAAACTTTAAAGAAAAGCCCTGCTGCTCAGCGGGTGCTGCTGGGTGTGGGGGGCGATCCCCGCTGCCCCCCATTTCTCTCTGCTGCATGGGGAGGGCTCTGTCATGAGCCCCCGATCCCTCCCCTGCTCCCCAGCCCCCCCACGGGTGCCCCCCCTGGGCCGGCTCTGGCCTTGTAAGAAAAAAAAAAAGGAGAAAAGCCAGGAATCACCACTTCTTCAGCAGACTCGGGGCTTCAGGGGCTTGCACAGAGCCCCCAACATGGTGTGGGGCAGCAGGAGCAGTGAGTCTGGGGTTTTGGGGGGTTTTGTTTTTCTTCTTAAACAGTCAGAGCTGGTCTGGACAGGGCACCCATGGGGGGACTGGGGGAGTGAAGGGGGATCGGGGGTTTGTGCAAAGTCCCCCACCTCCCCTACCTGGCAGCACCCAGTGAGCCAGGGATTTTTTTTTAAAACAAGTGCCTGAAGCTGGGGTGGGCTGGAAGAGGGGTAAGGGATTGGCCTGGCCTGGCCTGGCTGATTCCCAATTTGGAGATTTGGAGATCCAGCAAAATTGAATTGGGACAGTGATTCGAGTCACTGAGTAGAATCACTGTCCCCCGAATCAGCCATATCCGAATTGGAAGCAAATACTAGCCACTTCTCACAGGCCTACTACCCAGAACAATGCTTTTCCACCATCTCTTTTAGAATTTTAAGAACCTGAAATTAATAAAAGGTACAGGTAGTGGTTTAACTGAGTCTTTCAGTACAATCCAAACAACAGATTTGATTGTGAGAGATTTTTATTGTTATTAACAATAATAAAGATAATAAATATAAATATAAATTCAGAGAAGGTAGTATAAAGTTTTATGTACTTACAGCACATTAGTTATTCAAGAAGCTGAGGAAGTGCTGACATGGGAATTCTGCAAGGGCTGTGCAAAGAAATTGTTGTGTTTCACTCCTTCTTTATCACCTTTCTTTTTCCTTTTGTTCTGTCTTCCTATCTATGTATCTATGCTTCCATCAGCCATCTTTTTATCAATGTCTTTGTCTTCTACTGGTATATACAGAACTAGGGGTTCTCATCCTTCTCTGATGTTCCCTGCTTTCTGCTAATTCTGTGGCTCAGTACATGGCTCCAGGGTCCACAACTCACTGTCCAGAACTGGTGTTAATTCAGTGGTGCAAATCCTAACAATCTGCAGCAGCTAAATAGAACCACAAAGTTATAGTGCCCTTGTTACTCTTTTGCATGGTGTTGGTTATGGCAATATTGAAAAAACTATCAACTAAAAATGAATCACAAGTCCAGAATATATTTTCCTGAGGCTTCCAGAACATCACTGTGCTTAAGAGCTCTAACTGCACAATCTGCTTTAAAAAACTCCTCCCTTCTTAACTGTTCTTGTGACTCTCTGGGTGGTAGGTTTGCTGCTATGATTGGTCAGTTACATCACCTCTCCTGAGATGTAGCCAACAGCAAAATCCATAAGTAATTTGCTTCCCTTTGACACTGAATTGTATCATATTACCATCTCCAATCCTAAAGAAGAACTATGAGTTACACATTAGCTTGTGATACAAAAGTATATACCTTTGCATCATCAAGCATGCAAAAAATCTGGCTTTCTATCCCAATATACAGATTTTCCATGACTTCCTTTATACCAAATTTTTGTCATCTTTGATCTCTCATTGTGTGTGTGTATATATATATATATATCCTCCTTGGTCACCCACATTGCTTTAGCCGAGCCGCTCAGGTCCCCTGGTTCCAGCTCCAGCTTCTCCTCTGGCAGTGGGAAGCTCACACTGGGAGATGAAATTGGGGTGGAGGAGATGGTCATCCTGCTTCTGGTGCCTATTTCTGGAGTTAGAGGAGGTGGTGCAGGTGCAGGGATGTCAGGTACTTCTCCCACCTCCTTCCTTCCACTGGCAGCAGATGCCTCACAGCTGCTAGGGAAGATGATGTTTGGCGTGGAGCAGGAACTTGCCACTCTAGCTCTCCCCTTACTCACTCTAGCCCCTGTCCCTCCCCTGCCAGAAGACCTGGCACCTTCCTTTCCAGCACACTTCATATTAATCTTTCCTGTGCTGCAAAATATGTATGTGTGTCTGACTTCTTCTGTGTTGTGTGTTTTCTTCACTCTGTGTTGTGTGTGGACTCTGCTTCGATGATTATTGATTGATTATTAATAACTATATCTGGTGTCTTCTTCTGTGATGTGATATATGAATTATGAACATGAATGTGCAACTAATGTGCCATTTATAAACTGGCCAAGGGGGATCAGCAGGCAATGGGAGACTTCCTGTTCCCCTGAGCACTACCGGGGGTAACAAGGAATAATGGCCATAAGTTCACTGAGGGTAGATTCAGGCTAGATATCAGGAGGCACTACTTCACAGTCAGGGCAGCTAGGATCTAGAACCAACTTCCAAGGTAATTGATGCTCGCTTCTACCCTGGGGATCTTCAAAAGGAGGCTAGATAATCACCTAGCTGGGGTCATTTGACCCCAGCATTCTTTCCTGCCCATGGCAGGGGGTTGGATTTGATGATCTGCTCAGGTCCCTTCTGACCCTACCAACTATGAAACTATGAAACTACTTCTTCTTCTGTGTCGTGTGTTTTTTTTTACTGTGCATTGTATGTAGTGTGATTCAGGTAATGCATTGAACTGGTATGATGATTGATTATGAATAACTATATATAGTATTTTCTGAATTGGATAAGTAAAGTAGAGGGGTTCTAAGCTAAGCTAAGCTATATCCTATCCAATCCTTTCTAAGAGCAAAAAGGAGCAGGTGACTGACTAGGAAGCCAAGCCAGTCCAGTACTTTTCAAACACTGTTGCTCACTCAGGTGAAACAGCTCACAAAAGGCACAGAAAACCTGCAGACAGAGGCTTTTATTTTGTTTCTATGTCCCTCCCTGAGACATTGTGATTGGAAGGGGACTCAGGGAGAAATCACATTCACTGGCCAGCTAGAGATGTCAGTCCTTTGCCCACCCTGCCCCACTCTCCTTCCCATTTCTAAGTTTCTGTTTCCCCGAAACACTACCTCCAAACCTCTGAATCTTTCCTGAATCTTTTCTGAATCGATTTGGAGGCTTCGAATAGATTCGGAAACTTTTAAGCTTAGAGTGATTCGATTCAGATTCAGATATTTGGCCTCCAAATCAGGCCTAATCTTCTCTGAATCAAATTGTGAACCAAAGCTTTGCATAGCCCTAGTGTTGAAGTATATTATGGTGGATTTTTCCCCTCCCTGCTGATATATTCTACCAGGCGTGGAGAAATAACAACAGTGAAAGAACATGCATGCCCACATACTAGTGTGAAAACAGTAAAGATGCAGAATAAAATTTCAAACAGAATCTCACAGGCAACCTAAGGACCTGGATTCTCCTTCACAACAGTTCTGAAGTAATGAAATGCCTCTATTTCCAATGAGTTACTCCTGATATGACAAAAGGCTGAGTATGAAGACAAATAGTCCTTTTTTAATTCTTCCAGGAAAAATATAATACAATTTGATTTGCAGCTGAAGTCAAACATGCCTGCATTTGAGAGAAAAGATATAATGGTGAGAGCTAACTTGAGGGTTAGCCGTTAATATAACAGAAAAAAGGAGGATCCCTCTAGCTCCGTATTCATTCCCAAAAAGAGAGGAGATGTTTTTAGCGAAATTGTGAGTGCTATTAACCAGCAAAATAGTGATGGCTTTGGATACCATCTACCAATATTCTCCAGCAATTGAGAAAATTCACATCTGTTTCAACAAGGGGCTTTGCATTAGTGACATTGTCTTTGTAGTCCTGGTCATCCCTTCTGACATCAGTCTCCATCTTTTAACCTGCAGAGGGGTCTGGAACAAAACTGTAGGAGCTCCTCTAGATTCAAATTGTCTAACCTGGCCAATGGAGAGAATATGTGTTAGTGACTGGAGTCAGGAGGTGATACTCTTGCAAATAGTTTTTCAAGTTCTATTTTTTCTGAACATGAGGCAATTCTGAAGGCTTTGAAGAAATTCTGTATGGTCCGGACTCTTGTTGTAAAACGAAACATTTCACAAGACAGCTTTTGCAAACAAACTTGCTTATACTCTGCAACATCTATGAGTTCTGAGAAAATTTACTCTTTAAAAGTAGACAGCTGTGTTTAACTGAGATTTGTGTGAAGCATATGTAAAAGGATTAAGCTACTTCATGCATGTCATTCATTCATATATTTATTTGACTATGTTTGCTTTATTTTTTTATATGATTACTGAGGTCAATACATCTAAGAGAAGGTTAGCATGTAACCAGGAATGCAGGCATGAAGTGCTTATGTTCTCTCCATAAATAAATAGTTAAAAAACCATTTCAGGAAACATCTTCTATAAATTCTACTCCCACCTTCCTCAGTGGGTTCATAAAACAACATTTTACTAGGTTCAGAATGCCACAATCAAATAAAGGTACTTGGAATTGAATTAAAAGTTTTTCCCTGGATCCAGGTAAAAACAGACAGAAGAGCAAGAAAGAATCATTTGAAAGCTAGTCTTAGTGTGAGGTTGTCTGGATAAATTGCACCAAACAAAACTATACGTAGGAGAAATGAATGAAGAACCTCTTTGTTAAGTACCTTTCTTGTTATGCACTGATTGCTATTGCTGAGATTAAACAATGGGTTAATTCAGAAAGATTTATTTATGTTTATTCTCCCAGGATACAATTCCAAAGAGAATTTATGACACTTCAGTTACTGCCATTGCCCAAAGTTTTCATAATTCTTTTCCTTAGGATGTGAATGGATAATCTGTTTGTGGAAAAAAATAATGTCATCACTGATCATTACTATCTCCAAATTACCCTGCTCAGGGTCCTTCTTAGTGCCCCCTTCACTATATTGTTCCTCATGCTGTAAATAATGGGATTTAACATGAGAGTAATGGCTGTGTAGGAGAAAGACAATATTTTATTGGTGTTGGGCCAGTACTTGGTCTTATACTGGATGTAAGTCAAGCTGAAGGTAATATACAAAAGAGTCAAAACCATAAGGTGAGAGGAGCAAGTAGAGAAGGCTTTGTGTTTTCCATTCAATGACTGCATTTTCAGCACAGTACAGAGGATACATGTGTAGGATGCTAGGATCAGCACAAAAGGAGAAATTACAATAAGAAAAGTAGCTGTGTTGGAATAGATGTGAAAGAGGGAGGTGTCTGCACACACCAGCACTAACACTGGGGGTCCATCACAGAAGTGATTAATTTCATTATGACCACAAAAGGGAAAACTAAAAAGCCACATGGTCTGTACTATTCCCACAGGTATCCCTGAAATCCATGAGGCCACTACTAATTGGAAAGAGAATCTCCTATTCATAATGACGGTGTAACACAGAGGGTTGCAGGGACATAACTGTCATAGGCCATGGCAGCCAGGAAGAAACATTCTATGGTTAGCAAATATGGCAAATACACCTGCATAATGCACCCAGAGAAGGACACATTTATTCTTGGACATGAGTATTACCAGCAGCTTAGGTACAACTACTAATGAGAAAAAGATAGCCAGGAAAGGCAAATTCTGAAGGAAGTAGTACACAGGGCTAAAAAGGCATGGGTCTATTATTGTGATGAGGATAATGAGGGTATTTCTCAACATAATTATGATGTAAAATACCAGAAGCACCACAAAGAGCAGAAGCTGGAAATGGAGGAGTTCAGAGAACCCCAAAAGAATGAACTTGGTGATAACAGTTTGATTTGCCCAGATCATTTTTTGAAGTATTTTTAATTTGGAGTTAACATGAAAGAGAAAAATACAAATTATTTTCTCTGTTATGCTTGGAAGAGGAGTGGAGAATGGAAAAGAGGGAAAAATAGCCAAAATATGCATACCTAGTTTTTAACACTACCTAAGAAAACCTGATAAAAGGGAGGGTGTATCCGGGGGGGGGGGGGGGGGTATGTGTGTGCATGCACGTGCACATGTGTGTAGGGCCTCAAAACTGTAAGTTTTACCCACAAGGAATATCAGTACATCCCAATCAACCCCCTACCTCCAGCATTAGCTATGGTCAACATTTCAATGCTTTAGAGGAAGGTGGGATAAAAAAAAAGAATCCAATAGGCTTGCAAGGAGGAAGAGGAGTTTAAAATATTTTCTAGCCCCTACCAGCAACTAGTAAAACATCAAAGTGCTGAATTTCCAGACACCTCTCTTCCTCTAAGAGAGCTCTCATCATGGGGTCTGGAAATATCTGATATATCAAATACACTGATTTTGAACTAAGGACCCTAACTGCTATTGTATCTTTCCTTCCATAAACTTATCTAGTTCAATCTCAGAGTTATTCAGGTTCTTAGTCCTCACTAGTTGGTTCAGAAGATCAAGCAAAAACTTGGTTCTTCTGGTAGATAGAAACCTTCTTATCATTTCCTGTATATTTGTCCATATACATTTTATAGTAATTTAAACTTGTAGCTGCATCTTTTTTTTTTCAGCAAAAGATCTTATTTTCATCTGTGATATATTTGTAGGGTAAACATATCTTCTCTCAATCTCAATGTTTGTTAAGTTAAATAACTCAAATTGTTTTTAAAAAATGACATTACTCTAACCATCTTAGTGATCATTTTTGTACCTGTTACTTTTTAAGTTCAATTCTGTAACAAGGACTGTGTGCAGTATTCTAAATGGGGTCTTACCAATCAATGCTTGTTCAAAGATACTAATACTTCCTTGCCCCTATTGCATGTTCTCTGTATAATATAACCTTAGATTGTAATAGTTGGGGGTTTTTTGGTAGCTGTGTTGCACCGGAGGCTCATGGCTGTCCTACAGTAAGTCCATACACCCAGGACTCTCTTTTTCTCATTTTCTATTAGTTTCTATACTCCCAGACTATAGCTTAAATTTCTGTTATTGGTCTCTAAGGTGACATTCTGATCCATTCCTGGTTATTTAGGTGTCCAGATTTTGTCATCTACATTTTTGATTATCTAAGTGACAAAAATGCCACTTACAGACAAGATATTCTATGCCTTAGCCCATAGACTTGTCTAGCGCCCAGAGCATCCTCCTTTTCAGGCAAATAGTTACTGCACTGAGCCACACACACTTTGGCTTGCTCTCTTCCTCTTGACCCTAAATATCTCCCAAGAAACCTCCCATTTATGGCTGCTCAGAAGAAGCAGCATCCAAAGGAGTATCAGCAAAGTGAGTGGTAAAACCTAAATTGCAGTGTGGTTAAGCAATTTTAAGCAAACTATGCTAGGAAATCATAGAGTTCCCAACTTGTATCCTCTGTGGTTAAAGTGGGCTGGGAATCAAAGGCCTTCAGCTTTCCATGATCATGTTCTAGACATTCAGCTATAGGGGGAAAACAGTGGAAAAGTGCCTATGCACTCTCTCATTTTGTTGTCAGTGTGTATGTCCAGTCTGCATGCTTATGTAGGAGCCTATGTGGCCAGGATTCAAATTATAATCTGTGCCTAAATTTCATCTAGGTAATCAAATCTGGACACTTAGATTACCAGGAAAGACTACAGTTCCACCCATTGTCTGTTGTCTTCTGAGCCTCATCACAAATCTATAATGTGAAAAAATGGAACAAAAAAAGAAAAGAAAAATAAAACCAAGAATGCATTATAATCACCAAAATAACATGCTTAAGAAACTTAGGTTAAAAAAGCAGCGTATTTTTAAAAGGAAATAACCAAATAAGTGCTTTGTATATATTTACATTCTAAGAGAGGTTTTGTTTTTTTTAAATTACATCAAAGAATAATATAAAACAACACACACTTACAACAGACCAACTGCAAGGAGCAGAAAAGACACTGACATTGACCTGGTATCAGGCTCCGATAGCTGAATTTTACCTTGTTTCCTTAATTAGTTCATTCCCTTGGAAGCTACATGCCTACAGCAATACTGAAATAAAAAATCCTTTTCTAAAAATAAGGCAAAGCTCCACAATACTTCTGAAATGTACAGACTGCTGGTACCTTACAAGGAAAATAGAAAGTCAAGAGTTCTACCTGACTTCCGTCAGCTCATATCACATCCTACCTAACATAACCCCTACTATCATAACTCCTTCAAAATTCAAGGTTATACAGTTGGTTTTGTTCTTAATGAATTACATTATACACCCTAGGGCTTAGCCAACAGAGAAATCCAGAGGTTGATCTCTAAAAGTGTGTATGTGTGTGTGTGGGGGGGGGGGGGGGCCTCTTTTTTGAGTGGTAGGGAGAGGGAACCATGTTGCATTACAAAATCATTGGGAAAACTGCAAAAGCAGCTGGGGCCTGTGGAAACTTTGCAAGAGCAGGATTCTTTCTAATTCCACAAGCTTTTATCTTCCTTCTCAGGGGTCTAGAATTAATACCCAGATTGCACTGTTTGAAAATACTTCAAATCATTGTCCTCATTATAATGATTCTTCATGCAATGTTAGTATACTGGAAGACATAACTGAGAATTCCTAACAGGAAGTTGTCTGTGCGTGTTCTGCAGAGATGAAAATACAGTTAGCTTCTAGAATCCGTTGTTCCCATGTCCTGGCCTGGTACTCAAACTAATAAGCTACTTATGGAGGAGGAGGACTGTTATCCTACTGCCGTTATGGAGTGTACTTGATCAGCCCTGAAGTCCTACACATGCCTTATGTAGTTAGGGAAAATATAATCCTGAACAAACAGAGGCATTTTAGGACTATTTAAAATTACCCTTTGGAAAGAATGAAGAGCCACAATTCACCTTCAAAACCATTCCCCCCACCTTTCTGGAGAGGCCTACATTGAAATCAATGGGAGAAGTGTACAATTCTGCAGGGTGAAGCTGAATCAACAGCAGTGTACTTAGTTCCCACTGAAAGTAAAAGAGGGTTACACACCTACACAGGTGTTATCTAGTCGAACTTCCTGCCTGAGACAATATTATCCATATCTATACCACCCCAAGGAAATCCTTGTATAAACTATTACTAGAAATAAATGGGCAACCCTGTCACACAACCACAACCTACCACAGATAACAGTGGCTAATGTCCTGCTGCTTTGAGAGTTGTTAAAATATGCTTGAGAGCCCTAGGGAAGAGGTCCATGCCCCTCCCTGCCAGAGAAAGGCAAAACCCTCCATAGTCTGTACCAAGCTAACCATGAGGTAAAATTTCCTCCTGAGCCCAAATGTGGCAATAGGTTTGACCCTGAGCAGGGGACTTACAACCGTGTAGCCATGAACCTCCAGGGTATAGTCTTAGCTGGGACATTTTTACATAGTCAAAATCCTCAGCCTTAGCTTCAGCCAACACCCAGTGCTTCTGAGGAAGGTGGGAAAATAACCCCTGGCATATAGTAACAGGAAAGGAAATAAATTCCTCTCTGGCCTCAGGCAGCAATCAGCAAAATGTAGAATCATGGGAATTACCCATAGTATAGAATACCTGCTCCTAAAACATCCCTGACCAACATTTATAACTTTTCTTGAACGCTTCCCATGATGGAGATTCCATAACCTCCCTAGGCAGTCTATTCCACTCCCTCAATGTTCTAACAGCAAGACATTTTTCCTAATATCAAGTCTACACCTCCTTGGCTGTAACCTCAAGCCATTGGTCTTCATTCTACTTTCTGTAGCAAGAGGGAAAAGACATTCTCTCTCATCTTTATGAAAGTCCTTCAGGTATTTGAAGACTGCTATCATGTCCCCTCTTAAGCACCTCTTCCAGAAGCAGAACAAGCCTATTTCCCTCAACCTTTCCTTGTATAGCTTGCCGTCTAACCCCTTGTTTTGTCACCCACCTCAGGACCCTCTCTAACTTCCCTATGGCCTCTTTAAAACATGGAGCCCAAAACTGTGCACAATACTTTAGATGAGACCTAACCGGTGCTGAGTAAAAAGATACTGTCACCTCTTGTGTTTTGCACCTAGTGCTCCTATTGATCATAAAACCACATGCATCTTTTGTGAGGCTGCATCAAGTGGAATGGTTCTGAGGCTGGTTGTGTCAATAAGATTTTTTCCAGCAGCTACATATAAAATGCACAGTGACTGAATTAGAATTTAGCCCACACAATATTATTGCTACTTCTCCCCCCCCCCCCCCCCAAAAGGATAGCATTTTTCAAAGGAGAGCTGTTGCGAACAGAGCTACCTGCTCTGTGGCTAGAGCTATTTCTTGGAAAGAAAGGGAGCAAGGCTGAAATTCCAGTTTGAAGGATGCATAAAGTACTATAGTTATATCATGACTTTTTCATGTTCCTTCAATTGTAGGATTATATCCACAAGTGTTGGCTACATATTTCCTAAAGTTAAGGCATCCAGGAACTAGCAACCATATAGACAGGAAGACATACAGGATCCCAGATCTTATTGTGCCTTCTACACCTACACACGTTTTCCCAATAAACATCAGGGCTAGGGACAGAAGTTATACATAAACTGGTTTAAGTGATCAGAAACTGGTTTAAACCTGTAACAGAACAGAAGCTCAGTACACATAAATCAGTTTCAAAATGGCTGAAACTGGTTTAAGATAAACCTGGTTGAATGTAGTATCAGACTTAACAGATTTGGGTCAAACAGGTTTTTGAAACTTCTGTCCCAGACTTCTTCCTGGTTCAAATTAAATCAAAGTCCCCCAGCATGCTTTCCAGCCCTGGACTGGGCTGGGCTGTCTGCTCCAGAAGAGAAAGGTTGGGGTAAGGAAGAAGCAAGAAATTACTGAAACTTAGTGCTGTCTGAGACTGTGGATTACAAATCTCAAAGGCACCTGGAAGTAGGAAGAGGAAGTGATGAGCAACCCTGTAGGGTCCTGCTTCTGTTACTCTGGACTACAAATCCCAGAGACCTCAGGGGCAGCAGGAAGGGGAAGCAAACACACAGCCCATGCTGGCTACATGCTAGAGAGCTGTTCCCTAGCATCCCCTGGCTTCTGTACTGAGTCACTGCAGGCATGTGGCTGCATTTCCTGAATCAAAAGTAAATGTGTGTCCACTTTTAACATTAGCATTTTATACATTCTACTAAGATATCACTACAGTGACATTCAATGGGGGATCCCAATATCCACAGCTTTCCTTAATATGTGAATGAATAATCAGTTTTGAGAAGAACCCATGCATTCTTGTCTGCTAGCATAAAAAAGTAGAGTGAAGGCAAGTGGTCTATGAGTTTAGGTGTCTGATTAAAGTCAATTACTGAGTAGGTACAGTTCCTAGCATTTGGGCCTGTATTTTTAGTAATCCCTTTATTTATAGCAAGGCTTCTAGTAGTAATACAACTAGTAACACCAGTAAATAAAGCCATCATTATTATAATCATCAACAGTATGTTACTGCAGTTGGGGTGCTGTGATGGCACTCTTACATAACTTTTTTAAGCATTTATCTTTTTTTTTAAGTGTCAAGAAGTTCTAATTCCTGTGAGTGTACAATGGGTATTTCTTATGCAAGTTGGGTATTTGTGTTATGCAAAATTTTGTCCAGTGCCAGTTTGGGGAAAGATTTTGTTCTGTGATCTGAGCTGTGATATGAGTCAATTCTTAAGGCAAAGTTGTTTAACAGAAAATAAACTTTCAGTTTTCTTCAAGATTTATGGAAAAGAGATATTACATTGCAGGCTATTTATGGTTCTCTCTCATTGAATACTACAATGTATACCACAATTAAAGAAATAACATTATTAAAGCACCCCAGGCAGAATCCTATTTTACTTTATATAGCCAAATGGAACTTACCCAGGTATTAACTGCCATTTTCGTCACTTACACACAGTTTATGATATGTAAATGTCCACTTAGCTACTAAACATTCTGAGTAGCCTGCACAACTGTGGGTACCAGAGAAAGCCTAAATCTTAAGTTTGTAGCTGGGCAAACCCCCATAATTAGTGGATGCCAGTAGGAGGCTATGATCTTGATTCCAGGTCCTTGGCCTGGCAAGCATAGCTGCTCATTTCACCCTGGCACCCAGAGCTGGTCACTCAAGATTATCAAGCCTGTTCTGAAGTTTATAGATGGGCCTAGCCCTCAGCTCACTCCCTGGCACCAGAGTGACTGTTTGGGGTCAGCTACCCTCAACTTCTTCCATATAAAGGTCTGACACAGAACAGGCCTATTTGTTGCACTTGGTGAACATGTCTTAGGTCTACCATGAACAATTATAAACCCCCTTAAAAGGGAAGCCACTAAGAACACAACAACTGACTGCTTGGGAGAAATAAAAATGAAAACATAAATGGGAATGAGGGTTATGGGTTCCAGACAAGGGAGCCAGAAGGGGACACTGAGCAAAGTATGCTATCCAGTACCCACTGCCCCCTAAATGAGCCAAGAGAGCATATGGAAGCTGACTAGGGAAACTCTGCCCAGAGATGTGAGCAGACAAGTGACACGAAGATAGACATTTGCCCAGATTGCTCCTGGTTAGAGCCTCCTGGTCTCATAAATGGTCAGCTTGGACAGAGCATAGAGGAGCTTGACCTGGAGGTCCCAGGAACTGGGATATGGATAGGGAGTGCATAACAAAAAGGTGGGGGGAGAAGTATGAGCAGAACCTCAGCAGGAGTTTCTGGAGGAGATGGAAGAGGAGATTCAACCTGGGACATTCAAGGTTGGCACGTGCTAGGGTCTCCCTCTGGTGACAAAAGTGGTAACTGTGAGGGGAGTTCATAAAATGCACCAGATACATACCCATGGTGATGATTCCATGAAGGAGCCACCAGCTGAAGTCCCTGGTGGTTTGTGGGGTCAGGCTGGAATTCAGACTTGCCCACTGGGGACCTTTGCCCCCGCTCTTGCCTAGGGTGCCCCACCACTTGTTGTCAGGATGGGACATAAGGACAGGATGATGAGCATGTGCATATAAAACTGGCAGTGGTGGGCTGTTTGGAAGTGGGCTGGCTTGGTATCCCCCAGCCTGCTACTATGGTGAGATGGGGAATGCCATGGGGCCTGCCAAGGCAGCAGCCCCACTACCAGCTCCAGAGGGCTGGGGGATATGAGTTGGTGGGCATTGCCCTCGCACAGGATCTGGTCAATATAGATGAAGGCAGTGGGCAGCAAAGCAGCCTTTACCTCCTGGAGTAAGCCTGGCCTAGAACAGGAACTTTCTGGCTTAATCTGATCTCAGATTGTTTTGTTGTTCCTTCTGGCTCATGCTCTAACCCTTCTCCCTGCTTCTCCTCCTGTATTCTTGACCTAGCATGCTCTCTGACTCCCCTCTCTGCTTCCTGACTTTGCATTGTTCTAGTCTCTGCTCCTGGACTGACCTGTCTTCCTGACCTAGTTTGCCCCTACAATTCTGCTCACTCCTCCTGACACTGGTTAGCACCTTGACTCCAGAGTGCCCCCCAGACCTGGTTGCCCATGATGCAGCATGATAGTTAGGTGCTCAGGAGGAAGGAACTCCTAGAAGATAGTAATAGACTATTACTTTGGTCATTTGCCCAGGAAACTGAATATTTAAATTGTTGGTTCTTCCACACACAGAAGAGTTTTAATTTGGTTTTCTCTGACTTTCTAGTACAGTGCCCTAACCACCAGGGTGCAAGTTAGGAACTGTTAAGTGCCCCATCTCCAGCCTTCCTTTTGAAGCTGAGGCACAGTTCTTTGAATTTAATACTCATTAGATAAAATTGGTTGAGAGCAATAGGGAAATTTCCACCACATTGGGAAAAGGATGCAACTAGAACTCAGGACTGCTTCCTTTCTAGACCAGCAGCTAGCTCACCAAATCACACGCACTCTAGCTCCTGATGGCCCTTATGGAGCTACATTTTTTTCTCTTGGTTGCCCAGAGGAGGACTGAACATGGTACCAAACACCCCCCAGCCTGTGACCTGATGGTTAGAAAACAATGCTTGGAATTGGGAGAGGTGTATTGAATGAATTAATTTCATGAAACATGAATTTCCTGTACCATGGGGAAATGACCTAACCACTGGAGTAAGGCTAAACATTCAATTTCTTTATTAGCAACTTGGACAACAGGGTGAAGAGCAGCCTGTTTAAATTTGCAGACAACACTGATATTTGGGGTGAGGTGGGCGGGTTACAAGGGAAGGACAGATTACAGCAGGACCTGGACAGGTTACAAGGGTGGGCAAATGAAAATAGGATGGGATTCAATACTGACAAGTGCAGGGTGCTGCACTTGGGCAGTAGGAACCAGCAGCATACCTATAGGTTGGGGAACTCCCTTCTTGAAAGCACGGTAGCAGAAAGAGATCTTGGAGTCATTATTGACTCCAAGATGAACATGGGCCGACAATGCGAGAACACGGTCGGCAGGGCTAACTGTACCTTGTCCTGCATCCACAGATGCATCACAAGCAGGGCCAAGGAGGTGATCCTCCCCCTCTATGTGACACTGGTCAGGCCGCAGCTGGAGTACTGCCTCCAGTTCTGGGCGCCACACTTCAGGAGGGATGTGGACAGCATTGAGAGGGTCCAAAGGAGGGCCACTCGAATGATCTGGGGACAGCAGGGAAGACCCTATGAGGAGAGGCTATGGGACCTTAACCTGTTCAGCCTTTGCAAGAGAAGGCTGAAGGGGGACCTGGTGGCCATCTATAAACTTACTAAGGCAGTAAAAAGATACTGTCACCTCTTGTGTTTTGCACCTAATGCTCCTATTAGCAGGGTTTGGGAGTGACCTTGTTCTCCCGAGCGCCTCCCAGAGTAACAAGGAATAATGACCATAAGTTGCTAGAGAGTAGGTTTAGACTGGATACCAGGAGGCACTACTTCACAGTTAGGGTGGCTAGGATCTGGAACCAACTTCCAAGGGAAGTGGTGATAGCTCCTACCCTGGGGGTCTTTAAGAGGAGGCTTGATGTTTACCTGGCTGGGATCATTTGAGCCCAGTTTTCTCTCCTGGCCATGGCAGGGGGTCAGACTAGAAGATCTACAAGATCCCTTCTGACATTACATCTATGAATCTACGAATCTATGAATCTATGTCTTCCTGCCTAGCCAAGCTGCAGGTGAATACATTTGGTCAATAACCATGTGAACAAGTGGGTGTCCACACTGCCTGGAAAACAGCATTGTAAATGGTGACTGAGCACCAAAAATGACAGTTACTGAGCTGCATAATTGTCATTGAAATGTATAAAATTAAAATAGGATCATGCCTCCAGTATTTATGTACTTCATTCTCCTTCCATGCAGAGTTGATATTAGAACTGATGATTTTCCACCATCAGTTTTCAGTGGGGAACCAAGGGCCTTGTTACACTTTATGCTGTGAGCCACACAAATGTTGACTGATGTTAGTGATAGGTTACAATATGGAGCAGTTATATCCTTAGTCTAGAAACCTTCTCTGAACTGTCCCCCACCTGCACAGCTGTGATTTACCATTAGATACCTGGTAAGCAGGGGCCAGACTAGGAGCTATAGCTGAGTTGCCACTACTGGGTTTTTGAGCCAGTATAGTCTTTTGTCCTAGCTCTATGGGCCAGGGTGTGAGAGATCCTGGGATACAGGGAGACTTCACCTTGGTTGGCACACCTGTGGGGAGTGGCCACACCTTAACGGAACAGGAGCTAGGAAGTGCAGATCTGAGATAATCCTGCCCTGGCCCTGGAGTGGCATAACTTTGAGGTGAATAATAAGTGTTTAAAACCACTTTAAGGTGTTAATGTGTGCTCAATCAAGGAGTAATGAGCTCAAGGAGCCAGCCCTTTGGATTCTGTGGGTGATTTTCTCTGAGTGGGGGAAGACCAGTGCGGTATACAGAAGCACCAGTAACATCACTGCCCTCATGAGAGCCAGGCACCCCCCTGTTCCTGCATCAACAGGCAGTGCAAGTTACATAGTGCCAGTTTCTGTCTGCCTGAAGCGTCAGTCTTTTCCCATGTTTTCTGTCCTTTCAGATCCACAGTTTCATAGTTTCATAGTGCTTAGGGTTGGAAGAGACCTAAACAGAACATCAGGTCCGACCCCCTGCCCCGGGCAGGAACAAGAGCCGGGGTCCTAACATCCCAACCAAATATCTGTCCAGCCTCCTCTTGAAGACCCCCAAGGTAGGAGAGAGTACCACCTCCCTTGGGAGTCCATTCCAGAGCCTGGCAGTAGGCCTGTGCGAGTCAGCAGTGATACAATCCGGCTTCAGATATGGCCGTTTTGGATGGCTGTGATCTGATCTGGAGCTCAGGATTGGTTTGCTGCTTCAATCCGGCCAAAGCAGCTCTGAAGCTTCAGAGCCACTTCGGAGATCCAGCTATAGGCTATAATGGAGGATCAATGAAATATCTTTAACTTTGTTGTTTTACCTCTGATTTGGGTGCAACTTGCAGAGTGGTAGCCTCTGCTGAGAGCATGAAGCCTGCCAAGTTTCAAGAAGATAGGTGCAGGGGTTTGGGTGGAACTGCACCCCAAATTCTTGAAAGCAAAACTCAAGTCATGTCTATGTGTTACACCACAGGGGGGCTGAAAACTGCAGGGGTGGTGGCGCCTGCTCAGGCCACAAATCCTGCCAAGTTTCAAGAAGATCAGTGCAGGTGTTTGGCGGGAACTGCACCCCAAGCTGCTGACAGGCAAAACTTGTGATGTGGGTGGGTGCTTGGGTGACTGCATCTGTCTTGGGGCACAGAGGGGTGAAATGTAGTGCAGGCCTGGATGCTGGGCCCTGCCAAGCCACAAAGTCTGCCAGCTGTGTGTGTCTCACTGGGGGACTCTGTTGTCTGGGGCTGTGTACTTCAAGCTGCTGACAGGCAAAACTCATGATGTGGGTGGGTGACATTGTGTGTGTGTTAAGATGTGCCCTTCCTGGCACTGGGGCCTCTGCACAACACGGCAGTGTGCCCCAGTGAGGCCTCCTCCTCCCCTACAGCCTCACACTCGGCCCTCCATTTTACGTGACAACAGGTAAAATAACTTAGCTGGCTCAACACCAGTAGTAACACCAGCAGCATCAAAGGTACCCAAACTGAACTGTCACAGAGCCTTTCTTTTTATAAAGGAATTGACAGCAAGAACTAAACATATTGTGTTGTGTTGTGTTGGACATATGATGTTCCTCATGGTGTGTGATGGCTTATCTTGTTTTTATGTCTATAGCTGTATTATGAAAAAAAAGGAGTACTTAAAAAAAATGTATCTTTGGAAGCTTTAGGATTGATAACCCCTTTGCCAGGCTGAGGAAGTACCTGCAGTTGGTCCTGGATGGAAGGACTAGTAAAGAAACCAGAGGCTGGCCTGGCCCGCAGTGCAGGCATGAAAGTCAGACAGTGAAAATGGAAATAGAGGTGTCAGGGGGTGAGGGACAGCTTGGGTGGGGGGTAGGGGGCAAAGAGAGATGTAGCAGCATAGGTAAAAGTGCAGAAGTGCCTGGGGTGTCAGATGTCCGGCAGGTCACAGCGTGCCAGAATTCCACTGTGTATATTGAGTCCATGAGTTTCTGTACCTACTACCTAGGAGGCTGATGAAGTTCAGTTCATAAGCTCAGCTCTGAAAAGTGGTTTGTACGTTCAAACAAGGACCTAACCTCATCACCAGAACTGAAGCCAACTTCCTACAGTTCAAAACACAAAACCTGCCATCTATCTGCAGTACCCCTAGAAACTGCACACCAGAATCTATCAAAGACAACTAAACCCAACTACCTGTGGGGGCACATTCCTCATGAAAAAAAAAAAACAAACACTCTGCCTTCAGGCTCTCAGGCCTCATCCTGAGAGGGAACAAATTACAATGCAAACCAATTTTCAGCTATCCAGCTTCAGATAGCTTCCCTGAGCCCGCACTTCGATCAGGGCATCTAGCTTCAGAAGCCAAAGCGTCCAAAGCGGCACCGGATCTGAAGTGAAATCCAAAGGCTCGCAGATCCCTACCTGGGAGCCATAACTGTAAGGTAATGTCTCCTGATGTCCAGCCTGAACCTTCTGTCTAACAATTTGTGGCCGTTATTCCTAGTAACCCTTGGTGGTGCCCAGGGGAACAGACCCTCACCCAGATTCTGCTGGTCCCCACTGGTGAGGTTGCAAATGACCATCAGATCCTCTCTCAGTCTTCTCTTGTGGAGCCTGAATAAATTCATATCATTTAGCACTCTCTTTGTAGGGCCTGACCCGCTGCCCCTTGACCATGTGAGTTGCCCTCCTCTGAGCCCTCTCAATGCTAGCCACATCCCTCTTGAAGTGCAGTGCCCAGAACTGGATGCAGAACTCCAACTGTGGCCTGACCAACACAGCATAGAGGGGAAGGCTCACCTCCCTGGACCAGCTTGTGATACATCTGTAGATGCACTAAAAGGTGCAGCTAGCCTTACTGAGCCCTTCCTCACATTGACGGCTTATGTTCATCCTGGAGTCAACAATGACTCCAAGATCCCTTTCTGCAACCCTGTTGACAAGAAGGGTGTTCCCAATCTATAGGTGTGTTGATGGTTCCTTCTCCCTAGATGCAGCACCTTGCACTTGTCTGTGTTGAATTCCATCCTATTCTCATCCGCCCACCTCTGTAAGCTGTCTAGATCTAGCTGGATTCTGTCCCTCCCCTCCAGCATTCCCACCTCACCCCACATCTCAGTGTCATCAGTGAATTTGGACAGTGTGCTTTCCACACCCACATCCAGATTGCTGATAAAGATGTTGAACTGTACAGGCCCTGGGACCAAGCCCTGGGGGGACTCCACTGCCCACATCCCTCCAGGTTGAAAATGACCTGTCCACCACCACTAGCCAGTGGCCATCTAGCCAGTTTGCCACCCATCTGACTGTGTAGGCATCAATACCTCAGTCACCAAGTTTTTTTTTAAGAGAATGTGGTGGGAAGCTGTGTCAAAGGCCTGTTAAAGTCCTGTTAAAGCCTGTTAAAGTCCTGGAAGATTACATCCACCCCAACACCCTTGTCCAGGGACTTTGTGACTTGATCATAAAAAGAAACCAGGTTAGTCAGGCAGGACCCACCCTCAATGAACCCATGTTGGTTGCCCCTGAGCATTACCTCCCCTGTTGGGCCCTTGCAGATGTGCTCCTTCATAATTTTCTCAAAGGTCTTCCTAAGAACCGAGGTAAGACTGACTGACCTATAATTGCTAGGGTCCTCCTTTCTCCCCTTTTTGTAAATGGGAACCACAGTGTCCCTTTTCCAATCCTCTGGTACCTGTCCAGAGCCCCATGAGTGCTCATATAGCCATGCCAGGGGCCTCACTATGACCCCCGCCAATTCCCTCAGCACCCTTGGGTGAAGAGCATCTGGACCTACTGATTTAAACACGTCCAGCTCCTCCAAAAGTTCCCTAACTAGGTTATCCCTGACTTTAGTCATGGTGGTGCCTCCCCTGGGTCCATCTATAGTCCTAGTGAGAGAAATGTCCCCGTCCCTGTTCAAGAATATGGAGGCAAAGAATTTGTTAAAGAGGTCAGCTTTTTCATTTGCTGCAATCACCAGATTGCCAAGCCTGTCCTGTAGAGGCCCCATGTTACCTAGTGCCTTCTTCTTACTCTCTATGTATTTAAAAAAGGACTTTTTGTTATCCTTAATTCTGGTCACTAGCCCTAGCTCCATCTCTGCCTTGGCCTTCCTAACAGCCTCCCTGCAATCATTAGCAATGGAGGTGTAATCCTCCTTGGTGATAACCCCTTGCTTTCACTGTTTGTACACCTCCTTTTTTGCCCTCAGGCATTCCTGGATGCCTTTGCCAAACCATGTGTTTTTTTTTGGCACACCTGCCCCCCCCTCTTGGTGCACATTGGAACTGACTCCCTTTGAGCTCAGAGGGTTGTGTCCTTGAGGAACAACCACCCATCTTGGACTCCCATCTCATTGAAGCTCCATGAAAGTAGTAGATACAAGATTAGGCCTCTAGGTTGCTCTGGCTGTACTGTTAAATAAAAGCTAGACTGTGCAGCCTTTACTCATATTAGAGAATGAATGCTTTCATGGTTAGACATATTGACTTCAATATAATTATTTCCCTGAGTAATTATTCAGTTGCACGAGCAAAGGGTTCACCAACTGACTCACAGGGAGCAATGGGAACTGGTCATCAGCAATGTGTAAATGTAAATTTCAAAATAACCTGCTTCTGTTCATTGAGCTTTGCAGCCCACAACCACTCTGATGATGTAATACTACTGCCTGTACTGAAGTTACTTCAGAGATTAATCTGGCTTCCAATGTTTACATAAAACTAACTGGATTTTCCCCAATGTCCTCTGAAGTAGTGATGAATAATAGTTAATTACTATTTTTCTATATTATGGAAGAATACTGGCTCCCTAAAACATTTCCACCGTTTGCTACTCTGGGGGTTAGTTTATAAGTGTGCCAGGAATGAAGTCATCAACCAATTTTGCTATAAATAATGGGGCCAGATCCTCAGCATGTGAAAATCAAGAGTTCCATTGGCTTCAGTGGGCATTGGCAGTTTTTACCTGCTGAGAATCTGTCCCAAAAAGTGTTGTTTCTTATGCTCAGTTGGTCCGTAAGGCCTCATTTACTTACTAAAATTTAGCACCAATTTTCCATTTTTTTTAATCAACCCTTGAGAAGTCAATAAATGTTCCTTGTCTCTAGACATTTAATAAAAGGGCCAGATTCATCCTGGGCACAAATTACCTTGGTTTCAGCGCTGCTACGCCAGCTGATACCACTGAATTTTAACAAGCCCCGGTGCAACTTGTTAGAGGTTGAAATTCTGCTTCATGGTCATTGCAAAGTGTTTTTAATAACACTCAATGGGGCCTATTAAAATTAGCAATACATCACTGTGAGTTGATCAGTGGAGCTGAATTCTGAAGGAATAAATCAATTCATATTATAGAATGATATTATTATAAGTACAAGTGTGTGTGTGGACACTAGGTCTGATGACTCTCAAGGTGCCTAAATACCAAGAGGTGATGGTCACCTTAATTGTCCCTAGGGTAAACAAATCCGGGCCTTTTTTCCAATATATTTGTCCCAGTTAGGAAGAAACTTAACAAAGCTAAAGTCATTATTGCTGAGGGTGTATGGTTGAGGTGAATGGCATTTTTTGTTTGTTTGAACAGAATAGGACAGAGAGATTCAATATTAAGTCTGCACCACAGCTCAGGTGAGATTAATTGCATGGTCTCAGAGTAATTCTAGAGAAAGGATGTTAGCAGAGAAAAAAAAATCTAGGATTTTGTAGGGATTATCCAACCTGTTCAGAGTTACTCTTAATGAAGTTAGCAGCCTTCCTCCCATAGCAGGCTTAAAAATCATCATCTAAATACAAGACTTCATACTTAACAGTGATTGATAGAATTTAGCTAAGAGGTGAGAAGCTTGATGGACCAGAAATTCTGCCAGCTTCCCTCTCAGAAGTTCAAGCCAAGGCCATTTCACCTTAGCCAGTTAAACCTGTGATATAATTCACTGTATGTTCATCATTTTCCATTAAACCTGTGTTTTCATAGAAAATCCCACCCTGCTGTGTTAAAAGATGGGTGGATGTATGGTGCTTTCAATGTAATATCCAGAGATAGAAATAGAATACCATGGGAAAGTGCATACAGATCTAATTAAGGGACAAACCACTATGAGGGCCTTGTAACAGGTTACACTTCGGATATGTTTTATTCAGATCATAGTAAGCATTACAATAAATTATAAAGTTTCCTGAACAGTCTCACAGTAATGCTAATTACAGTCTAAAATGTATCCTAAGCACTACAGCCTTTGAAGACTCCAGTGTACTGGGGGGTAGGAGGGACCAACAAGCAGCCATTTGTTACCCAGTTGACATTGCACTGAAATTTCCCACTTGTATTACCTCTGTGGAGCAGTCCAACATTAGTTCAACATGTGTTAGGCAATATAATCTGGAAATACTCCTTGCCAGAAAGCTCTAATTTTGCTATACTGCAATGTCACTTAGCACATGTTTTACTGGTTGAATGCTGGGACACTAGGGGCTTCTATAGATGTGTAGGGAGCTGGCTGCAACACGCTGGAAATCCAGTGCATCAGATCAGACCTGATTAATCAAGTCTACTGGAGAACAGTAATAAACATGCTCCAGCAGACTCTGGTGTCACATATGTCAGTGTCCCTGCACCAAAAAATGGTGGTGGGGTGCTTTGAACTAAAGCTTGTTCAATGAGCTTTAGTTCAAAGTGCCCTGCCACCATTTTTTCAGCATGGGGGATGCTGATACATGTGATGTTTCGGCACTTGAAATTAGTGAGGCTAGCTAATTAAAGCACCTCACGGAGCAAGTGTAAAAATGCCCCGGCATTTTAAGTATAGTTTTCATGCTAAGTGTAATGTGTGACAAGGTGCTGAGGTCCCCTGGTACATAGAAAGCCAGGAGGGTGATGGGGACAACTCGGGTTATAATTTACAAAGGTCTGGTTATGGAGTTTTGTCTATGCTGCAAATAAGTTATATGATATTCCAGTTACTGTAATAAAATCCCTGGACCAATTTAGGCCTCTGCTAGGAGTGGAACCATGTTATGTATGGTTTGCCTTGTTTTCATAAGTTACTAGTGATTTGGGATGTCCCATTTTTCAGTGGATCAACTTAACACTCCTAGAAAAGACCTGATGCTCAGACACTTGATGGTTATCACTTCTTCTTCTGACCTTAAACTTAGGGTGGCATTCCTTTAACCTAGGGCTATCCATTTTCTATGTGGCTGGGGACTGAATACCCTGAACTCTGCACCACCAGAAGCCATACACCTGGGGCCTGGACCAGGGTGAGCCACAGGCACCCTGGGCTGCACACTAGACAAACACCCCCATGATGCATCATGTGCCATCCCTTCCACCCCATACAGCCTAGAAAAATGGAGAAACAAAGGACACTTGTACACATGACCTGGGAGTGAGAAGGGGCAGCGCTTTAAATAGAGCAGTTCCAAGAGCCACCTCATCTCCCATATTGGCATCCATGCATTTGCTTTAGTTCAAGCACCCTGGCCAGATTAGGCAAAAACTGTCACTTCTGTCTGTACCCTAAGTATTCCCTTTTCCCAGGGGAGTATCTTTCTTTCAAATTTACAGAGGAATACTCCCTCTTGATTTCTCTCCTGTCTGCTTCTCTGCCTATACATGGATTGGTCTCTCCCTCTTCTACAGTTGGTGTTTTTCCCACCACATTACATCTTGTTTAAATTTTTAAATGAAAAAGTAGATTTTCAAATAAGTTATGTTTTTAATATTTATTGTCCTCTAGATAAAACATAATAATTAAGATATGTTCACCCTCCCCCCTTCCCCGCCTTGTAAAAGTCAAGAAATGTTCAATCATATATTTATATACTAGCGGAAGTACTCATTCTTCACCCAGGTTGTTATTTTTGTCATTGCAGTGTTTGTTTATTTTCAAATAACATAGTACAACATATTTAACATTTAATATTTAATGTGGAGTGACATTTCAAATGACATCCAAATACATTTGTCCTGCTTGGAGGTTTGCTACACCTCAGCCATCATTCCAAAGATACTGGAGAACTTGTTGAGGGAGAAAATGGGTGTTTTCATCATGGAATGTTCTATGCAGATGTTCTTCTTTCTTTTCCTCAGTCACAGAGTGCTTCCTCCTGGCTTCAATGGCATTTCAGCAATACATGGCAATATGCAACCCTTTGCATTACACAGGCATTATGACATGAAAACTTTGTGCACAACTGCTACTTGGGTCATGGGCTTATAGATTAGCAGAGGGACTGGGACACACAATTTTACATTGATTGCCTTTCTGTGGAAGCCACATTGACCACTTTCTTTAATGAGATTCAGGTCATACCAATGGCTGTTTTGCCATCACAGCCCCATTCCTGATGATCATTTTTTCCAACATTTGCATTTGCCACTATCCTCAAGATATCCTCAGCTGAAGGCAGGTACAATGTCTTTTCCACTTGTTCCTCACATCTGATGGTGGTGTCTCTCTTCTATGGCAAAACTGGCTTCATGTATTTACAACCAAACTCCAGCTACTACTCCACATGTTAACAAACTACTTATTTTATGCTATTGTGACTCCACTGTTGAATTCTATGGTCTACAGTGTTAGAAATAAAGTGGTAAAAGGAGCCCTTAAGAAACAATATAAAAAAGTATTTTTCTTATGGCCATAAAGAGAGAGATGGAAGATAAGTATATCCTTAACATTCTTGTCTGAGGACTGCTGCAAAATGATGATAATTTTAACATTATTCTGGCACCATTCATTTTAGAAGGAATTAACTTTACATTAGAGGCAACATAGGCTGAACGAGACCCCCCAGTACATACTCTAATCTTAGTTACTGAGTCTCTTTGACCAGATACCTAGGTGTTTTACATTATTGTGGTTTAATTTTAATCAGTGGTGTCCAGTTCCCAGCTGGAATTGCTATATACCCACTTTCACAACACTGAAGTCAATGAGCCAGCCTATAACTGGTGTAGAGTTGAAATTACTGAACATGAGTTAGTTACACTTATTTAGATTAGGCAGTTGGCAAGGATAAATTAATGCATTTATATTACCATAAATAGAGATACATTCTACTGAAATCAATATTGTTATGGAATATTTCTCATGATTGCTTCTCATAAAAATCAGACCCTTTTTCTATATTGAATGTTTTAATAAAAAATGCATAGGTTCTATGTTTTGCACTGTCTATAGCTTTTTTGTTAAAGAAAATGGGAATTGTGATGTTTGAAACTTAGCTAATACATTAGGGGCTCTGGGTTAAATTATTCAGTTTAATACTGAAACAACCCCCCTCCCCCCAACTTTATTGGAATGTGCATTAATTTGCTATACATTAGGTATAAAAATGCAATAAACTAGGCAAAAATAATTTTTAAAATACTGTTTATTTAGTCCTGTAGTCATTAGAATTACATGTGTATCTCTTTTCTAGATTAATAAAACAAAATCTAGCCTGCTTGTATATTTGATACTTCACTGAAAGTTATTTCCACATGTGAGTTACTGTTTCTAGCTAGAACTAAAAAAACTGTCTGTAGGGCTGTGAAATAGGAGCTACTTTACCAGGAGCAGCTAACAAACAGCAAAACTGTAGAAGAAAGAATAGCTTGATTAGTGGAACCAGTAAAGACCATTAAAAAGGAGATAGTATAATTAACACTTGTGGGGTGAAGAATTTAGAAGGAATTGGGTAGCTTATAATGAGCCATGGAGTCACTTGATTTCATTACTGCTGTATGAATGGAAATGCTGCTGCCAATGCTAGGCAGTGTCAGGGACTGTAATTATCAGGCAGCCAGCCTGAGCCAAGTACCTCAACAGCTACACCTGCAGTAAGCCTCAACTAGCGAATTCTAGCCCAGTTTAGGAACAGCGAGCATCTTGATGAGGTCATGAGAGTGTTGTCTAACCATTTAGCATCAGCCAGGCCAGCCAAACATTCTACTGTAGCAAGTCTCCTAGTTTCTTCACTCTCGTTTTCTCTAGGTTTCACACATGCTCCAGGGGTGCGGGCCAGGAGGGAAAGGCATTTTAATTAGAGCAGTTCCAAGAGCCACTATAGTTAAAATGTCTCTAGCATCTTGTGTATGAGCATCCAAAACTTCAAAATGGTAGTAGGAGCTTTAGGTAAAGTGTCCCCACTGCCATTTTGAAGCACAGGGATGCTGATACATGAGACACATAATTACCATGCTCCAGAAAACTTGATTAATAGAGTCTGCTCTGATACAGTGTAATTACAATGCATAGGAGCAGCCTCTGCACTTGTGTACAGGCCCCCTTGGTTCCTAACTCTGGTTTTGGCTTATTGCTAGGACTGCCTTTGGATTTCCTGTGGGTCTGTTTTCTATCTCCTGACCTGGTTTGGTTCTGCTCTTAGACTTCACCCCCTAGATTATCCCTTGGATTGGTACTCGGCATCTGATCTCTGGATCCTGACCCTGAACCACAGTTATGGATACTTCCCCTGGATTTCCCTCTGGATTTGGTAATATGACTCCTGTTCTCAGACCCTGCCCCATGCCACTGCTTTCCCTCAGTGGTCTAACCATAACCTCTTCTTATGCATGGATCAAAACAATTTTACTTACAGCAGACATGCTTATCATAATATCATAATATCATGACATAATATCTCTACCATTACCCCAATCCTCAGACCTTCTGTCATTATTATAGGTGTTCTGGATTTTCCAACACCAAACTTAACAATGTACCTTATAAAGCAGCTTTGTCAGGAGTCTGTAAAGTCCAACTGCACAGGCACCCTTCAGGCTAAGGCTCTGGTAGGTGCAAAGTTAACTTTTGAAGATGCCTGCTTGGAGCAATGGTCTAGCACAGCCTGCATATTAGTTGTATATGTACTGATAACAACTGGGCACATCTACATGTGTGCTTTAATGTATATGGGCATTTGTATGCACCACAGCATTTGATCCTTGTTAATTTACCTTGTCTTAAACATTTTAACCCAGGTTATTATGGTGTTTTGCATTTGTGTTTACACACCATGGCCTCTCAAATGAATGAAGTCCCATGTCTAATTCCCTGCAATTCCAGCAGGGATAGTTAAATACCAATCTAGTTTGGATCACCCTGCCCCTGCTCCCACCAGCCTAGTAAAGCAAAATCCCTAATATTTGGTCAGGGCAGAGGGAACGGGGGCAGAGGCTGGGACTGCTACACGAGGGGTGGGGGTTGCCTCTGAGGGCAGCAGGGAACTCCATGGCCAGCATCTGGGCAGGTTTTTTTTTTTAATTTCCTTCCCTGGTTCTCTTTCAACATGGCTGCAGCTAGGTAGAACTACAGTTCCCAGAATACCAAGCAGCAGTCATGTTGAAAATGGACCCCGAATACCACTAGGTAGAACTACAGTTCCCAGAATACAATGCTTTGCTCCACTTATGAGACCAGGGGAGGCCGAATAGAGGCTTTAGAGGGCACAGCAGGTTGGAAGTGAGGTGCACCGGTAGGGTTGGTGGGGGCTGTGGCTTGGCATTAATGGGCAACAGAATGAGCAAAAGCAGAGTACAGGTATGTGAACAGAATGTGAACAGGCCCTGGCCACCCAGGAGGAGAGGGCAGAAGAACATATCCCCAGAGCCATTGAGGCTACTCCACCTACATCACAGGTGAAGAGGCAGCCCCCAAGAAAGAAGAGATGCAGAGTTTTGGTCATTGGGGACTCCATCCTTAGGGGAACTGATGGCCCAATCTGTTGCTCTGACCCCTGGTCACAGGGGGTTCTGCTGCATGCCCAGCATGAGGATTCAGGATGTCACAGAGACCATCCCAAAGATCATTAAGCCCTTGGACTATTACCCTCTAGTTGTGGTCCAAGTGGGGACTAATGATGCATATAAGGGTAAGACTGACTCCATCATGGAAGACTACAAGTCCATGGGTCGTCTAGTCAAGGAGGTGATATTCTCCTCCATCCTCCCATTAAGTGGATGGAGTAGACGCCATGAGGCCTGTATCGGTGTAGTTAACCGGTGTCTTCGGAGCTGGTGGTACGAGGTGGGCTTTGGATTTCTGGACAATGACCTGTATTTCTGGGCTGAGGGTATGCTGGGGTAGGATAGACTACATCTCTTACCCAAGGGTAAATGCATTTTCTCCTCTAGGTTGGCTTATCTTATTCAGCGGGCTTTAAACTAGCTTCATCGGGGGAAGGGGCCACCCAAGGAGAAAGGGATGTTTTGCCAACTAGCAAGGCAACAAGAGAAACAGAAACCCAGGTAAGCAACAATGGGCACAGCAGTCCTGGGAGCAGCGGGGAGGTACATGCACTCTCAGGAGGCCTCACATGTCTGTACACTAATGCACGTAGTATGGGGAGCAAGCAGAAGGAACTTTGCCTTCTGATAGCAGGGAAAAATCCAGACTTAGTGGGGTCACAGAAACCTGGTGGGATAATACCCACGACTGGGCGGTGGGCATTCAGGGATACACACTATATAGAAGGGACAGGAATAGGAGGAAAGGTGGGGGGGTCGCCCTCTATGTCAAAGAGCAACTCACATTGTCAAGAATTAGCCTTGGGGTGGAGGAAGGTCAGGCAGAGACACTATGGGTCAAACTTCAAGGGGGGCAAGGCGAAAAGGATCTTACGGTGGGTGTCTACTATAGACCACCCTGCCAAGGGGTTGAGTTGGACCAGGATTTCTCAGTACAGCTTATGGAGGCAGTTGGATCTAAGGATGTTGCTGTCATGGGGGACCTAAACTACCCAGATATCTGCTGGGAGGAGCAGTCAGCCAGGTCTGACTGTTTGCATAGGTTCCTAGCTTACCTCCACCTTACCCAGGAGGTGCACAGCCCCATTAGGGGAGATGCTTTGCTTGACCTGGTCTTGGCCACTGGTAATGACTTGGTGAGGGAACTGCAGGTCCTTGACCACCTGGGTGACAGTGATCATCACCTGCTGGAATTCATCATCCAGAGCATGGTATTGAGGGCTTATACCAAGACTAAAGCCCCTGACTTCAGAAGGGCCAACTTCAATGAATTTAGGAGATTAGTGGAGGAGGCACTGAGAGCCAAAAAGGTAGAGGATATGGGAATCCATGAGGGATGGTCGTACCTTAAGGGGATGATCCTCTAGGCTCAGAGTGTGACAGTCCCCAAGAGAAAGAAGCAGGGTAAGAGTGCTCTGGAATCCCCATGGCTCAGCAAAGGCATTCAAGAATGCCTGAGGGCCAAAAGGGAGGCATACATCCATTGGAAAAGAGGGGCTATCACTAAGGAGGAATATTCCTCCTTGGCCTGTGAGTGTAGGAAGGCCATTAGGAAGGCCAAGGCGGGGGTGGAGCCCAGGCTAATGACCAGGATTAAGGACAACAAAAAGTCCTTCTTCAAATACATTGGGAGTAAGAAGTGGGCACCGGGTAATGTAGGGCCCCTGTTAGACTCAAATGGTAATCTTGTGGCTACGCCAGACGAGAAAGCCAAGATCTTTAACAAGTTTTTTGCCTCTGTTTTCTTGGACAGGGAACAGGACAGCTCTCCCACCACAGGTAGGGGCAGTCTTGAGGATAGCACTGCCAGGCCTCGGGTCTGCACAGAAGTAGTTAGGAATCTTCTGGAAGGGCTGGATGTTTTTAAATCTGCAGGTCCAGATGCCCTCCACCCGCGGGTGTTGAGGCAGCTGGTGGGGGTCATTGCTGTGCCCTTGGCCCGGCTGTACGAGCGATTGTGGTCCATGGGCCAGGTGCCCAGAGATTGGAAACTAGCTAGTGTGGTCCCCATCTACAAGAAAGGGAGAAAGGAGGACCTAGGAAACTATAGACCCATAAGCCTCACATTGGTCTTGGGGAAAATCCTTGAAAAAATTATCAAGGATCACATCTGTGAGGGGCCAGCAGGGGAGATCATGCCCAGGGGAAATCAACATGGGTTTATCAAAGGCAGGTCCTGTCAGACCAAGCTGGTGGCCTTTTATGACCAGGTATCTAAATCCCTGGATGATGGTGTCACCATTAATGTAGTCTTTCTGGACTTTAAGAAGGCCTTTGACACTGTCTTTCACCCCATTCTTATTAATAAACTGAGCGACTGTGGCATTGATGCCTACCCAGTTGAATGGATCAAAAATTGGCTGATGGGGCACACCCATAGAGTGGTGGTGGGCAGGTCGTACTTGACCTGGTGGGATGTCAACAGTGGGGTCCCCCAGGGCTCAGTCCTGGGGCCTACACTGTTTAACATCTTCATCAGCGACTTGGACAAGGGGGTGGAAAACATGTCCAAGTTTGCCAATGACACCAAGATGTGAGGAGAGGTAGGCATGCTCGAAGGGAGAGAGAGGCTGCAATTAGACTTAGACAGACTACAGAAGTGGGCAGATGGTAATAGGATGGGATTCAATGTAGATAAATGCAGGGTGCTGCACCTGGGGAGAAGGAATCCACAGCATACATACAAGCTGAGGAGCTCCCCCCTTGTGAGCACAGAGGCAGAAAGGGATCTTGGAGTCATTATTGAACATGAGCCGCCAATGCCAGACTGCAGCCAGCAAAGCCAACCGCACCTTGTCGTGCATCCAAAGATGCATCTCAAGCCAGTACAAAGAGGTGATACTCCCCCTCTACACAACATTGGTCCAGCCTCAACTGGAGTACCGTGTCCAGTTCTGGGCACCGCACTTTAAGAAGGATGTAGCCTGCCATGAGAGGGTCCAGAGGAGGGCCACCCGCTTGGTTGGAGGGCAACAGGGCGGGCGCTATGAGGAGAGGCTGAGGGACCTGAACCTGTTCAGCCTTAGCAAGCAGAGGCTGAGGGGGGATTTGGTGGCTGCCTACGAACTCGTTAGGGGAGATCAGCAGCAAATAGGAAGGGTCCTATTCCCCCCAGCAGCACCTGGGGTGACGAGGAACAATGGCCAGAAGCTGCTGGAGAATAGGTCTGGGTTAGAGATTAGGAGGGAGTATTTCACTGTCAGGTAGCTAGCATCTGGAACCAACTTCCTAGGGAAGTGGTCCTCACTCCTACCTTGGGTAAATTCAAAAAGAGCTTGGATGAATACCTGTCTGGGGTTGTGTGATCCCAGCATGTGCTCCAACTAGTGGTGGGGTGTTAGACTAGATGATCTATTCAGGTCCCTTCTGACCCCTAACTACTCTGAAACTATGAAACTAGGGAACCAGCATGTCTCTGCCCTCCCCACCACCATCCTGCCTCTGGAGAGGGGAAAAAAATGTCTCAGCCTCTCTTGTTCTGAGAAGAACAAAACAGATAGAGCTGGAGGTGAGAAAGGTGATAATTTCCCTCTTTGAAATGTAAAGACTGCCTTCCCTGCTTTTCTGGTTAGACCTGAAATCTTGCTGCTGCTTTTGTCTAAGGTAATTTGCATTACCACAGCCTCACAGGAGACCTGAGGCTCCTCACCAGCTAAGAACTGCCCAGAGGAGTTTTCCATGTATTGACTCCTCTGTGAAATCCTATGAAATATGAACTTTCATTTCTACCCGGGAGAACTTTTACAATCTTTTCTCTGATGCCTGATGAAGGGTGTTTGTGCCCCAGAGCTTACAATTAAAGATTTTTTTTTTTTGCAAAGATCTTGTTGGTCTAATAAAACATATCACCTCTGTCCATGAGCCCTGATTGCTTTCTACCATACCACAGAGCATTACAGACTCAAAACAATGTAACCTTTTATTTAAAGAGCTAATACTTCACAACAGTTGTAAAGTATTTGAGCAGATTTTGATTCCATATGTAAAATTCAATCCTTTTGCAAGGGTGGAATCCATGTACAGTCACAAATACCTGTTAGGTATGTTATACAATAGATTTCCTCTCTGCATTGAGCTACAAGGCAGGGCCACTACTGTATAATTCAATCAGCATTGACCTTAAAGACTGGAGAATTATGTCAAAACTAGTCTGTTCCTAAAGTAAGAAACAATATCAGATGATCTCCATTATAAATGGTTCAAACTGTACCCTAAAAGAAGTTGCATTTTTTGCCCTTTCTACTGAAGTATGCTCCAGAACCTCACTATTTTGATAGAAAATTTCTTCCAGTCCCCAGCTTAACTTTATAGCCAGGTAATACCCATTTCTCATTGTGCCAATATTGGAATGTTGAATACTTAGTTGCCTTTACAACTGAAGCAAAGCTTTGTCTGGTAATATCTTTTACTGGATTAGTCTTATAGCTGGGAGAAATGTTAGGCAAACTTTCAGGTACAAAATGCTTATTCTGAAGCTTGGGAAAGAGGCAGATAAAATTACTGTAAATACTAGGTAAAACAGTTACTTCAGTTTAGTTGCACTGTGTAAATGAGAATGTGTCCCTGATAAAGACTGTGCATTAGAATGAACAAATACCTGGCTTATGTCAAAACCTATTCATAATAAGAGGATTTTTTTTTAAATGAAATCTTCTAAGTATGGGCCTTACAGATGTTGAAAGAATACAACAGGAAGGTATTTTCAATTCACACATGCTATAAGAACCCCCCTAGCAAATGGCCAGGAGTTCTCTCTGTTTATTTTAGTTTAGTTACATGCAGTGTTCTTTTGAGGGGTTTTTTTTTTTTTTTTCATTGTAAGAAGGAGTTATTTATGAGGGAGATAAAGAGAACAAATATATTATAGCTGTGTTTCTGAGTTTTTGGTTGTAGCTGTGTTTGGCATTTCCAGACCCTTTAGGTAACCCTCTCCCCCACCAAGTTAGCCTTTACTTTTCTAGAGGCACAATCAGGAGTGAGCCAACCACCTATTGCAAAACAGGGAGAACACCCTTTACATTTCAAATAGGGCAATTAGCACCTTTCTCAGGTTGAATCTCTTTTGCTCTCCTGTGAGCAACAGAAGTTGAGGGATTTTCTTCCCCTCTCCATTCCACCCAGAGGCAGGCATATTCACTCCTTATCAATAAAGCAAGCAGAGAGAGACAGACAGAAAAACATGAAGCTTTATTGCACCGGAGACATTTAGAGGAACACACACACAAATGTCAAGGAAGTCTCTGATGTGTGGCTTGATGGAAAAAGGACACTACGCAGTCCCTGAGATGAAACAGTGATCCATGGGTCCCCATGGAAACTGTACCAAGCCCGGACATCTGGGGGATGCTGGGAACTGTAGTCCTGTCATGCAGAGGGAGTACTGTAGTCCTGTCACACCACCCCCCCAGCTCTGTTGTTGCCCCTCACTCCCGACCCACAGGACCCTGCCCCCCTCAGCCCTGTTGAAGGGGCCCCAGCTGTCCCTCTCTTAACTGGGCCAGACCATGGTGGCTCTGTCTCATGCAGGCAGTAGTGTGTGTCTGGCCCCAGTACAAGCTGGAAGGAAGAGGAGGGGACGTTTGTAGCACCCCTCGCTCCTGCCCTGGGATGGGGCTGCAGCATCTCGCCACTTCAAAGTGCTATCTGGTGGACAAAGAGGCTTATTACACATCTTTGAGTGCTTTTGTGTTTGCATGACACATCCATAGATAGGGCAACATAAGCGGTTGTGATGCAAACTAAAACATGTCCAAGCAGCTTTAGTTTAACGCACTGAAAAAACTTTTAAAGTGGCAGGAAATCCTGCTTGTGCAAACACAATTGCAGTTGTGGCAGCGTAAAAACGAAATCTCATGGCCTGTATAAATGCCCTATTAGCTTATTTTAATGTGCATTAAAAAATTGTGCTTTCACTAGTACACATTAAAATAGGCTAATTCACCTTTTCGTAGTACCTCAAAATGGAGGGACTAAACTTAACACGCACTACCAAAAGCACATTAGCGAACATGTAGACACACCCACTTACATTAATTGCTACTACAGGCCTATATTTTGTATTCAGTGAAACCCAAAAAGAAATACACAAATCAGTGGGGCCAATTGTTCTTTCGCTCAACTGTAAATCAGGAGTTACTCTGTCAAAGGTATTGATTTTTGCTAAGTCTATGCCCTAGACTCTAGGGTAAATCATATACATCTTTATTTACATTAATGAGGATTATTCTATTGTTTCATACATTGAGGTGTATTGTGGGTGATGGTATTTCATTGGTTTAAAATCATGTTAAGGTACTGGATTTTTGTGGGTGGTAGTTTTTATTGAATCAGCTGCATGCTTGGGATAGACTTAGATAAGCTTTTGAAAATAAAGCGTTCTTCATCAGGTCTTGGTACAATATCATTCCAACACCAGCAATGTAAAGCATACACACTGGTGAAGGTCAATTGTTCCATTGGCAATAAAAGCCAGTTTTGAATGTTTCTATCATACATAGGGACAACAACAACAGGAAATAGGATGTGATGGTGCTCATGCAAAAGTCCTCTGCACCAGCGGAAGAGTCAGCAAACATTTATATACTTTTATATCCTCATTTCAAACTGAGGTAAGAATCTTGTTTTAAAGTTGTCACTGGCTGTTCTTTCTGTTGAATATAGCTAGTATACATTATTAACACACATTAATTTAAAGAAAGTTTGGATGGGGAGGCAGTTGGGTGAGAAAATAAATTGATGGATGAATAGATAGAAATAAGAGAGTGTATGGGGATGGTAGGGTAGTAGAATGTATTGATGGATACAAAAATAAAGGAATAAGCACTGGGATATTATTGCTTAGTCTGTACACACTCTAATTTAGTTATTTATATATAGGCCTGGGACTAAAAGGGATTAAGATTGAGATTTGAAAAAGGAGTTGGGAGCATTAGGTATCTGATTTCAATGGGAAGTCTAATGAGGTTCCAGTTAATAAATAGCTGCATCTTTTTCAAACATCTGTCTTTGACATCTTTGTTAGTCTCATCACTTGAGGAAAATTGTTCAAATCTCAAAACTGCAGTTCTTCTAGCACAAGTATATTACAATGATTTCACAGGATTGCAAAGCATATAATGCAAATATATCTAAATGCATGCCTAGACAGCAGTCACAGGCTTAATTTAGCTTTAATTTGAGCTAAATTAAAGTTAGCTCACCTGGGTATGGGTAACAGTGACACTTTCTGAGTAAGTATACATTGTCCGAAGCAAGCTTGCAAAGAGTACAACAGTTCCTTTAATTTTTCCACTCGTAACATTTCTCTGCCTTTTGGCCATTATTGAAACACATCTACCAACCAGTTAAATATTTCACATTTCCTTTTTTCCTTTTCCTTCTTTTGAACAGGAAATTTCTGAGTTTTCTATGTGAAACTTATGTATGTCTCTCTTCTTTTTAGTAAGATGCATGTATCAAAACACAAAGAAAAATGTTTTCCTTTCATATAGTCTATGTTGGTCAAACTTTAGTACAGTGTCATCTCACATATTTTAATTCATTTTCATAACTCCTTTGTGTGAGAGTGATTTTACCGGACTGAATAGGCAGTGTGAGTGATAAAAAACGTATGCTTGATTTCTGGACCTCTGCTTGCTTTACCTCAATTGTCCCATCAGTGAAATGTAGGTAATACAAGTTAATACCTTTCTAAAACACTTTGAGGTCTATGGATTAAAAATATGGGTGAAGGTTCTACTATACACTGTATTTCATATTGTATACAGGGGCTGCATCTACACAAGACACTACTGCACAGTAGCATGTTGCTACTACACAGTAGCATTGGGGAGAACTAGCTGTGATGTGGCACTACTGTGGAGTGGCAATGAGCAGCAGCATCAGAAAAAAATCATGCAGGGACACTACTGCACAGTAATTCTGGTTACCATGCACTCATTTAGTACTTGATTAAGCCGTAACAAGTGTGCAGCCCACCACTCATATAGATGCAGCCACAGTGTAGCACACTATCCTTACCATGTCTAGTACACAGTCATAGAATGCAATGCTATGCACTATTACTATTTGCAGTAGTAGTAGCAATAGTAACAACAATTTTCCCCTCTATGTGGCATTGGTCAGACCACAGTTGGAGTACTGCATCCAGTTTTGGGCGCCATACTTCAAGAATGATGTTAATAGACTCAAGGGAGTCCAGAGAAGGGCCACTCATGTGGTTAGGGGCTTACATGACAAGCCCTATGAGGAAAGACTGAGGGACCTGGACATCTTCAGCCTCCACAAGAGAAGGCTGAGAGGTGATTGTGTGGCTGTCTACAAATTTATTAGGGGGACACAGCAAAGGATTGGAGATGCTCTGTTCACCAGGGCACCTCTTGGGGTAACAAGCAACAATGGTCAGAAACTGACAGAGAGCAGATTTAGGCTAGATATCATGAAAAACTTCTTCATGGTAATGGTGACCAAAATTTGGAATGGGCTTCCAAGGGAGGTGGTGCTCTCCCCTACTTTGGGGGTCTTTAAGAGAAGGCTGAATAGGCAACTGGTTGGGGTCATCTGACCCCAGCACTCTTTCCTGCCTAGGTAGGGGGTCGGACTCGATGATATGTTGAGGTCCCTTCCGAACCTAACATCTATGAATCTCTGAAACAAAGACTATATAAACAGGAACATGATAGGTAACCAGATGTGGTGTTTATGAAAAGCAGAAAGGATAATGATTTACTGAAAATTTTCTACTTGAGGAGAATGTCCAAATAGGCATGTAAGAATGATTGACAACTAGGATAACTTAAATTAGGTGTTAAAGAAAAACATAATGTCAGTTTTCAGTTGTTTGTAATTATCTAAATCCATCTTTGTCTGTGCTTGATCCACCTCAGTCACTGAGTTACTCCTGAGAACCCAAATATTGGAGGAACCTAATAAGAATTAAGATAATAGTGTTCATGAGCAATTATACAAACAATTATATTACAAGTAAATCAATTATATAAAAAGGACAAAATGCATTTTTCTTATTTTGCAGTGAAAAAGACAGCTGAGAGGAGGAAGAAAGCTGTCACTGCTACAACATCTGAGAGTACCGCAGAGGATGAAATAAAGTCTGCAAGATCTACAAATAGGGTTATAACATCATTTTTTCTTTAGAAATTGATTAAGTCTGTTCAGATGATCTAAACATCTAGACACTGAAATATTCTATACTACTTTCAACCTTTATTTCAATGTCCCACCATTCCCCTATCCACCCATTTTTTTGCTGTTGATAATATATGTACTGAAATTATAGATACATTTAAAATAAAATTCTCAGTTGCTTCTTACATTTATATTTTTACATTACAGCCTACACCTCAGTTGCTTCTTACATTTACCTCTTTTTACTACAGCTGCTACTGTAACTTTCTACATCTTCATTAGGTTGTTTTTCCTACAATCTTCTTCCTTCCCTGGACTTTGCACGCAATATCATTCAGAGAAATAGAAATAACTAGTTTGCGTTCTACATCCAGATATTTTTTTTTTATCAGGAAGTATGCTACACACATGAAACATAGAATATTCTCATATAGAACCCAAACTTTTTTTTTAAGAAATATGACACAGATTTTGAAAATTGTGCAGACATTTGTAGAAATGAGGAGTTAGATGCCAAGTAGCTAATTATACAACTCTCAGGATAGACAGAGAGCTACATATAAAAAGAGGAATGACCCAAGACAACCGCACTGCTGTGACTGGATTTATACTTCTAGGGTTTTCTGAAATCCATGAACTCCAGCCTTTACTCTTCACAATGTTGTTGTTCCTATACATCCTTACCCTGATGGCCAACACCCTGATTGTTGTTGTAATAAATGGTGATCACACCTTTGACACCCCCATGTACTTCTTTCTCACTCATTTGTCCTGCTTGGATGTTTGCTATTTGTCAGTCATCATCCCCATAATGTTGGAGAACCTCCTTGTGCAAAAGATGGGCATTTCCATGGTAGGATGTGCTATACAGATGTTCCTTTTCCTTTTATTTGGTGTTGCAGAGTGCTTCCTCCTGGCTGCCATGGCATTTGACCGGTATGTGGCAATATGTTACCCCTTGCACTATGGGGTCATTATGAGCAGGATTGTTTGCAAGAAGCTGGTGGTTGCTTCGTATGTGTGTGGGACAGCAGTGGGACTGGTACACACCATCATCGCCTTCAGCTTGCCATTCTGTGCCCTGGTCATCACCCATTTCTTCTGTGAGATCCAGCCACTACTGGAACTTCTCTGTGGAGATACTTCCCTCAGTGAGATTCAGGTTATTGCAGTGGCTGTGTTTGCCATCATGGTCCCATTCCTGATGATCATTTTCTCATACATCTGCATCCTTTCCACCATCCTGAAGATGCCCTCAGTTGAAGGCCGGCATAAAACCTTCTCCACCTGCTCCTCGCACCTCCTAGTGGTGATTCTCTTCTATGGCACAGCAAGTTCCACATATTTACGACCCAAATCCAGCTACTCCCCACCTATTGACAAATTGCTCTCCCTGGCTTATTCTATCTTGACACCGCTACTAAACCCTATCATCTATAGTCTGAGAAATAAGGAAGTGAAAGAAGCACTAATGAAACAGTGGAGGAAATTTATTTTTCCATGAATATGAAAGAGAAATGGGGGAAAAATGGTATCTCAATGATTCAGTGACACCTTTATTCTAAATTTAGCTCAGTTGAACTAATCCCCAAAACATTCAAAATCAAGTTTTCATTGTAAAATGTTCTTCTTGTAACCAATTCCAAGTTATTACAAAGGCTCATCAAAATCTTGAAATTTTACATTGCACAACAAATTAGAAAAAAAAAACATAACATGCAAATGATTTTCTGTTTTTATCTGAATTCTTAACTTGTTTTTTTGTATGTGATTTTGTTCATTTTGGATTTGGGGTTCTTGGGTTTTTTATGTACAGAAATTATGAAAAGGAGCATAAAGAACTTTGATGCTTAATTCATATGTCCTGGCCTTAAGGTTGAACACTTGATTTCTCATTTCTTAATGTTTAATTAGGGCCAATAGTATACATTACACTAAACTTGGTTTAGTTTTTGTGAATGAGAATTCTCATTTTGTGAATGAGAATTAGTTCTGGATTCTCATCACTTCAAATAATAAAGAAGTCTCATCACTTCTGATAAATTACAAAATGTGTTACTAGGATCTAAAAGGAAGGCATGCTGAAGAACTTCTTAGGAGGTAGTTAATTAATGGCATTGTGTCCTCAAACACTTTAGGATATAAGTAATGTGGAAAGTCTGATTCTTTACTTAGAAGTCTGCACATTTTGGAGTTATGCTGCATTTATAACGCATTAACTGAAGTTGAATTTGTCCCAGAGAGATACCTCATATATATGAGAGGTGTACACACACACACACACACACACACACACACACACGCATATAAATATATATGTATGTATGTATATATATACACATATATATGTATGTATATATGTACACACACACATATACATACATATATATTTATATGCGTGTGTGTGTGTGTGTGTGTGTGTGTGTATACACACACACACACATACACACACTTAACTAAGGTAGAACCTGTCCTGATCATTACTACCTTCATCATCATTGCTATTGTTTGCTGAAATAATTATTCTATATAGCATAACGTATATTAGATTTTTTAGATCTTCTTCTTTTTATTATATACTTAAATAGTAAAATGTGCAGTAGTAGAAATCCTGAAATATGTATTCTCTTATTTCAAATGCCTTCCTATATATATATATATATATATATATATATATATTCTTAGCCTAGATATTACCAATGGATTCCGTCTGCTTTAGAAAACATTGTGGCATTGTTTAACATGACCGAAAAAGACAAATATTAACTCAAAAGTTTAGTCAAAATTATTTGATTCCAGATGTGTATTTTTGGCATGTCATTGCACATTTAAATATAAAAAAAGAACTACATTTTCGTTGTTTTTAGTTAATTCCCGTAACATAATTCAGTGTGGAGATGTTATGATTGGGATATTATAAAATATATTGATCCAATTCTTCAGACAGCAAAAGTTCATGCATACAAGTGTATACATATGCCCATGCCAATCAATTACAGAAGGATAACATTATTCCTGTTAGTTGAAAGCAACAGAAGGCTGCTATCCTTTATGTACAATAGTCAGTAGTCATTACAGGGAAGTTCCATCCTTAGTATATTACATAAATAATAAATGGGAATTAAATGTCTAAATTTGGACTGAGCTTTTGAAAATATCTCTTTTGAAACAGACAACCAAAAATATTTACCTTATTGTTGGATTTTGGGGGGGGTTGTTTCTGTTTGTTCTTTCATAGTTTCATAGTTGTTAGGAGTCAGAAGGGACCTCAATAGAGCATTAAGTCTGACCCCCTACCCAGGGCAGGAAAGAGCATTGGAGTCAGATGACCCCAGCCAAGTGCTTCTCTAGCCTCCTCTTAAAGACCCCCAAGGTAGGGGAGAGCACCACCTCCCTTGGAAGCCCATTCCAGATTCTGGTGATGCTAACCATAAAGATGTTCTTCCTGATGTTTAAACTAAATCTCCTTCCAGCCTTCCTATGTAGAGGCTGAAGAGATTCAGGTCCCTCAGTCTCTCCTCGTAGGGCCTTACCTGCAGGCCCCTAACCATATGAGTGGCCCTCCTTTGGACCCTCTCAAGGTTACCCACATCCCTTTTGAAGTGCGGTGCCCAGAAGTGGATGCAGTACTCCAACTGTGGCTTGACCAGTGCTGCATAGAGGGGAAGTGAACTATCACCTCCCTGGACCTGTTTGTGATGCACCTGCTAATGCTGTACTGAATACTTCATCACATTGACAGCTCATATTCATCCTGGAGTGAACTATGACTCTGAGATCCCCTGCTGTGCTACTGAGATGGTTATCCCCTAGCCTATAGGTGTGTTGGTGACTCCTTGTCCCTAGATCAGGGGTGGGCAAAATGTGGCCCATGGGCTGGATGCGGCCCACCAGGCCATTCTAACCAGCCTGTGGGGCCCCTAAAAAATGTAGAGAATTAATATTTATCTGCCCCTGGCTGCCTGTCATGCAGCCCTTGATGGCTTGCCAAAACTCAGTAAGCAGCCCTCCACCCGAAATAATTGTCCGCCTCCTGTCCTAGATGCATCACTTTGCACTTGTCTTTGCATCCTATTCTTTTCTGCCCAATTTTCCATCCTGTCCAGATCCATCAGGATTTGATCCCTTCCCGCTTGTGTGTTTACTGTACCCCATAATTTTGTATCATCCACGAATTTGGACAGAGTGCTCTCCATGCCCTCATCCAAGTTGCTGATGAAGACATTGAATAGCACAAGTACAAGGACTGAGCCTTGGGGGACTCAACTGTCCACATCCTTCAGGTCAATACTGACCCGCCCACCCCCACTTTCTGGGTGTGACCCTTAAGCCAATTTGCCACCCATCTGACTGTGTAATCATCTATGTCACAGCTGCTCAGTTTGAGAATAGGACGAGATACCATATCAAAGGCCTTCTTAAAATTCAAGTCGATAACATCTACATCAATTCCTGCATCTAAGCATTTTGTGACCTGGTCCTAAAAAGAAGCAAGGTTAGTCAGGCAGGATCTACCTGCTATGAACCCATGCTGATTGCCCTTCAGCATTATTTTTCCCTCTGGGCTCCCACAAATGTGATCCTTGACCATTTTTTCCAAAGGTTTTTCCAAGGATAGAAGTGAGATTAACCAGCCTATAATTACCTGGACCCTCCTTCCTTCCCTACTTGAAAATAGGGACCACACTGGGCCTTTTCCAGTCCTCTGAGACCTGACCTGAGCACCATGAGTGCTCAAACAGCCATGCCAGTAGCTCTGCTATGACACTGGCCAATTCCTTCAGCACCCTTGGATAAAGATCATCCAGGCTTGCTGACTTAAACACATCCAGCACCTCCAAGTGTCCCTTTACTAGGTTGATGCTGACCATTGGTGGGCTGGTGTTCCTCCTGTGCCTATCTATAGTTCAATTGGGAGATTTCTCTTGATCCATGTTCAAGAATACAGAGGCAAAAAACTCATTGAAGAGTTCAGCCTTGTCTCTCCTATCTGTCAGCAATTGCCCTAGCCTGTCTAGTAGGGATCCTATGTTACCCTGTGCCTTCTCTTTTCTCCCTATATACCTGAAGAAGGACTTCTTGTTGTCTTTAATTTTTTTCGCCAGCCTGAGTTCCATTTCAGGTTTGGCCTTCCTAACTGACTCCCTGCAATTGCGAGCCAAGGATGTATACCCCATGCTACCACAGCCTCTATGCCTCTTTCTTTGCCCCTAGGCTTTCCTGGATTTCCCTGTTCAGCCAAGAGGGTTTCTTGGCCCCTTTGCCCCTTTTTGTGCACAATGGGATTGTCTCCTACAATTTTCTTTGTTTTTTCCCTAATTTAAAAGTGAGTAGAAAGTAAGTCAGAGACTGAAAAACTGACCCTAAATTATTTGTACTACCTTTACAGATCTAATTACCATAACATATTTAACATAATGAAAAAGAAAGATTGGGTAGGTTTAATGCCTTACACCACCAAGATGGTGTCATGCTAAAATTAAACACTGCACCTAACCCATTAGGCATGTGTTTTGGATGTGTTATGGCATGTGTTATGGATCCATAAATTGGACACATGTAAGGTATGTTGCAAATTATGATGTGGTTACCATACTAAGCATACCATATATGGAGCAATTGCCAGGGCCCTTAGGCACCTGTGTTATTTTCTATATCTGGCTTTGGAATTTTGTACGTTTGCACTATAAGCAGTAATGGAGCATGAGTTGGAGTATCTCAGTATCACCCAAATGCTAGACTTTGGCCATAGAAGTGGACAGATTCACAAAGCAGATACATTACTAGGCCTAATTCAGTGCTGTCATTTATGTGTCTCTGTGTAGCGCATGAGGAAAATGTCTCAGAATGGTATGCACAACATGTAGTATTTTCAGTGTGTGAATGCCAAATAGAAATAGAAGAAGGAGATGTGTGTTTGAAATTCCATGCATCTCCCACACTTAGGTACCTAAGTGAAAATGACTCACAGACAACACCACCTTGAAACTTTTTAGTCCAAGAAAAAAACCCAGAACAACATAAAGCAGCAAAAACAACAACCAAACAAACAAAAGGGGAAAAAAAAAGGGAAAAAAAAGTTCACTCCTCCAAGAAACTTATTTTGGTATACTTCACTACCCTCTTTTTAGACAAATGTCTAGTGGTTAAATAATTTTCCCAGAAAGTAGGAGACCACTAGGTAGCCAAAAAAGGGAGCTATATATATCCCAGGCAATAAAGCATGAATGATTAGGTGTTTGGTTCATTTAGACCGGGGCGGATCAGATCTGACTCATGGTGGACCCCATTTCCCAACAGCCCCTGCCCACATTGCTACAGCCAGTTTCCATGGAGACCCCAGGAGTGGCAGCACCATGACAGTGTGGGGCCAGGGTTTCCCTGGAGACTGGCTCCAGCAGTGCTGGCAGGCAGCACAGCTGGGTGGGGGCTGGGATCTTGCCGTGGTGACAGTGGTCCAGAGATCTGCTCCAACTCCAGACAATGCTATCACTATGGCAAGATCCCAGCCCTGGCCCCAAAGCAGCTCCCTGCTCAGCCACACACTCTGCCAGTGCTGCTGGGGCCGGACTCTGTGGAAACCCTGGCTCTGTGCTGCCACTGCACTGCTGTTACTGGGATCTCCATGGATACTGGCCACAGTGATGCAGGCAAGGACTGCTGGGAAATGGAGTCTGGCCCCCAGCTGGATCTGCCATTTTGCCCAACCCTGACTTAAATGGAGGCTGACTTAGATCAGAAGATGCCCTAGGTTCTAGTCTAGGTCCTTGTTCCCAATGGTCAGATATTTTCCAGTTACATTTACTTCAGTTAGCAGCTAGTGAATGCTAAGTGCAATAGGTTAACTTAAAAAGAAGGGTACAAGATAACTTGTGGGACTTTGCTACTTAGAGCACTTTGTTAGAAGGCAGAACACAGGGCTCATTACATTTCTGCGTGGGGGGATTCTAGAAACTAGACATTTAACATAAATTGATAATGCTTTTCTGTTTCTAAAATTTCAGTATTTATCTTGCCTTATAATCACACCTGGATTATTCAGTTCAACTGATAGCTGCCTGGGCAAAGTGCAGTCCCTTGAGCATACTCAACAGGCTTATGCATATTTACACACAAGGGTAGAATTCTATTTCTCTTTTACACCTAAATGGCAGGTATTTCATTGCATAAGTGCCACATCTAGGCAGCATGGATACATAAATGTTCATAGTCAGTAGGTTATACAATAGTTGGGAACATACATATGCCTGTTATGGACATGTACTGGCATTTCATTTAAGGCACAGAATTGTAACCAGCCAAAAACCCAGGACTAGTTCATACTAGATTTAGGAGGAAGACCATTTCATGTTTAGCTGCAATATCAGAGTGGTTAGTGGACATTACCAGGAGGCCAGGATAGTAGGCTACTCTTTGTTTGAATCTGTACCTTTTACTTCCTCACACAGGGCTCAGACCATTACAACACAGGTCTAGAAACAATGAGAGTTTGCTCTGATACTCTTTTAGAAGCATATCCTGTGGGCATCCAAGAGAGGAGATATGTGAGGACCATGAAAAAGAGGCACACTGAAGGTATGTGGCTCAGTAAGATGCTAGCCTATATGGGAGCAGGTTGCAAGTTCTGGCCTGTATTCTTTCTCCCAGTGGGAGTGAAACTGTCCAGTTTTCCACCTATGTGATCTATTATCAAAAAGAAGGGAAACTGTCTCAGCATCAAAAAGTGCACCTGAGAGCATTCTGGGAAGCACCTCTCTGTGGCATGGTAGTTAGCGCACTGATCTAGGAAATCAGTAAGATACATAGGTCCTCTGGGCCTTTGGCTTCCACCCAAGGATGGCCAGCATGTCTTGGTATGCATGTCAGAGCATGGTATGCATGTAAGAAATGAAGCAGGAAGCTTCTGTGAATGGAATGTGAGCACCGGGTGCCTCCATTCCTGGGCTGCACGAATCAAATCCTCTAGGCTTACAGTGGTAGTCAGGGTTTAATTTGTGACACATGACAAAAAGGTTGGCTGTCACCCACTTCTTATAAATCCGCATCCTCTCCACCATTCTCAAGATGCCCTCAGCTAAAGGCTGGCATAACATTTTCTCCACTTGCTCCTCACACTTTCTAGTGGTGATTATCTTCTATGACACAGAAAGCTCCACATATTTATGACCCAAATCCAGCTACTCCCCACCTACTGACAAATTATTTTCGCTATCCTACACTGTATTGACTTCCTTATTGAAACCCATGAACTATAGCTTGAGAAACAAAGAGGTGAAAGAAGCCTAAGGAAAACAGTGAAAGAAATGTATATTTCTATTAATATAAGAGGAAAAAATCAATACTTTGAGGTTTCTTTTGAATTTTTATCATAAATATCATTTTCTGTTAAACAATTTTTTTCATTTTTTTTTCCTAAATGTCAATTGATTTGGAAAAAGTTCTTTATGTAATCAGCTGTTTGGCTGAGATGCTTTGTGCTCAATGTATAGGGCCTGATCCTGTACTTATATTTTATGGTTACACTTAATTTATAATGGTGTACCTGAAGCAAAATTCATCATAATAGACATACTTCTGATTCATACCTGAACAGTTAAGACATGACTTGTCATCATAGTCTTCATTATCTTTATTATTTCCTGAAGGAACTAATTTATATAATTTAATTTTAATGTAAACTGTTATTATTTTCATTGTGAATATTAGTAGTAAAATATCTAGTAGTAGGAATGCTAAAGTATGTAATCTTTTAATTGAAGGTCATAATAATTAAAAATAATGTTCTTAATATAGATATTACCAATGGATTTATGTTGCTTTAGAGAGGATTATAAGTGGGGTTTACATCTCAGAAAGACAGAAACAAGCCCAATAATTAGCTACAATTCTTTGATTCCATACTGTTGATACTTTTTCTGTGAAATTACAAATTTCAGTCCAAAGAAAGGATTTTTTTTTAATGATTCATAAATTTCACCATCCCTTAATACTTTAACATGAGTATAGTATGATAGGCATACTTTGGTTGTAAACAAATATCACATTTCTTCTGAGAAAAAGCATTTTGTCCTGCACCTAAGTGCAAGTTTACACTTGTACAAGTTCTGGGTCAACTCCAGACACTTTTGAACACGGAGCATCCACTGTAGTATGGTTTATAGAACTCTATTATCTATATTTGACAGGTCACAGGGTAGCCTTGCCCACCTTTTTATTTCCCTCCATGTGACTTGCCAGCCTTTCTGTTTCTATCATCTATGTGGTCATAGGCAGCATCAGAATCTGGTATTGAACACTATCCATCTAGAAGACATCCTAAGTTAACATCCCAAGCTCAAGCCATGGCTCCACCAACTCCTCTCATAGTTGTCTGAAAGCATACCACTGACCAGAACAAGGACAAAGTAGTGGACCTTATAACCATCTGTTGAGAGGTGGAAAACAAGTGGGTCCTCCATTCCAGTCACCACCGCCAGGTGGTCTTTGAACAGATTGCCATGGAAATGGTAGTCCATGGGCATAAGCATGATTGGATGAGCTGTCCTCCACCCTTTTGATGAAAGGCATGGTGAAATGCTAGTCTGTAATGGGCATAGCTCTCATCTCCCTTGATATAGATGCAGACCTGGATGACGCTGTCAGTATGGGTCTCACTTATGCATATGCCTCCATGGTGCCCCATGAGACAACCTTGAACAGAGACAGGTCAAGGACTCCTTGCCTCTCCAAGATAATGGCAGAGACACAGAGATGAATTCAAAGTTGTACATTGACTGCTCCCAGGCCCCCATCCACAATATCCCAGCTTCTCCTTTTAACAATGTGTTCAGGGCCTCCCCATTCCTGTACATTCATCCCAAAACAGCCCATGTCACTCCCAGTAAGACTATCCTTCCAGCTCCATGAACCCATATAACACAAGGGAAAACATACAAGCCTTTCCCTGCCTCCACTTGGTAAGTTGCTTGCATTCAAACATTTTCCTCTGTTAACCTCTGTGCCACTGGTAGTGAGCAAGAGGATGCAGGGTTGTCAAGGGTCTGGAAACACTGCCAGTGCTCATTTCTAAAAAGTGTGGGGTAACCCTTAGCCAAGCCTTATGGAAAGCCATCATCCCTCCCTCCCCCAATTCCATTCCGTCCTGGTGAGGCTATGGGTATATACAGACCATCTCACTTCAGCTAAGAGGTATTAATTCTAATCTCTGAATAGTAAAGGTGCATGAATGCAAGTGTTCATATATTCATGGCTGTTGATTGTAGAAGAAAGTAGTAGTACATTAGCTGATAGAAACAGTGATTGTTGTCCAGCATGTGGACTAATCGGTAAAGAGATATAGATCTATATACATATGTGCCTTGGGACATATCTATATAGATTTATATAGATATAGATAGATCTATGTAGATCTAAGTAGCTATATATATACACAACTATATACAGGTTTGTATTGTTTTATACTGTACATGCGCTCCTGGAAAATGGAGCATAACTTGAATTCACATAAAGGGAACCCAATTTAGAATGTAACAAATAGGGATACATTCCAAAACCTCATCTATACTGACCCCTATACCCATTCCTACCACTTTTACAAGACAAGTTTGGTATGCATCAACTGCAGACAATACACACAAGCACAGGGTGGTGGTGAATGTTATCATAACAGAGATGGCAACAACAGAAATGCATGTCGCAGACAATGAGAGAGGAGCACAGATCTACACAGGAAACTATATTTTGGTGTGCATAACTCCTACAATCTACTGCACAAAGCAGCTAACTGTGGGCTTCCACCACACCAATCACATAAGAGTGAATTTATCTCACATATAATGAATTTTTGGTATAAAAAGGGTCATCGCATAAGAGTGAATTCACCCATACATAACCCACATGAAGTCAGGGAAACCTGTAGATTGATCATTCAATTGATCTATCTCTCTCTCTAGATAGAGAGAGAGATAGATAGATGTGTGTGTGTGTGTGTGTGTGTGTGTGTGTATTAGGGCTGTGCGAAGCTTTGGTCCCTGATTCAATTTGGCGGAATTTTGGCCTGATTCAGTAGCTGAATCTCCAAATCCCAAATGAATCAGGAGACCCTTTAATTTCTCCAAATCGAATTGGAACCCTCTGAATCAATTCAGAAAGATTCGGAGATTTGGAAATAGACACAATTTTAAATGTTTTTTCTACATACCTCAAGGTATGAGGTGGCTCATGAATGCTGCAATGCTAGGACAGATGGAACATCCCACAGGCACACGGGAGGTTCTCCAGCACGCTCAGCAGAAGACCTGGAAGTGGACCAGAAGCACTCCTAGTCCATTTTTGGGTCTACCACAGAGCACATGGGAGGCCCCCAGCACCCCCCCCAGCTCAGCGACTGGTACCTCCTGGGCTGAGAGGGCACCCAGGGCCCCCCTGCAGCTGATCGCTCAGCCGGAGGGGAACACGGGGGCAGGGAGGCACTCCCCAGCAGACTTAGAAGTGGAAGTACTTCCAGTCCACTTCCAGGTTCACTGACAAGTATGTGGAGGGCCCCCCCCCCATGCTCCTGTGGAATGCCCTATCTGCCATACCATCACAGCATTCATGAGCTGCACCTGGTACCTCAAGGAATGTAGAAAAAACATTTAAAGCTACGTCTATGTCCCAATCATTGATTCTCTGGGATCAGCATTGAATCTTCAGATCCAGATTCGGCCCAATCGAATCAAGGCCAGTGATCTGGATCAATGAATCGAATCACTGTGATTCAGGCTGAATCTGAATTGAATACGGCCTGTTTTGCGCACCCCTAGTATGTAGATAGCTAGCTAGTTAGCTAGCTAGATAGTTAGCTAGATAGATAGATATGTATGTCTCAGGGCACCACTAAAATTCACCAGCCCATTTACTAAAGGCTGGCCTATAAGTGCTCAAACTCCTAAAACACCTGCTAGCCAGATATAGAAAAGGATTAAGGTGCCTGAATTGCACCGTATGCAGTATCTAGGCACTAGATCCAAGTTGGCGATTGTGCAGATGTTTGTGTGTGTGTGTGTGTGTGTGTGTGTAGATAAAGATAAAAACATTGCAATTACAGTTCATCTTTGAATTATTTATTTTTGGAGAAGCCTAATGGGATTAAGGCATGCAATCATCTAACTTTCAAAGGCACCTTTGAACATCCTAGTAATAAATAGAAATGGAGTGGTTAGGTAAGGTTTTTAGGCACTTAATTCCTATATATGTGCCTAAAACCCCCTGATTTTTCCCTAAATAGGGATAGGATGAGTTTAGACCCAAGCACTTTTTTGGATTGGACCCTTCATTCCCATACTTAAAAGGTCATTATTAATAGATCTAACCTTTTGAATGCAGCATATATGCACTAATTTATATCTTGTGCAAGTTCAATAGACTGAAGCAGTGAAGTATCTCTGGCTCACAACATAGAAGGATCAGGCAGGTTGACTTCCAAGGGAGCTACAATGATATATGCTACCTGAGAATCTGGTGGTAAGACTTAAACACAATTTCAATGCCAAGTTTTATTCCCATTAGAATGAGGCAATATTCTGCTATTGATTTCAGTGCAGGAAAGAAAAGATGCCTTCTGGCTATGATTATTTTCCTGTTATTTGAAAACCTTCTTGTATCAGATCCCTACTGTGACTGCTAAGGAAATAATTATAACCACCAACGCTATGCTTCCTCATATACTTTAATGAACACAGAGGGGAAATGAATGTGGGCTGCTACAGATCCAGGTGTAAAATGTAAGTAGAATTATCTGTAGTTCTTTGCTTTATTCTGAAGTATCTGTGTCTAATGCTATTACTTGCTAAATTCAGCTTACACCATGAACAAAAATAGGTAATTTTAATGATTTAAGTTGCTTCATGATTTGAGGATGAAGGCAGGTATTAACAAAGAAAGTTACTACTATGAAAAAAGGTTATTAATTGTTTTTTATGATCAGACTGTCATTAATTTATACTCATTTAGGTGAGAGAATGATACGGTCTTCCAATCATAGGAAACCCTTTGAAATTCCTTTTTCTTTTTTAAAGTCTGCAGAAAAAAAAGAGTCCTTTGATTTTCCTTTCTTTCATATGAAGGTTTGGGAAAAAAAGAGGGAAAAAAATGAAAAAAGACAGCCAGTTATCCCTACTCTTCTTAACAAACAACTACTTGGGGTTTAAGACACTTATTGGAAAATCAATTTAAATCCCTTGTCTAACTAAATATGGTCTGTGACTTAAAACTGTGTTTGACAGTTCTCACCTGAATGCCTTAACCATCAAAATATTAACTACCCTGGAAAATATGTTATTCTTTTTTGATCAAATCATCGTTGTGGAGCTGAGCACTTTTTTTCTAAACAAAAGTTCAATTGAAAGTAGTTCAGATCTATAAAAAATGATCTTTTCTTCTATAAATTGGAGTTTCTGACAAAGAAAAAAAATGAAATGACAGGACAGGACAGGACAGGACAATGAAGGAAAGAAAAGGAGTTCAAAAAATCACGACCAGCTGTCCAGTGATGGGACTTCAATGAAATTACTTCAGTATGGTAATGCAGCCAATATTCTCAATGGATGTCAAATGGTAAAATTTCCCTACCCATGCCATAGAGAACCTGAGAAACAGGTGATTAAACAAATTCTGACCATTTTATTCTTAATTTTATTATACATAGATTGAGTTGAAAATGGGTTTTGACTTTTGCTGTAGTATTGTAAATATGTTGACCTTCATTCTGATCTTTCAACAGTTTTACACACCTATGAGCTCACTAGGCCAAATGCTTTTCTAACTGAAATGGGTTTAAAAAAAGGTCATGCTTTAATGGAGCGCTGGAAGTACTCCAGTTTAAAGCTGGTGTAAGTGAGAGGAACATTCAAATCTTTAACTTAAACGATATGGTTTTAGATTTACAGTGTTGTGAGAGCAGACCCCAGACAAAATAGTTACAGTCCTGATTTATTTTCAGACCAAAAAGTGGATACGCTATGAATAAACAGTTAATAGTTTTGCTTGACTTTTAATATATATATTGAACTAATGCATAGATTTTCTTTTTAATTTCCAAGATGAAGCATGGTGAAGAAGAGACCCCAGGGAATGATTCTCTTGTGACCATGTTTGTCATAATGGGCTTTTCTACCCACCCTGACATGAAGCTTTCTATCTTCTTGTTTTTTCTATGCATTTACATCATCACAGGGCTGGGCAACCTCCTCATTCTCTTCATCATAAATGCTGACCCCACCCTTCACACGCCCATGTATTTCTTCCTCAGGAACTTATCATTCCTAGAGATCTGCTACACTTCAGTCACCCTGCCCAAGTTGTTGACCAGCCTCCATTCAAATGATAAGTCCATTTCCTTTGCTGGCTGTGCTACCCAAATGTATTTCTTTTTGTTTTTTGGTGCAACAGAGTGCTGTCGCTTAGCTGCTATGGCATATGACCGCTACAGTGCCATATGTAACCCACTGCGGTACACAGCCATTATGAACAAGAAGGTGTGCATCCAACTAGCTGCTGCATCATGGGTCTGTGGCAACTTGGAAGCCCTTGGACATCCCACATTCATGTTCTCACTGACTTTCTGTGGTCCTAATGTGATTAACCACTTCTTTTGTGAGATCCAGCCACTGCTGATGCTGGTGTATGGAGACACTTATTGGAATGAGATCCAGGTCATTGTGGCTGCTGCCTTTGTCATCATGATGCCTTTTATGCTAATTCTGGTGTCCTACATTCGAATCATTTCAACTATCCTTAACATTAGGTCTGCAGAAGGTAGGCGTAGAGCTTTCTCCACATGCTCCTCACACCTCACTGTAGTGATGATATTCTATGGAACAGCCATTTTCATCTATATTCGTCCCAAATCTACCTATTCCCTGGATGTGGACAAACTGCTCTCTTTGTTCTACTCCGTGATCACACCAATATTAAACCCAATTATATACAGCCTTAGAAACAAGGATGTGAAAAGACCCCTTAAGAAAATAAAGCTAAAGATGTTTTATCAAAAAAAAACATAGATAGATTTGCTTTTTTGGATAGTCCTCTGAGGAATAGTTCAGTTATTTTTTTTTTTAAGGGGGGGGGGAAGTTTATACTCCTTATTGTTTATATCTTAAGATGTATAGGAACATAGGATCAGATGACACAATACAAGAGGGGGCCTCCTGGGCTAGTTAATCCAGTGACTCTGGTCGGTTGGCATTGTGCAAATTAATGTAATAAAATACCTTCTGCAAAATTATGAAGCTCCATCTTTAAATTGTTTCCCCTCTTCTCCCACTGCCCCCAAATACACCTGCTGTTATTGGAAGTATGTTTCAGGACCTCATTCTTCTAGTTTCCAGCCTAAATTATTCACAGTCAGGTTATACTGATTGGCTGTAGGATCCTGTGGTCACATTCTCATTTTGCATAAACAGAACAAACTAGTGGCTCATAGTCATCCTTTGATCCATTAATAACTATAGATCTGTCATTCACTGGGGCTCCAGATTACATCAGAAATTATTTTTATTACTCCTGAAGTTCATTATCTTGCATTCTTTATTGTTAAATTCCATTCTGTTCCTATTACCCTAGTATACAAAATTATCCATTTCTTTCAATATGATTTTCCAAACCTCACAGGTTTGTGTCATTACTAATACATTCCTCTTTTTCATGACAACACCTTTAATGAAAATAATAAATAAAATTGTTTCCATGATCAATCCTTGAAAAATCTGAGTTGTAAATTCCCTTAGGCTCATAGTTCGCCTATCAAGCCAACCTATTGTGAAAAGGGTACCAGTAGTTCAGAGAGAAGTGCCTGCTATTGGACAGTACTTGAAAAATATTCTCTTTATTTAACACTAGTTAGTTAAACTAGCCTTCATTTTCTTTTTATCCTATTTAACCATGTTTAAGACCCTGAAAAAACATTACTGAAAAAGGTACGTGCAATTTTGCAAAAGGAAGTTAGTACTGTGGTGCCTTAGGGTGACTATACATGTGCATCAAGGCTGCTCCAACACACTGTAACTGGCTCTGGCCCAGCCTTTCAGCCTCAGCATCTCAACAGCCTCAGGCCACCTTCTTCATCCCCAATCCTGGGGTTAGGCTCAGGCTCCAGCCCTCTTGGCCTCAGATGCCTTCACTTCCTCCCCCTCCCCACACTGGGGCTCAGGCTCTGGCCTTCTTGGCTGACTCAGTCACTGTCTCTGGGGTCAAAATTTGGCAAGCCACTTAGGCAGTCCTGTGGCTTCCTATTCACCCCTACAGCCACCCCCAGTCCTCCAGTTTTAAAACTAAATCAAAATGCAAACCACCACTTTAAACCCAAACTTTCAAAGTCACTAGGACACTGCCAAGCCACCTTCCCATTCTGTGTCTCTCTAAGCCCTGAGAGCACCTGCCATGGCCTGCAGTCCCCACTCCCCACACGCCTAACCTGGCAGGAGCTTCTCTCTCTGCAGAATTCAGAACTTCCCTGCCCCTCTGTCCTACAGGCCCTGGGCTCCTCCTCTTCCAGTTACATGCTCTTTTTAATGGCCACAGGTGTGTCCCCTCAGCCTCATAACTTACTGCTGTTTCTCTAGCTAAACTGTATCAGTGCTCTTGCTGCCTTACCATGGCAGTGCCCCATTGTCCTACTGCTAGGCAGCTAGCTCCAAAATAGACACTTGCAGCCTATGGGTTCCTGACTGCCTACTCCCCTGCAGCTAGTCCAGAATCTGGTATCGCTTCCTCTCCCCCATGCACACCTGAAGACATCCCTATTGTGGCTTCTCAAAGTAACAGGAGTCCTTGACTCTCTGTTATAATATATATATTTTAATCATTAAGCTATCTTTCATTCATTGCACTCAGGCCAAGCTTTCTTAGGATACGGCCATAACCATGAGAAGTATGCCCTCTAGCTCTTCATGTGGGAAGTCCCTTAATGGTTCCCTCTTTGCATTTCTCTTAAGTTCTGTGACTTTTGATGGTCAAAAGTGGGAGTTGGGTGTGCATCAGTGTAGCTTTACCACATCATTTGGTTGTTCTATATACTGCTAGGGGCAGGAGCAGATACCTGTGCACCATATTGTTTCACAAGTTCTTCAAGTCATTATTGACACTTTTTGACATCAACAGGAATGGCCTTTACTAAGGTAAGGCAGAACCATTTCAAATGGTAGCAGGACTCAAGATGTTACTTTCTATTTGTCCTCTTCTTGTGCTTCGGCTATGACCTTATGCAAATTACAAATTACAAGTCCAATCAACCAATTTGATATTATGGCAAAATACAATTGACCATGAAGCTGACTCAAATCTAAGCATTTCAAGTCATTATACATACTACTACTGTACTAATTGGACTCCAGGGACATAACCCAGAGTTAAAATATGCTCCTAAATATTATGGCACACCAGTTTCAGCCTCCTGTTGATCAAGACGATGAGTTTTGGAGGATAGTGAAACAAAGCAAAACAAAACAAAATAGCACCAACAGATGAGTCAAAATTTCCAGTTTCTCTATTGTAACTTATTTTCTTCTGCATATTCAATGTAAGAAAGGAATACTTGTTTTCTTGGCAAGAAGAGTCACATAGAGTGATTCTTTTGTTGCATTGCTACAGAACCCATCCCTGCAAGCTCTAAAGGTAAAAAAAAAACCCCAGAGAATTCCCCAAGTTTAGAAAACTTTGTTGTAATATGAAAAACATTCTATTTTTTTAGAAGTCATTAATAGGGATGAAAGGCCAGGAAACAGAAATTATATTTGGTTGCCAGTTCCTGTCCACCCTCTACTTTTGATATTGTTAGACATTTTTTATTGCTTTGGATTGGCAGTTCTGGAAGAAGAAAGAATGACCAGCATGTCTACTGAATTCTAATAGACTGGTTTCAGAGTATTTTGGGGGGCCAATACATCAGGATTCACAGAGATGTGTAAAAGTTACATTTTTTCTAATGACAAGGGACATTTCTCCCCCATTCCTTTCAATTATATTTGATTTGTATCCTAGCTCATGAAAGTTCTTTTCCTTTATAACTTTTAATTTTCACAAATGAAACTGATGAAATTTCTCTCAATTAATTAGCACATTTTTCCAAAGGAACTGCAGAAGTTTGGATACCATTTTTTTCCTTAATTTTCAAGAAAAGAATATTAATAATCAAAATTTATGTAGTGAAAATGTTAAAAACAGTTATCTTATAATTGTATTGAAAAGCTAATAAGAGAATGTGTTTCAGACTGTAGATTCATGTGTATCTTTGCATAAATGTGTGTGTGTGTGTATGATTTTTAAATGTTCGTGTGTTGTTTATGTGTTTTTAAGGTTCATGTGTGCCTCTGCCTGTGTGCATCTTTTTATTATAAATTTATATACATAATTTTTAGGCCAATGAGTAACTCTGAATGCATACGGCTATTTATTCCATAGTTTTTTCATGAGAATTTGCCATCAGGAGGGGTGTATGTACATTTGTTGAGTGCCACTGTGTTCCACTTCTTGTACATTTGGACATGTGTTGAGTAACATGTAGTCAGACATGTGTAATTAACATTGTATTGATATCTATATATGTATCTGTGTCTAGGTGTGTGTCAATTTGCTTGAGTTTCTGTATGCTTGTGCAGGTACTGTGTAGGTGTTGTGTCTAATCATTGCAAGTAAGTTAGTATAAACTTTGTGTGTACATGTTTTGTTTGTGCCTTTTGTCTATGAGTGGGGGAAGTGGTATCTAATCAATGTTAATCATACCAGGACACAAAATGATAATCACTTACTGTATTTTAGTTTAAATAGTAAATAGTCTAATGTATCTTTTTTTTCTACCCTATTTTAGCAATATTGAAGTTGATAAAATAAATAGCAGAAAAATAGAAATATATGATTTCAAATTAAGGACTTGAATTAGAGGTTAGAATTAGAATTCAGAGAAAGAAGTTCAGATTCTATTGTTGCTGCTCTTCTAAGTTTTATATCACTCCTAGGCCAAATAGCAGGCATCTCAATTAAAAAAAAATGTAATCATGTTCAGCTCAGGGATAGGCATATTTTGCCCTTTTTTGCAGTTATGGCATGGGAGGATTCAGTTCAATTCAACTTGAAGCTCATTTAGATGGTAGTTGGCTACCTGAACCAGTGTATCTTATTGAGAGATGCGAGCTTTGTCTTTAGTGTAAGTTACACCCCACTGCCTGGGAATGCATAATGCATTAAATTGTCATTGGATAAAAAAAGTGTATACCATTTTAGGAGCAGAAACCAAATATTCAGATATTTGTATACCCAGAAGGAGGAAGTGGTTCTAGTGGTAGTGGTGGGCAGCTATAGTTTTCTTTAAAAAATTAAGCCCAGGTCTAAAAGAAATTGCAGAAGTGGGCTAGAGATTACAGCACTGATGCTATGCCAGTGATCTGGGGTTAATTCCTTCCTTTGCTTGGAGGAATTCAAAGCAAAAGCTAACATCTCCCAGAAGCGCACTCTATTCTAGAAGCATGCCCTATTCCCATTGTTCTTGTTGAAGTTGTGCCAGTATTCAGGGGGGAGGGGGGAAATTCATTGGGTCAACTGGGTCATTGTGGTGGGGAGGGGAAGAAGCAGCATGCCATTTCAGGCCAAGGTTTAGCTGAGTCAACTAATAAGAAGAATCCCAAGTTCCAGCCCCTGCATCCAGCATTATTTATTAGTTGTATCTAATGATTATTTTGTAGAAGAGGACTTGAGCAGGAGCTGGGTTGCGGGATGCCTCCTGTTAGCTCAGTGCACTAATCACTAGGCTACAGCATAATGATAATTCTTGTTCTCAGTTTCTGTCTTCCTTTTGCCCAAGAATCAAATACAATTGTTGTACACTCAGAAGTATTTTAAAAAAAATTATATGTTTCTACTTTTTGTTGTTTCTTCTCTTTTTTTTTATAGATGGTGGAAGGCTCATCTGCAGATCTGCGAAATGATAGCTCAGTAACAGAATTCATTATTGTGGGGTTTCCCAGCACAAGAGATGTAGAGGTCTCACTCTTCATCCTTTTCTTATCCCTGTACCTCCTCTCCGTCACAGGAAATATCATTATAATTATGACTCTTAAAATGGACACACAGCTTCATACCCCAATGTACTTCTTTCTGGGAAACCTCTCTTTCCTGGATGTGGGATATACCACAGTCACAGTCCCTAAGCTACTGTCTATCCTCCTTACAGGAGTCAGAACAATACCCTTTGCTGGCTGTTTGTTGCAATCTTATTTCTTTTTCTTCCTTGGTACTGCTGAGTGTTTCCTCCTTGCAGTGATGGCCTATGACCGATACATAGCCATATGTTACCCACTCAGGTACTCAGTCATCATGAGCCAAAAGGTCTGTGTGCTACTGATTATTGGTTCTTGGGTAGGTGGTTGCATGGCTCCTTTGGTGGCTGCCTTTTTGGTGATTAGTTTGCCATTTTGTGGCCCCAATATAGTTAACCATTTCTTTTGTGATATCCCACCATTGCTCAAGCTGGCATGTGTGGACACATCTATAACACAGAAGGTGATATTCCTGCTTTCTGCCCTGGTTATTCTAGGCACATTCTTGTCTACTGTAGTCTCCTACCTGTATATTGTTATCACCATTTTAAGAATTTCTTCTTCAGAAGGCCGGCATAAAGCCTTCTCCACTTGTGCCTCCCACCTAACTGTGGTTTCACTCTATTATGGCACAGTGATTTTCATGTATGTCAGTCCAACAACACGATCTTCCTTCAACATGAACAAAATTGTAGCTGTTGTCTATAGTGTGGTCACTCCAACATTAAACCCAATGATTTACAGTTTAAGGAATCAGGATATGAAAAAGGCCTTAAAAAAAATTCTCCTTAAGAGACGGACTCATGGGAAAGAATTTGAGTGGCCCAAGTAATTTCAGAGTTTAGACATGGGGACTCTACATATAAGAGAAAGCACTTAAAATCAGACTGGAAAATTAATCTGGAAAAGTGGTTCTTCAGGGAGACCTTGCATAAAAGTCAAATTAGAAGCTATGGATCTCAAAACAGGAAGTGAAGCCACCTGAGCTAGAAGAGTCACCTCTGTAAATTCAGCAATGTATTTAACTCATCAGCTTGTGTGTGTGGGCTCACCGCAATAAGTTTAGGATGAAAATTTAGAGACATCCAGATAATGGTTGCAGATGTAAACTGACAAGATACAGTAATAACCTTGTTTGTGCAATTCGCAGCTAAATGACAGTTTCCTTCCCAATGATTATCCCTAGAATTAGCCTGCTGAACATTCTGTCAAGACACATAACCAGGATTATTTTTCCCTTGACTGAGGAAGGTTCTTAGATATCAGTGAGCCAAGGATGGGTTTGTCCCCTTATCTGCTTACAATCCCACCATCACACATCAAATTCAGTCAAAAGCCTATCTGAGTTTCTGGGACCTTCAGGCTAGCTGGTTAAGGTATGCTCACAAAGGAGTGATGTGACTAAAATCACATCCAATCATTTTTTACTCCACATCTGGAATATTCAGGTATCCATTTGCAGCTTGGTCATTTGGGATCAAACATTATTAGTTCAGAGCAAGGCTAAAATTTTTTTCTCCAGAACCCAATCAAGATGCTTTCACCAATCTGCCACTGCATCCTGGCAGCTTACTTAAATCCAAAATATTTAAAAATGGATCTCCCATTCAAATTCCATATAATATCATCCTTCAGATCATGGACCATAATCCTGTATGCAGTTTGGGTATTTTTCTTTTTTATTGTTTTTAATTGGTACACAAAAAATCAAAGTACATATATATAAATTACTTACACATCTGTCTGAAACACATAAATGTCTATCACAAATAATAAGCTATAAAGGGGAAAAAACAAAGAAGGGAAGAATGAGTGATACAGAAGGAAAAGATAAATGTGCATTTAATAAGAAAAAAAATAGTTACCAACATATTCTAAAAAAAAAATCTTTCCAAATTGCTTTAAACCTTTCAAAGCAGTTACAGCTGTAAAACATGATTTTTGCTATGGATACAAGTTTTTCCATTTCTTTAAACCAGGATACAACTTTTAGAGATGCCCTTCATTTCCAATGAAGTAATACAAACCTGCATATAACTAATAAGGCCTAATATATAAATGAAATCTGGGAAGAATTCAGTTTGAACTCCTTATACCCAAGCATAATATTATTTGTCAAGGATATCAGTACTGTATTCAAAACTATAGTAACTCTAATTATAATTTATTTCCAAAAAGGACTGATAATAGGGAATGACCAAATGATTTGAACAAGCAATGCGTTGTACCTCAGAAACATCTAATAGCAATATAGTTAATCTTTTTAGTTTAGAGACAGCTCAATGAAGGTGGTTGTGGTTGATGCAGTTTAAGTTTAGTTGTGAATGTTTAAATATACAGAACTGCAGATTTACATTCAGATTTTATCATCTGACTACCTAAACCTTCATTTTACTTAAATATTTAAGTAAAGATTATTAAATTAACATTATTACATTTATTTAAATTATTAAAATGATCTGTATCAGCTCTGGTATGTGATATTATACATTTTTAAAGTGATAGCATACAGTAGGGAACAGAAGTGTATTTCAAGCTAAAATTTAGTATATCTAGAGCATTTGCAACCCTCAAAGCTTCAGGTTGAAACTAATTTTTCAGTACTTGACACAATCACATGTCTTGCCATTTAACTGTTTTCAGGAGGTTGAATTTATCATATATTTCACAGAAGAATTTAATATGATTACCCATTAAAAGCTACATTTCTACATGTATATTCCCCTTATACATCTACTTTCTCCATGTCAGTTATGGAACTCATACTTCAAAAAAAAAAAAAGGGAATGCCCCAAAGAGATGCCTTACAATGTAAAGAAGGATGAAACTTCACTGTATGCCAATTTTTTCCAAGTTGTCAGGTTGCTAAAATTATGGGGATTAGAAAATTATCAAGATGGTAGAACGTAGAGCCAAAAATGTTTGATAAGGGAAGGGGAAACACAAGAACTTCTTCAACTTTTACCCGTACTGGAGAGTTATCATTCATATCAATCATTCATAATATAGCCTGACTTACTAGGAAAGGCATTGTGATACTATTAAAGGTTAACAATTTCAAAGTCACTCATTTCAACTGATAGTTGAATCATTTAAAATTAAAGTTGGTTCCTTTTACCCTCTCTCCACAGAAACCTGATAATCTTTTGGTAGATTTTATCAAAATAGGATTGGGGGATTATTACCAGTAGATTATGTGATCACTAATTTAGAAAAGGCAATTCATTCATTTTTCAAATATGAACATACCCCCATACAGATATTGCTAATGTTTTCCACTTGTTCAGGTCCTATAAAATAATATTGAGAATCTTCTGGAAGTTTTTGGTAGACTATATCATTAATATTCTTGTATATGTCAATGCCTGAATCAGTTATGTGTTCTCGTTGTCAGTGTAACTGCAACTGTTCTGTTTAGCAACAGAGCTGCAACAGCTCTGTTGCTAAACAGAGCTTTTGTGGTAACTAGTTTCTATAACTACAGTGGGGAGAAAAAACACTAATGCTTCTCTTGCCCAACATGCATTCCAGTAGATATTTAGTTTGTAAAGTCTGAATCCAAATTATAGAGCTTAGGTTTATATCTGATATATACCCAGGGATTTTAATCTCATATATGAAAGATTGCTGCCACAGTAAGTAAGGAGACAGATGGAAAGACTAGTTGCTATCAACAACCTTACCTAAGAAAGGCAATACGATTTTAAAATACAAAGGTTTAAGGGGGAAAAAAAAACTTTAATTTTTTTTTTTTTTGTGAGGATTCAGTGATGCAGCTTCAAGTCAGCTATGATCATTATAGACTGTTATGTTAATTCACAGCTGAGCAGGTACACCCAAGACTTACATGTTTCATGAACCTTTTTAATAGAGGTAGGAGTAGTGCTAGATTGAAAAGTGTCAGTTCAACAAAGTTCAAAAGAAAATGTCAATTTGTTTAGTCATTTGAGTTTTGATAACTTTAGTTAAAAGCCAGGAAGAGACCCTGTGGTCCCCACATCTCTGACCTTATGACAGCCTGCGTGGTGGGCCCATCACTGAAGAGGGGCTCCAGGAATCCAAGGGCACATCCACACATACAGGCATGTGTGCTTGCAGCAGCTGAAATAGAAGTGATGCAAATTTGAGCCAGGGCTTTTGACCTCAGCACATGTGCCCAGACATGCACTTTGGTGCACAGCAAATTGTGCCAGTTGGGGCAAAATAACCCTGCCTTGCTCCTCCCAGATCTGCAGCTAGGGGGCGCTAGAGCGCTGGAGCAGCACCTGTGCTGTCCCCAGCAGTATAAAAAGCTGCCCTGTCCTGGCCCCATCACTACAAAAAGCTGCCCTGGAAAGTAACTCAGGGCTACTTACTCTCAGGAACTTTTTGGGCCCAGCAAATTGGTACCTGGGGACACTACCCCTTGTGCCAGCTGGACTGCTGAAACAGCCCTGAGAGTTCCCTGCACCCTCTACCCACTGCAGCAGTCTGACAGTGGGAGCTGCTACCTCTCTGTGACCTGCTGTGCACCTGCCAGACCTGGATGGGGACTGCACAGCCAGCACAGGCATCTGCCCCTCTGAGCCAGCAGCTAGTGGACTGTGGCTGCAGGGTTGGCCTTTGTGCAGCACTACTGCCATGTGTGCCCCTGCCCAACCATCTGGACAACTATCTCCCGGAATATGTTCCAGGTGTGGTGGCCTCCTTTTACTTTGAACTGTCAAAGCATTTCCTCCTGGCCCCAAATGGCCAGGAGGTCAGCCACCTCCAGCTGGGTTCAAGGTTCCAGCTATGAGCAGGCAGGGTCCTGCCACTGGCCTCCCTAACAGGAATTCTAGTGTTCCCTATTTGAAAACTGAAAAATCCTTGATAAAAAAATCCCAAAGTCACACTGTTAAGTACCCCAAAATCCATGTTCCTTCACAATTAAAACAAAAACCACTATATAGAGAGAGAGTGAGAGACAATCATCAGTTGATCAATGTTTTATTGATATATCTACAATGTTAAAGCAATTAGGAAGCCTATCAGAGTCTCTCTTATCATAATAAAGTGAATTCTAAATAGCTATGTTTTGCTGCCCCCCACAGGGGATACAACCCCCAAAGGGATTACAGCCCCCCAACAGAGGCTACAGCCCCCCCCAACAGTTCACTCTCAGGGGTTACAGTTCCCTCTCAGGGTCTACAGCCCCCAATAGGGGACACATCCCCCCCTCCACAGGGGCTACAGCCCCCCACAGGGGCCAAATGGCCCCCACAGGGGCTATACCTGCTGCAGGGCCCACATGCCCAATCCCGTTTGCTCCCCCAGTCCCAGCACCTGCCAGTTCCTGCAGCCTCCCCTGATGGCTGCCCCACCTAACCCAACCCTGCCACTTCCCCAAACACCCCAATGACTGCCCCGGCCAGCCTCAGCCCCTGCTTGCACCTCCAGCACCCCGGTGGCTGCCCCCCCCCCCCCCAGCCTCCAGCAATTTAAAAAAATAAAATAAAAATAAAACCTCTACTTATCACAGGAGCAAGGGCTCAGGGGGCTCCAGGGCCTGGAAAAGCCCCCTGAGGCAGCATGGGGCATTGTGGAGCAGTGGAGGGCAGCAGGGCCCAGGCTGGGGCCACCGGGGCTGTCACACAGCCCCACACTGTGCAGGGGGTCCCCAGTGACCCCTGACAGCAGCTGGTACTGCCAGTAAGTGCTGGGGGGAGTTGTTTTTCTATTCGTGCTGGGGTGGGAGGGCAGTGATGGGGGGGGCTCAACTGGCAGGTGAGGCATGGGGCCAACTGGGACAGACACTGGGGGGGCTCTGGGGGCTGAGGGGGGCTGGAGCTGGGTGGGGCAGGGATTGGGGGGGCTTTGAGGGCAGGCAGGGCAGGAATCGGGGGGTCTCAGGAGGATGGGGCTGGGCAAGGCAGGGATTGGGGGGCCTCAGGGGGGGCTTGAGAGGCAGGCAGGGGGTGGAAATGGATGGGGCAGGGATTGGGGGTGGCTTGGGGGGATGGGGGGGATGGGGCCACATGGGGCAGGGACTGGGGGGGCTCAGGGGGCAGGCAGGGGGTGGGTCTGGGTGGGGCAGGGATCTGGGGGACTGGGGAAGTGGGTGGGACCAGTGGGGGTCCCCTCATGGTCCCCTCCCCCCTCCTCCACCCTCCTGACTCTTTACTTACTGGCACTGGAGCCTGGGTGAGGGCCACCCAGCTTCAGCACCAGGGCGAGGGCCAACCATAGAGACACTCTGGCAGGCAGAGCATCTCTGTGGAGGACCCAGCCTCCGGTTGCCTCAGGGCACCTTCGGGGACCGTGCCCTGGCCCACATTTTTTGGTCTGCTGTTTTTTTTTTTACCCCTAGATATCCAGGGGTCTAATTTTGCCCCATGGATGCAAATTTGCAGTGCAGGGAACATTTTCTCATTCTTGCACATGCCTCTTGCAGAGTCTCAAAGGAGTTTGAGATGCTGCAAGAGGCACATGTGGGCTCATCTGGACGTGCCCCAAAAGTACAAGACCTGTGCTAATCTTCTTCACAGGATTGCCTTAGATTTTGGGAACCTGGAAATATCCATGTGTGCACTTATTGGGATGTACCCCTAGAAACTATGTGCTTCAGAAAGATATAAACTTCAAGGCAACAGCCTGCTTTATCATATATTATGAATGGACATACACAGCTAACCACCTCAATACTGTCCCAAATAGTGTTAACTAATTTTAGGCTGTAGTGTCACAAATTGTATATCAAAATTCAACTGTTATGTCTGTAGATTTCTGCTATGGATTTATATGTCAGGCCTTCCAGTGAAAGACCTTAAACTTTGTGGAATAGCCCAGAATCACTGTAGCATAGGAGCATTGAATAAATACATATGATTGTTGTTTGTTTCTGGTGAACAGTACATTCACAAAGAATGGAGTTTAGGCACCACCAAATATATTTGCAAAATTGGTCTGAATTTGGGAAATTTTAACTGATAATGAATAAGTTAAAAACATGAACACTGTAAGAACATTTAATTTCAATATGGGAAACCTAAAAATAATTTATTTCAGATATGTGGGATGACTTTGGAAGTTTGAAAAATTAAACTCTTTAGATTTTCATGTTGACATAGCATTTGTTTCTTTGTTTATTTGTCTTTCATTATTTGCCCTAGTCTACAATTCAGTAAAAAGCCCAGTCTATTTGCAGTCACTGGTGGGCTTTTCCTTGTTGACTGAAGCATATTAACATACCATGAAGATTTTTCCATCATGCACAGGACTAAGATGGGTTGTTAACTACACTATAGAAGGTCTCTTCCATAACTCCAGTCTATACCTTCTCTTCACCTCACTTCAGGAAGTCATCCTCCTCAAGGGCTCTGAAACAGTCAGAGACTTTAATGTTTCCAGACTATGAATATATACTGTGTTCACTATATATTGAAATGAGGATGCATAGGTAAGAAAGATCTTTGTCTCCAGTCCCTCCTGTCATCTTGATAGGTCTTATAAAAATATGTGATAGCTAAAGAATAATGTTTCCAACTATTAGATGATTTGGAAATATTAATTAATTTACCATGAGTCCATCTTTCCTGCTCAGTAAATCTTTGCCAGAAATTAAGCAGAAAAAAAATGAAACTATTTCCTCAAAAATTATATCAGCAAGAGGAAGAAAACAGGGAAAACGATCTCTCAAATTATATTGAATTCCAGTACTGGGAAGCATCATCAAACCAATAACCCAATAATGCAAACTACAAAACTCTTATTTACTGGTCCGTTAATCCTCTCTAAATGGCATGAGTAAAAAGACAAGTGAGAGATCAAACATCTGACCCAAGGAAAATTGGTGTTTGAATATATATGATAACAATAGTTAGGACCACCCTATGAAAAAAACTCTTAATAAACATTAAATAATGAATTATCACAACAGATCTGTGAGATATGGAATTAAGTATCTTTACTCAAATGTTGGAGGCCAATAAATGTAAACCAGCCATATCTCCCTCACAATCAATATGTACAATTCTTAGCTGGTTTATATTGGTCATAGCTGTACTGAAGGCAATGGGTTCCAATCCAACCTGAATTAAGTATCGATTTTTCCCATCTGTAGATTCAGCTTTCATCTGATTTTCTAATTCCACCTTTTGAATCAGAATCTTATCTGAACTTAGCTTTAAGGTGCTACAGGATCCTGGAAGCCTGCTTACTCCTAACACCCACAGACTTTAATTCATGCTTTAAAATACATAGTTGTGGTCAGTCCACCTCATAGAAAACTCAAACTGATACCCTATTTAAAATTCATTACAGTGTATTTGTATATTTTTTAAAGGGCCTGTACTCAACCTAGTGTGAAATAAGATTAACTCTGGTGAAGCCAACAGGACCTGTTTTCTTCTCACTTATCCTGGAGTATGGTGTAAACTAGCAAGTGATGATGTAATGGAGTCACACTCATAGCAGCAGTAATTCAAGACCTAATCCTTAGCCTTTCTGGGATGACCTTCCTCTGCAGAATGTTCTCTTCAGGGCCCCTTTCACCTCATTGTTCCTCAGACTGTATATTATGGGATTTAACATAGGCGTGATAACTGTGTAAGACAGAGACGCCAGTTTCTTGCTCTCTGGTGAATTGCTGGACTTGGGCCGGAAGTAGTTCAAACTGGCTGTACCATAGAACAGTGTTACCACAGTGAGGTGAGAGGAGCATGTGGAGAAGGCTTTTCTCCTGCCCTCTGCTGATGTCATCCTGAGGATGGTGGTGATGATGTGGATGTAGGACACCAGGATCAGGAAGAAGGGAAACATGATGAAAAAGAGGGTGGACATAAGTGCCTGCATCTCATACATAGAGGTGTCCCCAGTCACTAGTTTCAGCACTGGAGGACCATCACAGAAGAAATGGTTAATTTCATTGGGACCACAGAAAGGCAAAGTGAACATCCAGGCTGTCTGAAGCATAGAAACAGGTATGCCAGCAATCCAGGACCCAGCAGCCATCCAAAAACAGACCTTCCTGTTCATGATTATACTGTAGCGCAGTGGGTTGCAGATGGCCACATAGCGGTCATAGGCCATCAAGGAAAGCAAGAAACACTCAGTGCTGCCAAAAAAGAAGAAGAAATACATCTGGGTACCGCAGCCCACAAAGGAGATGTTTTTGTTTCTTGATAGTAGATTAACAAGCATCTTGGGTACCATAACCAAGGTGAAGCCTGTCTCAATAACTGAGAGATTACGGATGAAGAAGTACATGGGGGTGTCAAGGGCAACCTCAACTGTGATAAGAATGACAATAATGATGTTCCCCAACAAGGTTACGGTGTAGATGCTGAGGAATACCAAAAAAAGGGCAACTTGCATCTTTGGGAGGGTGGAGAAGCCAACAAGGATGAATTCACTCACTTGGGTATCATTCTTACAAGTCATTGTCTCAGAACAGTTCATCTAAAGTCATAGCACAAGCCCATATCTATGCATCTATCTGTCTGCCTGTCTGTCTAATATGGCTCTGTATTGAGCACCTACCACAAGCTACATGGTTTCAAAACATGAAAGGTCCTGGACTATTTTTCCATTAAGTGAGTAGATGCTGGCAAAATCTATTTCCAATTGTATGGGAAACATTCCCACTTTTGAACCCAGGTTCTCAAATTTTACTTCCCCTGAAACAAAACATTTTAAGGCTTATTATGCTGTGCCAGAAGTAATCAGTCTATCAGGAATTCTACTCTACAATAAAGCAGATGTAATAATTTATAAAACAGATTAGTATGCCTGAGAATTGTAAGATTCATATATACATGCAATTAGATGTATGTAATAAGGCACAAAACGTATGTCACAAGTTACAACATATAATGTAAACTGTATGTTTTAAGAATGCATATCAATAAGCTAGGTTTTCTGTATTAATTTTAATTGAGGTAGTTATTAAGGAAAAGTTCCATAGGAGCCATAGGTAGGTAATAGCTGCCAATCTTTTTCTCTCTATTCCTGTGTGATACCTAACTCCTTATTTAGTTGCCTCCATGTCTCTTAATAGGATGGCAATCACAACAGTGTATAGACGTACCACTGCAAAACTAAATATACAATATAGTTATAGATAAGTATTTGATAAACACTTATTATTCCCATTTTGATTATAGATTAATTAAGTTCAAGGGGCTAGTTTCTAGTGTCTTAATTATTTCACTTTGGAAGAGAGACATTCAGGATCTCTTTTGTCCAGTTGTAGAAAAAAGAATGAATGAAATGTCGGCAGAGGGGATTAATTCTTTCCCTTAGTTTAGCAGTGTAGTTGTCATGAAGATACCATCCAAAATCCTGAAGTTTAAAAAACAAAGACAAAAGCATATTGCTGATATTAATAGAAGCATAGTGTTATGTAACATGTAATCTTATCTCCTATATGCTATTCATATGATTCTTGGTTTGCTTACAACATTACACATATTTATTTGAAAGGAAGGCAGGCAGGCAGGAAGGCAAAGCCTCAATAAAATAGTATGGAAAAGAAGACAATTTGGCTCTTTTACTTTCTGTTTACATCATTGTAGTTTTTAGAACCGATAATCTGCATCAAAGCTCGACAGTTTAAATGTCATATTAGTCTTTCCTCAAAGGGAGAAAAGCCCTGTCTTAAGCATGAAATTTGAACTCTTGACTATCCCTGTAACACTTTCAAGCAAGCTAACTGTTAATTTTCTGGATTTTTAGTCTTCTCTGGAGGGCTGTGTTCCTACTGCCTCCCTTTATCCAGTTCTATTTTAAAGGATGGTCAGTTAGTTGTTGCAGAGGCTGTGTATCAGATGCAGTGGAATGGAAATGGTAATGGGGAAAAGGTAACAGTAGGGTCCAGGTGAGGAGAAGAAAAGGCAGAAGACATGGAAATAAGCTTATTTGGGTTTAAATTCTCTGTGTTCTGTGTTTATATTTTATATTTTTCCCTTTGTTATAATTCTTTTGGATAATGGAAGCAAAATTAGGGTGCATCATTATAAATTAAGTATAGCTTTACTGGAGACAGTGGAGTCACACATTAATATAAATTTGTACCAGAACCCTTGATATGCTTGGTTGCGTAAGATTAGGGTTACCTCCACTGAAGTCATGAGCCTTTATGACACTTCTTGAATTCAACCTCTGTTGTAAATACTGGAGATCTCAGAAGCATCAGGCCACTGAATGAATTTAGTGACACTGCTTGGGAATGTTCTCTCTCATTAGTTCACTGAAATCAATAGGGACACCCCTGTGGGATCAAAATCAACATCTCCTAACACTGAAATATCTACCCATTGAAGCAGCAGTCCTGTTTCTCCAAAAATGTTTTTGTTTTAAAATTTGTTTGAGTAACTTTAAATTAATAAATGAACTGCTTGTCAATAGATTTAAATAGACATTTTCAAAAGAAGCCTTAGAAATTTCGATTTCTGACTCAAAGACAGTTGGATATCTGATTTTTTTTAGGCTTTCTTGGAAACTTCAGTCTTAGTACATGCAAAATGTTCAAGCTAGACACACTTGAGTTAAACAAGCAAAATTTCTCCTAGGCATTGTGCATAGAGACACATTAGGATGTTACCATTATAGATGTGTGGCTACATTGTACCCTTATTTGCACTTTAGATCAATGGTTACAAACTTTTTAAACCAATGGTCCACTACCAACAGTGAAAATCTCTCAACATTTGCACACACTCTTACATAAAGTTCAGATCAACTGTGCACCACTCACCATAGTCTTGTGGACCAACTGCAACCCATAAACAGTTTGGAAAGCCCTGCTGGAATGTAGTTGGATGTACTGAAGTTACCATGAATTAGTAGCTAAATGTGAGAGAAAGGAGAATTTCACCTAATAAGAATCGTTGTGGGAGACAGTCAAAATAATGTCCGTGTATAATATCGGTCCTGACTTTTTTCTAATTTATTTTGGCATAGGCCCACTTGATTTCAATATTGACAATCCAGATTCCTTATTATACAGGGGGAAAAGATCAGCTCATTTGAAACTAGATCCAAAGTTCACAGTAGTTAATTGAAAAGCTCACTTCAACTACTTTCATCTTTGGATCTGTACATTTCATATAGTACACAAACTAGGACATTTTATGTTCATGTTCAATAACAGGTCAACAAATATTCTAAAAAACAAAAGAAGTGGCACATTTAAGTGAATTTTACAGAGTACTACCAAAATTTAAAAAACATAAATGGTATCTAAACTGGAATACTCCGAAGAAGGCTGAGAGTTAGGCACCCAAACCTTTGTGAATTTCAGTTTCATGTAGACGCTTCATACAAATACATAGATGAATGGATGAATAGACAGGAAGACAAAAATAGTCACAAGCATGACCTAATTTTAATACTGATGTTCATCTAAAAAGAAGGTAAACAAATTCCTAAGAATGTTATGTGTGTGTTCAAAAACAGTTCCAGTTCTGAAATCTGTCTGTCTGACTTCCTGTATAGTGACTAGAAAGGGCATATTGTCTCCATTACTCAAGTGCATATCAGGGTGGCAATATACACTAAACTAGTAAAAGAATTCCAAATTTAGATTAAAAAACAGGCAAAGGAATCACCTACATTATTTGATATCTCCAGTTTCCAACCAATTATAATTAAGAACTTAGTTTTTTATTCTCTCCCCAACTCATACAGAATAAATGTTTTGTTTTGTGTTTTTTATCCTGATCATTTAAAAGATGCCTGTAAGCACTTTACCTCTTTGAGTTTTCCCAGTTTGGATACTTGCTATTGGCTACCAAGGCTTCCCTTACCTTCAAAGTGGCAGATTAGTCCCTAAAAGGACACATTTTGAATCAAAGAGTGAGAGCTGCTTAGACATTCATAAGACTTCATGATATCCATTTGCGCTTACCTCTCTAAAAAAGTGTGTCCAACTCCAGAATGACTCCAAAGGATTTGTCTGCATTTTTAGTTGAAGCCGTTGAATAAATTGTGAAGCCCCACCTTGGGACATTGTCCCTGGGCAATACTTCCGCTGAGATTATGGGAAGTCTTATTATTTCATTGGTTACTTCAGCAGCAGAAACAACATATAGAGTTGGGCCCCCAATCAATGAAGCATGTAAGTCATTAACTTTCAGTATATTGAGGCCAGATGAATTTCCCAGTTGTTAAACTAATGGGACTAGTATATATTTTTACCATTCTGCCAAGTTAAAAAGTCCTGAAAATGATTATAAATATAATTTATCTGCTCCCACTTTGAAGCCCCTTTGCAAAGTCATATTAGAATAAATTAACTTTAATGCAACAAGGTAGACTATTTCAGGCATGGATAAACTGAGGGATTAGAGTCCTCCTTGATTCCACAAAGTAGGGTTGATGAAAAAGAAGGCTGGGATTTTATGAAAGGCCTAGGTTAATAAAACATTTAGCAGGTGTGTAGGTTGTAGCCGTGTTGGTCTAAGGACATAGGCAGACAAAGTTCCTTCGGTGAATCTGATATCTTTTATTAGACCAACCCAAATGGTTGGAGAATAGTTATTAAGCAAGCTTTTGGGTTCAAAAACCCTTCATCAGGCTAAGGAAGTTTCAGCAGTTGGTGTGTCAATGGGTGAGAGAGGACCTCGGAAGATTATCGAGTCCAGCCCCCTGCCCAAAGGGCAGGAAGTCAGCTGTGATCTTAGGATCCCAGCAAGATAAGCATCCAGTTTGCTCTTGAAGGTGTTCAATGTAGGCGCTTGAACCACCTCCGGTGGCAGGCTGTTCCAGACCTTGGGGGCTCGGACAGTAAAGAAATTCTTCCTTCTGTCCAGCCTGAAACAGTCTTGTAGTAGTTTATGACCGTTTGACCTAGTTGTCATCCCTTGGGGCGCTCTGGTGAACAAACGTTCCCCCAGATACTGGTGGTCACCCCTAATAAACTTATAGGTGGCCATCAGATCACCTCTGAGCCTGTGCTTTTCTAGGCTAAAGAGCCCCATAGCTCTCAGCCTGTCATCGTAGGGTCTGCTTCCCTGACTTCTGATCATGTGCGTGGCTCTTCTCTGGAATCTCTCAAGCTTGTCCACATCCTTTTTGAATTGTGGAGCCCAAAACTGGATGCAGTACTCCAGCTGCGGCCTCACCAAGGCCGAGTACAAGGGGAGAATGACATCCCGGGATTTGCTTGAGAAGCATCTATGGATGCAAGCCAGCGTTTTGGTCGCTTTACTAGCCACAGCATCGCATTACAGGCTCATGTTCATCTTGTGGTCAATGATGACCCCCAAGTCTCTTTCTTCCATAGTGCTAGCCAGCATAGCCCTGCCGAGCCTATAAGGATGCTGTGGGTTTTTCTTTCCAAGGTGGAGAACCTTGCATTTATCAGCGTTGAACACCATCAGATTCTCATCTGCCCACTTGCTGAGCCTGTCCAGGTCAGCCTGGATTACCTGCCTGTCTTCTGGTGTGGATGCTTTGCCCCAAAGTTTGGTATCATTGGCGAACTTGGCCAGTCCGCTTCTGACTCCAGTGTCCATATCATTAATGAAGATGTTGAACAGTATGGGTCCAAGGACAGAGCCTTGGGGGACCCCACTGGTCACAGGACACCATGATGAGTGACTTCCATCAATTACTACCCTCTGGGCCTGACCCCGGAGCCAATTTTCCAGCCAGTGGATCGTGGTGGACCCAAGGCGACAATTGGCCAGTTTCACTAAGAGGTGATCATGGGATACCAGATCGAAGGCTTTTTTGAAGTCAAGATATATGACATCAATCTCTTCTCCCTTGTCCAGGTGATAGGTCACCTGGTCGTAGAAGGAAATGAGATTGGTCAAGCAAGACCTACCCACAACAAACCCGTGCTGGTTATCCCTTAAGATGTTGGCATCGGCCAATCCATTAAAGATGACCTCTTTAATAAACTTTTCTAAGATTTTTCCCGGGATAGAAGTCAGGCTAATGGGCCTATAGTTAGCCGGATCCACTTTCCTCCTTTTCTTGAAGATAGGCACCACATTGGCCTTCTTCCAGTCTTCGGGCACTACACCAGAGCACCAAGAGTTTTCAAAGATCTGTGCTAGAGGCTGGGCTATGATGCTTGCCAACTCCTTGAGTACCCTGGGGTGAAGATTGTCAGGGCCGGCTGACTCTAAGGTATCCAGCTTCTCAAGATGTTCCTTCATGAAGTCAGCATTAATGGAGGGCAGGTGATCACCCTCACCCGGACTTCCCTGTCCTGTAGCAGGCATGGGCATGCCATGGGACTGATGAAAAACCGATGCAAAGTACCTATTTAATACTATTTAGATCTGGATTTGGCTGAATCGAATTGGGGGCAGTGATCCCAATCAACAAATCAAATCACTGTCCCCAATTCAGACCAAATCTGAATCAAATATGGCCCATTTTGCACACTCCTACTGCTTACGTGCTGTCTCAGGGGTTGAATTCCCCATATCTTCTGATTGGGACCAGCTGAGTCCAGGGTTGTGACCTGGCCTTATTACACTAAGCAAGAATAATTGCTTTAAGTTAAAGGAAAGTTTGGGTGTATAAATTCAAAATAAATTTGAGTGTGATCCTTAAGACATCATTATTATCACCACCATAACCTCCACTAATAAACGCATGAGCCAGGGTAGACGTTTGAACATAGGACCTGACATTGACTTAAATATTTCTGGATGAGGCCCTTATAATGGCTAACTCTATTATCTAAAAAAGGCCAGAGTAACTGAATTTAATTAGTCACTGGAGATGATCCAAAAGTATGGCAGTGCAATTCTCTACTGGAAAATGCTGATGCACTGGAAATGAAGAATTACATAGAAACTGGTCAATGCCACTGACACTTTAGAAAGGAATGATATAAGGAGGATTTTTTTTTTAACCCACTGGCTGTCCAGACAATCAGACTACTTCTCTGGTTCCTTGCAAACCCATCAATCCATGGTGGGGAAGGAGTGTGTTGGCTCTGGATTTAGGACCCAGATGCCTTGTTTTAAGGGAAGACCCAGCCTCAGAACAACCACAACCTTTCCATTCAGTAATAGGAAAAATTATTGATACATAATGATAACAAAAAAGAAGCAATACAGACAATCAAGCAATTCTATAGCTAACAACTCTAGGGCTGTTATCAGAGTCAAGGAATGTCTGGCCAGGATGCAGGCTTCACTCTAAGGCTGTCTCTTAGGTATCAGATGTCAGCATGTCAGCAGCCTGGAGGTGGGATTCTGAGGCCCATACCCCATTCCAGTAGGGTGGATGAGACAGGCTGATGGTGTGCCCTCTGTCTGGCCTCAGGGACCCCCTCCTGGGGATGGGGACCCTTTTCAGGGACCCCAAACCTTCGCCCCTTCTTGGAGCCCTTATCAGGGAGGAGGAGAACATGAAGGGACAGGGAGGGACCATTTGTTACCCTCAAGTCTTTGTTTTTGTATTCCCTTCACCTCCTGATGACTCTTGATCCATGGCTATCACTGATTGGTCTCTCTGTGTTCATCACACCATCTATGTTATGTTCCGTCAGCATATTCCAAGATCATCACATGCACACCCTTCCCAAAACAGGAATTTCAGGCCCCATTCTTTGGCCTTGCAAGATGGTGCCACCTTATTTCATGTTATGGAACAGTGTGGTACATGCTCCCACTTTCCAACATTGTGTGTCCTTGTTTTTAGACAGCCTGTTTGCCTCAAAGGCTGTGTAAAACTGTGCGTGTGAGACTTAGGATTTTAAAAAAATAATTAACCCCTGTTGCCCATCCTGAACCATTCTAATATATATATATACATATATCTATAATCCAATTCCCATAAAACAAACTTTAAATACCATTTTCAAGCCATCAGAGTGTGTCTATCAGGGAAAAAACCCCTATATCTAAATAGCCTATCATCTTGACAGGGACCTGGTATGCCTCTGGTTAGATGGCCACCCAAAATCCTTGCCTAACACTAGGGTCCCTTACTGGTTACCTAGCACAAAAAGTGGTAGATAAGCAGGGTGTACATTTCACAGGTTCTCTTGGAGGTTGCATCCGTTACATCCATGGATGTGCTGGTTCTCTAGTTTCCCAACTGGCTAGATCCCTAGCTTACTGATCTACTTGGGATGGCCAAATTTTCACTTATTTAGGTTCATTGGCCCAAAGGTTCAGCTAGAAATGAATAGTTGAACTGCTCAACTGCCATGTTCTACAACAGCAAAGAAGTAATGCTATGAAAGATTGAAACAATTTTGGTCAAACTGGGATGTTTTACTATGAACATGAAAAAAACAAAATATAATTTTATTTGTTGCATAATGAAATTTCAAAGTCTTGTTCAGAAAGAAATTTCAACATTTTAATTTGTTTTCCAAAAAAAAAAAATAATAATAATTTTGAGATTTCCTATGCTATGCCATGGGAATTCCAGATTCCAATGAATTTCTTACATGACCCAAACCATCTATTCCCAGCAATTCTTGAGTAGTTCTATCAACTAAAAGCAAGTCAGATGGGCTGAGGGAACACATCTTCCATAGAACTGAGTTAATAATTTATATTATTGTCTTGAAATTGATTAGCCTAAAATCACATTTTAAGGTGCATTGAGGGTGCTTGTCCACACGTGTGTGCCCTAAATGCACCTTAAAAATGGTGATTTTAAGCTAATTATGCCTAAATTTGACACCTGCTTAAATTAAGTACCAAATTTATGCTGGCATAGCTAAGCCAGCGCATTAGTCCAGAGGAGAGCCACGCGGACAATCAGAGTGCAGGAGAACAGGCCATATGATGAGAGGCCGAGAGCCATGGGAGGCTTCAGCCTGGAAAAGTGAAGGCTCAGGGGTGACTTAGTGGCTGCATATAAGTATATAAGGGGTGTACATCAGGATCTGGGAAAACACCTGTTTACCAGAGCACCCCAAGGGATGACAAGGTCGAATGGTCACAAACTCCTCCAAGACCATTTTAGGCTGGACACAAGGAAAAACTTCTTTACTGTATGAGCTCCCAAGGCCTGGAATAGACTGCCTCCAGAGGTGGTGCAAGCACCTGCTCTGGACTCTTTTAAGAAACATTTGGGTGCCTATCTGCTGGGATCCTTTGACCCTAGCTGACTTCCTGCCCCTAGGGCAGGAAGCTGGATGCAATGATCTTCTGAGCTCCCTTACAGCCATAAAAAAAAAAGAAAAAGTAAAAAAAAAGCTGCAGTAGTCCATGTGTAGACACTTAATGTGCATTAGCATGACTACACGTGGGGTAATATAATTTAGCTATGCCAGCTTATATTTAATGTGCATTAGTGCATCTCTGTGTCGATGCACACCTAGATCACCTTAATGCACCTTAAACAAGAGTACATTAAGTTTAGGTGCATGTAACTACGTGAGTAGACAAGCCCAGTGAATACTTTTAATAATACATGTATGAAGAAATCTCCTCCCTGTCTCTTTTCCCCTTACTTGGGTCAGCCCAAGTGATCTCTCTCTCTCTCCTGGTTTTCTTCTTGATTCAGGCTGGTCAATCAGGTGACCTGGCCAGATGAAATTCCTAATGGGAGAGGGGGGGAGCTCTCTCTTCCTTCTGGCAGGCATTTTGAAAACTGCAAGCAAATGCCCCAGGCTGCTGCCTGGTGATTTTCTGTAAGGAAAAACCTGGAAACCTGCCAGGAGTTAGGAATTATGTGTAGGCCACTCACTTCTTAAAAGGATTACTGTGTCCAGTCTCTGTAAAGATTTGCATTCTTATGTTTGCTCAAAGTGTATTCTGACTTCCTCATTCTACTCCTCCCCTTCCCCCCAATAAAGGTGTTGGGTTACAGTTTGCCTTGCTGTGTTACTGTGGTGGGAGCAGAGAGGCCTTTAAGCCACAGAGCTTGGCCAGCGAAATTTGTCTGTTAATTTTTCCTCAGTTTTCCTGATGCTATCAGGGGATGCTTTAGGCTGAACGAAGCACTCAGAAATATTACTGTGGACAAAGCATCCCCAAGGTTCACAGGGTCTGTGTGCCCCAGGCTGCACCGAGCCCTACCAGAGACCAGTGCCCGGGTGGTGGCAGCATTGCCCCAGGCTTGCGGGTGTTCTCCAGGAAGCGGGACAGCCAGCTCTAGGCTCGCCGAGGGAGACTCCCGCAATATGGTTTTGGGCATGGCACAGTGAGGCAAGTGGCTCCATATAGTAGATCTCCCTACTTTGTACATGTATTCTTTTCTTTGACTATTTTGACTTTTCCTCATACAACTGAAGACTAAGCACCAGATTCCATATACTGTCATCAAAATGGAATTAGGTGCCTAAGCATGATGCTATTTTACCTTGATCAAGTCTCTGAAAATACATTTTTGGGGTATCTGTGGTGTTGTTGTCCCACAGAGATCACACAAGGAAAAACAGGAGAACCATCTTTGTTAACTAAAATTCCCTAATACTAGCAAACAATATACAATGCAATTCAAGCAGTGACCTACTGCTTCACAATAGCGTGCTCTAAACACTAAGGCTAGGGACAGAAGTTAAACATAAACTAGTTTAAGTCATCAGAAACTGGTTTAACACTGTAACAGAACAGAAGTTCAGAAGAAGTCCCTTCCTCCTCTCTCTTCCCCTTACATTGACAGAAGTTTCAAAATGGTTGAACCTGGTTTAAGATAAACCTGGTAAAATGTAGTATCAGACTTAACAGATTTGGGTCAAACCAGTTTATGAAACTTCTGTCCCAGATCTATTTCTGGTTTAATTTAAATCAGAGTCCCCCAGCATGCTTTCCAGCCCTTGGTTCGGCTGTTGTCTGTTGCATCAGAGAAGGGTTGGCGTGGGGGAGGGGGAGTCAGGGTCTCCCCCCCCACCCAGGCAAACCCCATCTGGGGTCTGGGACCAGGAAGGGGGGTTAAACCCCACTTCCCTCGGTTAAATCCCACCTTCCCCCAAGTACAGAACTGCCCTGCCCTGCCCTGCCCTGCCCTGCCAAACTTACTGAAAGTTACTGCTGGCTGCAACTGTGGACTACAGATCCCAGAGGCACCTGGAAGCAGGAAGAGGAAGTGATGAACAACCCTGCAGAGTACTGCTTCTGTGATTCTGGGGTGCAAATCCCAAAGACCTTGGGTACAACAGGAAGAGGAAATGAACACATAGCCCATGTTGGCTACGTGCCAAAGAACCATGCTTTAGTGCCCACCAGCTTCTGGCCTGAGTCACTGCAGACATGTGACTGCATTTCCTGAATCAAAAGTGAATGCATGTCCAGTTGTTTCTCATTTTAATCTCTGCAGTTTAGACTAACCTGGAAAGACTTAATAGATTCAGTCTCAGGCTTTTTGACTGTCTGTACTTAGCCCAAGAAAGGTTTTAGGCATTAGACAGACTACTCTCCAGCCCCATTCTTGAAGCTGACCTATGGCACCTTCATTTAATATTCATTGGATAAAGAAAAATTGAAAGTTTATGTAGTTGGAAGCAGGGGCCCAACAGCAAGGGAGATATTTGGTAAGAAAAGTAAGCAAACAAGGAAGAACATGCATGATTCAGCAAGACAGATACTTCCATAGACTTTGGGGTTGAGGCTGGGGCTTGGGTTCCAGCATAGGCTCTTGTTCCCAAGGGGTCAGAAAAATTACCACTGCAATATTAAATAAATATTAATGCCAAGTGTACTCTCTTGTGAACCAATAGATGAAGGGATCTTGTGCTCTGGTAGCAAGAGCAGCCCTATGGCTTACCCATTCTGGGAACTTTTAAACAGTCTCTGACTGAGCTGCTGTTGTCACGCACAGCCTTATGGTCCACTAACCCCAGCTGTTGCACTTAAAGCAACAGCAACTGTGGACTATTTAGAAATCCCTGCATGAATGGGTCTACGCTTGCTGCTAGTGCAGGAACTCCACAATGGTGGTGAGCAATTCCAGTGCTGCTTCTAACTTTGCACCCAGGGCAGATGTGCCTCCTGCCCACTCTTAGTTATGCTACTGGATCCAGGTGTGTTGAGCAATCATAAATCTTCACTAACTTCACCAAAACTTTGTGAAAATGTAGATCTTTGAAAATCAGGTGATAGCATCTTTCAATGCCATCAAAAGTAGGTTTTATACAACCCAGAGATTATCATTCCTACAGAAAATGGCTAGTTCCAAAGGGCATCGAGGCTTAGCTAGGTCTTTGAATTTGGTCTTGAAAGCCTTATGTAAGCAACTCCTAATAGGCAATATCTATTTTTTGCTGCTTCCTTTTCAGTTTCACTGAAATCCAAATGCCCTCCAGGAATAGTGGGTCTGAGGAACCAAATTCCTTTTTTCTCCACACCTACTTCAAAGTTGTTGGGGATGGGAGGGGAGTATAGGCGGCCTGTGAAAATGGAGAATGCCCTGCAGAAGGTTGTCTCTTAGTAACGGTAGGTTGGCCATAGATGCAACTACTCTGAACAATTCTTTTTAGTCAGAATGCATGGCAAGAGAAATCCTCTGTAGGATGAGTTGAAAACAGTATTTTAACTTTTAACATTTTTGGCAGCAAAACTTGTTTTTTACTTAATTCCAAAGCAAGTCTCTTTCCCAAAAATATTTTCAATTTTCCATGAAGAAACAGGTAACCTGAATAATAAAAACACTTGGATAATTAGGAGCTATTGCCCCTTCTCACTGCTTTTATCCCCTCAATAGTTCTTGTGGAAATCTATATTTCACCCACCTTAATTTATTTTAATACAAAAGTTGTATTTTTGCTTTTTTGTTTATTTTTGTCTTTTTCTCCCTTAGGTAAGAAGTTTATGAGTTGCATCTTCTCTGGATTCACAGACATAGGACAACCACACATAATATATTCAGATAAAGAGTTTCTATGGGTGCTGAAGGGTGTTAGGAATTAAATTTTATTGAATAAAAGGTTCTCAAAATATTTCAGACCAAGTGTTTTACATCAGCTCCCAAAATCTCAGCTCAGGTGACTTATTCAAGGTAGTATCATGTATGGAAACTGGATTTCTTAGCTCCCAATGCTGTTAATTGTTTTGTTAGCTGGCTATATTGGTTGCTATGCTTATTTTTTTTCCTTCTTAGAAAAAGAATCATGGATGGGAATGGAAATGAACAAACAGACTTTTATAACAGCATTCATCCTCTGGTCTCTCTTGAATGGCCTAGAAATACAGTTCTTTCTTTTTCCTTGGTGTCTTCTCCATCATATATGTTATAACCCTGCTAGGAAACCTGATCATATTTTCCCTTATGTGCCTGGATCCTCTGCCTGGATATAATTCTTCCTCAGTCATCTCTCTCTCTTAGATATATATTATTCTTTGATCACCATGTTCCAGTTGCTGTCCAATTTCCAACATAACAAAAGGACTATTTCACTGGCTGAATGCATAGTCCACATATTCCTGCTTATGTTCCTAGCAGCCACAGAATGCCTCCTCCTGGTAGTCATGGCCTATGACCAATATGTGACTATCTGTCTCCCACTGAATTACAGAGTGCTTATGAGCCAAAGGACATGTGTCATACTAGCAGTGGTCTCATGGGGCAGTGGCTTAGTAGTACCAGTACCATTTAATTCATAGATTCATAGATGTTAGGGTCGGAAGGGACCTCAATAGATCATCGAGTCCGATCCCCTGCATAAGCAGGAAAGAGTGCTGGGTCTAGATGACCCCAGCTAGATGCTTATCTAACCTCCTCTTGAAGACCCCCAGGGTAGGGGAGAGCACCACCTCCCTTGGGAGCCCGTTCCAGACCTTGGCCACTCTAACTGTCAAGAAGTTCTTCCTAATGTCCAATCTAAATCTGCTCTCTGCTAGCTTGTGGCCATTATTTCTTGTAACCCCCGGGGGCGCCTTGGTGAATAAATACTCACCAATACCCTTCTGTGCCCCCGTGATGAACTTATAGGCGGCCACAAGGTCGCCTCTCAACCTTCTCTTGAGGAGGCTAAAAAGATCCAGTTTCTCTAGTCTCTCCTCGTAGGGCTTGGTCTGCAAGCCCTTAACCATACGAGTGGCCCTTCTCTGGACCCTCTCCATGTTATCCGCATCCTTCTTGAATTGCGGCGCCCAGAATTGCACGCAGTACTCCAACTGCGGTCTGACCAGTGCCCGATAGAGGGGAAGTATCACCTCCTTGGACCTATTCATCATGCATTAATGTCCTGACATGGAGACTGCCATACTTTGGATCCAATGTGATAAACCACTTCTGTGAGATGCCTGCTGTGTTGAGGCTGGTTTGTTCTGATACATGACTGATTGAACTAGTCATGCAAGCGGGGTGTCTCTTTATTTTATTGGCTCCTATTGCCTTCATTTTTGTTTCCTACATGTACATCCTGGCTACCATGTTTATGATCAGCTCTTCAGGGGCAGACAGAAAGCCTTCTCCACTTGCTTCTCCCACCTGATAATGGTGACTTTGTTCTATGGTAATGCTCTTTTCACGTACACACAGCCTGGCTCCTTCCGCTCCCCTGAACAGAACAAGGTGATCTCCCTTTTCTACATTATCTTTACCCCCATGTTAAACCCTATCATTTATAGTCTGAAAAACAGAGATGACAAGATGGCAATAATGGTACTTACAAATGTCAAGTTCCCCCAAATAACTAAGTGTCTGGTTTTCAAAGGCACCTAAGAGACATTACACAGAGTAATATGTATAGGGATGGAAAAAGTTAATACGTTTCTACTTTGGTTATTTTAAAAGGTGCAAATCTACACTTCCTTCCTCTTCATCGTTTTTTTTTTTCTCCATTTTTAAGCTTTATGGACTATCCCTCCTCCTTCCTATTAAGAAAAATGAAATGAAAAATAAATATGAATGAAAGAAAAAGAGGGAACCCACAATTTCCAATTGTCCTTTGTAAATGTATTTACTTTAATAGTTTAATTTAAAAAATATTCATACAGGTTTCTCTCACCAACCACGGTTTTGCCAACCATCATTTTGAGTATCCACACTTAATTTTCTATATATCATTTTGGCTACCATGGTATACAGTTTTGAGTAAACACAGTTTTCTGTGGCCACGCATCAGCCTGCCACCTGCCATTTTTCCCATAAGCCTTTTGTCTTGCCAACCATGGTTCTGACAACCACAGGTACTTTCAGGAACCTAATCCCAGTGGTTGGTGAGGGAAACCTGTATTTGATATTTTGTCCAAAAACAAGAGTGACTTTGAATTGAACAAAATATGACACTTTCTTTTGAAAATATTTATTCAGGGGGATAATTACCTGGAGAAGAATCAGGTAAAGGGTTATTATTTTGGTCCTACTGGTTGGCTGTAGAGTTTTCCAGCTCTGCATTCAGACCACTTGGTAGAAGAAGCCTGTTCCTGGTGGCCATCCATATTCTTTGGCAGACAACTGTCTCCTCTTGGTTATGAAGCACACTACCTGGCAAGAAGATGGACCATCCATTTCCCAGGGCCTGGGGATGGAATCGGTTGGCCAATTCCTGAACTGACTTGTTCTTTCGTTCATTGAACTATAAAGTTACCTGAATGGCAAAATTCACAGTTAGCTTCCCTGTTTTCTCACTTTGCAGCAAACCTGCTCTATCCCTGAATGCTTGGCCCACTTATTCAATGTGCTTCTAGGTGCAGTGAATCATTTGACAGGTCAGATGTTTGATCTGTCTCTTTCCTCACATGGCCAGCTCCCTGTCCGACTCTCCAGTAAGCAAATTCCCTAGTTAACTGATTTCTTATTTGCCCAGGGTGCCACTGTAGGACAAGTAGGTTCTCCAGTTTCCAAGTTCTCTACTCTTAACATTTGTATCTGCCCAAAATATTCAGCTGGTGAATAAGTGAGGGAGCTACCCAACTGCCCTACTCTCCAAGAGAAATGAAGCATGCTGGAATGTTCTTTGAAAGATCAAACCATTTTGATCCGTATTTTTTAAATTTTGAAATAAATAATGTAATTTCCTAAATGCATTTTCAGAATTTCCTAAATGTATTTTCAGAATTTTGTTCAAAAATAATTTCCCATGAACTGTTTTTGTGTTGCTGCAAATTAGGGTTCCAGTCCTCCAAACTGGCTATTTCTGTTACAACCTAGTATCAGAAGTCACTGAAGCTGAACAGGAGCTGATGATCCTATATGGTTTTATAGATTTTTTTACTTTTCATGAGAAGTCTGAACATGCATACTGTCTTATTTGTTGTATAAAATGACTGAATAAGATTAAGAGGGGATGTAAAACTTGATGAGGCCTCACCTAGAGTAAAGTGTCTGGTTTTGTAGATGATATTCCAGAAAAGATGTGGACAGATAAATGAGTCCAGCAGAAAGCAACACAAATCTGTCTAGGAAACATGCCTTACAGGAAAAGGTTGGAGGAGTTGGGACTATTTATCTTGGAGAAGAGAAGACTCAAAGACGGATTTGGTAATAGGCTGCAGTTACTTAAAGGACAGTTTTGAAGTGATGGTGATAAACTCTTCCCTATAGCTTCAGGGAACAGGGCAAGGTCTAACAGTCTTAAACTGCAACACAGAAAATTTAGATTGGCTTTTGGGGAAACCATTCAAACTATGAAGGTTGTTAAGTACTGAAACAGATTATCAGGCAGTAGAATCTCTATCCTTGAAAGTTTTTAAGGGCACATTAGATAATCATTGGTCTGGGACACAGACAAGGAAGATCATGAGCAGGGGGATGCACTATGATTTTCTGACAACTACTTACTACTTGAAAACACTTAAGAAGTGTTATCTTTTCTCTGTTTCTGAACTTTATAACACTTTCATACCACTTTTCTAATAAGAAAAATAGAAATAAAAGGGAAAGTGGACATAAAAGAACTAATGAGAGGTACTCCCACATTTCTATTTTAAAATTAAATAAAACTTTTAATTTCATTTTGGGGGAAACAAAAATCATACCAAAATTTTCTTCAAACATGTAAGCTGCAAAGGGGCTTTCTGAATTGAAAAAGTCCTGCTTTTTCTTTCTTTTTCTCAAAAACATTTTGAGAAACAATTGAAACCTGCTTTATTAACCTTTATCATATGAAAAGCATCATGTTGAGGAATTTGTCCAACAGAGAAACTATAAGATTAACCAGTAAAAAATTAAAATATAGACACCTGCAATTTGGAGAGTGGATGAAATATGAAAACTGAGTCAAAAACACTGTAACTATACTATTTCAAGGAGACCTTTTAACACTTTGTCTTTGATACTGAGTATTAGATAATCAAATCATTGTATAACAACATATCTGCACTGATCCTATTATCTGCCAACTGAAAATCCAGCTCCACTGATTCTGTAGCAGTGACATTTATTGCAATAAGTTATCTTGTTTGCTTACTCAAATAAAGCAGCATCAGTATACACCAGCTGTGTACACCATAAACTTGGGACCTTATTGGTGGATTTGAATGTAGAAGGAAAAGTTTTTATCACTTATGCATCTATTTGCTGTTTCACTTTGAAATTTACTTTGAGTAGATAAAGTGTATTTTTCCTTTCAACTTTGTTTCAAAAGGTGTTTATGTTCTAGATTTCTAATGCATCTTAGTGTTTCCTTATTGTGTTGCATCCTGACACTCAGCAACTGAAATCTCTAAGGAAAATTAGGCTGGTATTAAATACTGTTGCCTAATTTATGATGTTTCCTTCAGAGATGGAAAAGGGAACAGTCCTCATATGGGAGGTTAGTAAGCAGTCTTATGTGGGGGCATGCTAGTGGTTTAGGATGAACTGAAAACAGGAAGAAATTAGAAAGTGAATGAGGTAGGAGTAGGTCAGCCACTCTGGATCATTCCAATGTGACTTTAGAAAGACAAGCTTGTGGCTTAACCTGGAATAGCAACACTGATAATGGACAGCCTGGGTACAGGCACTGAGCAGTAGTAAGTTGAAGTAATTAAGGTTTTGTTTTATTTTGTGTTTGTTCTTTTTCAGTATTATTAATTTTTTTTGTAACCTATTAGAATGAAAAAAATAACACAAAAATTAGTGTCAATCAACATGATGGTGTTTCTCAGCAATTTCAAGCCATCCACTTATATTTGCCAATTTTAAAATTTGTTTTCCTAGTGTGCTAAAATTGAAAACACTTTTAGCTTCTCTCATTCCTTGGAGTCTCAGAACAGCAGACTTCCTATGCCTGAAGAAGAGCGACTGCACTCAAAAGCTTGCTTAGAACTTTTTTTCCCAACTACTCAGTTGGTCTAATAAAAGATATCACATCTACTCAAAGAACCTTGCCTGAAAAACTGAAAAGGGCATTTTGAATCATAAATTACACTTTTTACCTTTTATTATTTTTGATTTTGTAAATTCGTAACTTTTCTCTATTTTAAATAAAAAGAGTTATCAAAATAACACCTTTCAGCACATAGTTTGAGTGTTGGAAAATCATCAATTTCTAAAAAGAAAATTTATCGTATTTAGTTGTATAGGAAAGATTTTAAAGTTTGTATCTCTGCTTGCTCTTTCTCCCTCTATTTTCTCTTTTTCTCCTCTTTCTGTGTTTCATACTTGATACTGCTCTTCATTTTCATGTGGCCCTAAAGCAAACGTTTCAGCCCAAGCACTTTTTAGTCCATCTTTTTATGCATATAATATGAAGGGAAATAGTGACTTCACTAAAGCGGTTTGTGAAAAAAGGGCATACCAACTTGTGAGGGATAAAAGTATTAACTGGTTATACTACAATTTTGGAAAAGCATTGATGATCATTTTTGGTAGAGATGATTTGAAGTCCAGTTAATAGAAAATGTTGGGGGGGGGGGGGGAGGGTTGGAAGATGCCAAATTTAGGGATTTTTCCCCAGGTTAGGTTGGAACGGAAATTTTGTTCCCCCTTTAAAACACTTTTTCTTGGATCATAATTGTATATTTTACACAAAAAGTGTTTTCCTCTGACATTTAAAAGACTCTTGGGATTAGTGGTGCCTTGTTCCTTTCCTGTGGTACACTGAATCAAATCTTTCTGATGTTGATGGTATATGTGATGTTGCTGTAGGGGTAGGTGTATGAACCCCAGATGTTATATTCTATGTGGCTTGGTCCACTGATAATGTTTTCTGTATTCAGGAGGGGGCACAGGAGGGATCTTGTCCCATATCCAGTCCTGATTACTATGACTGTGTGTGAATAGGAGTTAAATAGTCTGTTGCTAACAAATTGCAGAACAAAAAACACACAGACTGGATTGTGTTAAATATAGTCTCATCAGAAATTATGGATCTTTTCCCATTACCTGGACTAGCTTTTTATTTCTATGTCTCTCAATGTATTAATTTGGTGCTTTATCCCTATTGACTTTCTCAACCCCCATTTTGCCTTTCTCAGCAGTGTCCCACTTCTGCCCATTTCCTTTTTACTTAAATTTGTCTCTATTTTAAATCCTTTCTTCAAAGAAATCCTTTCCAAGCATCTGGCAAAGTAGGCTTGTTCCTACAAAATCACATTCTTCTATGAACCAATTGGCTTTTTGAGGTGCTACTCTGTCCTACCATCCGCCTAACTTCAAACTAGCACTTTAAACCCATCTCTATAGAGACTGAAATTATTTCAAAACTACATACAGTGAAATTTGAATGTTTGGTAAAATTAAATGGATTTTAATTTTAAATATTATATAAAGAAAGCTTTCAAAATTGTAGCTTTATTTATGGTCGTTATTTAAAACACCCTTGAAATCAATAATAATTTGAAAGTGCTGATTCTCTAAAAGGGTGTCACAAGATTCTCTTGAGGATGTCACAGGATGGTACTCAATGTCTGCACACCTACCCATGGTTTACACAATAAAGCTAAAGATTTTCAATGGGAATCCATAGTGTCAAAAATATTCTGGAACCTGTTGAAGTCCTCCCGAGTTCGCTGCAGCAGCAGAATTGCTCTACTCATTTCTATGCTGAAAAAAATGAGTGAAAGCTGAGAGCATGAAGTTTCTAAGGAATATCTTGAGGGTGTCTTGAGTAGGCTTGTGCGAGGCAGCAGCAATCCAATCCAGCTTTGGATCTGGCCACTTCGGATGTTAGCGATCTGATCCAGAGCTCCATACCGGGTTTTTCCTTTGATCCAGCTGAAGCGACTCCGAAGCTTTGGAGCCGCCTTGGAGATCCAGCCATAGGGTATAATGGGGAATCAATGAAATATCTATAACTTCATTTTTTTTTGTCTGATTTGGATTACACTTGCAGGGGTGATAGCCGCTGCTGAGAGCATGAAGTCTGCCAAGCTTCAAGAAGATAGGTGCAGGGGTTTGGGAGGAACTGTACCCCAAATTCTTGAAATCAAAACTCATGTCACATCTATGTGTTACAATACAGGGGAATCAAAACTGCAGAGGTGGTAGCTCCTGGTGAGGCCAAAAATTGTGCCAAGTTTCAAGAGCATTGGTGCAGGGGTTTGGGGGAAACTGCACCTCCAGCTGTGGACAAGCAAAACTCATGACATGGGTGACAGTGTGTGTTAAGGCGCAGCAGGTTGAAAGCTGCAGGTATGGTGGCCCCTACTGCAGCTATGAAGCCTGCCAGCTGTCGAAGAGATCAGTGCAGGGATTCTGGGGCCCTGAACCCCTAGCTGCTGACAGACAAAACTTGTGCCATGGGTGCTTGTGCAACTGACTATCTCTGTCTTGGGGCACTTGATTGTTGTCTTGATTATTTCCTCTCCTTATTTTCTGCTTTTGTAGGTGTTAATTGATGGTAATTAATTGGCTACATTAGCTAGGCACTGTGTATTAAGCTGGTCTCTGAGTGAATCATGGCTGATTAGTAACTGGTAACACAATAGCTTAGCAGCCAGGCCTGCAGTAGTGTCTCCCACACCTCAAGACAGAGACAGTCAGTTGCACAAGCACCCATGGCATGAGTTTTGCCTGTCAGCAGCTAGAGATGCAGGGCCCCAGAACCCAGAAGCCTTGCACCAATCTCCATGACAGCTGGCAGGCTTCATGGCTGTAGCAGGGGCTACCATCCCTGCAGCTTTCACCTTGCTGCGCCTTAACACACACAGTGTCACGCGTGGTATGAGTTTTGATTGTCCGCAGCTTGAGGTGCAGTTCCCCCCCAAATCTTCTTGAAACTTGGCAGGCTTTGTGGTCTCACCAGGGGCTACTACGCCTGCACTTTTCACCCCCCTGTGGTGTAACACATAGACGTGACATGAGTTTTGCTGTCTAGAATTTGGGGTGAAGTTCCCCCCAATCCCCTGCACTGATCTTCTTGAAGCTTGGCAGGATATGTGGCCTTATCCAGGGCCACCACTCCTGTATTTTTCACCCCCCTGTGATGTAACACATACACGTGACATCAGTTTTGCTTTCAAGAATTTGGGATGCAATTCCCCCTGAGTCTCTATACCAATCTTCTTGAAACTTGGCAGACTTCATGATCTCCATGGGGACTACAATCTCAGCAAATTTTATCCAAATAAGACAAAAAACAACAAAGTTATAGATATTTAATTGTTTCCCCATTATACCCTATGGCTGGATCTCCGAAGTGGCTCCGAAGCACTTCAGAATCTCCGAACCACTTTGGAAATCCTAACAAAGCCAGCTCTTTGATTCAGACATGCTGCTTCATATGCCGAGGCATCCAAAGCTTCTCTGGATCTGAAGCTCTGTCTGAAGCCTCGCACAGCCCTAGTGTTGAGTATTAAGAATCACTTATTTAAAGTGCCATAAAGTAAATTAAATATAAGAGTCTGATATCCAAGGATACTGAGCATCCACAAGCATGAATGACTCATGCCCCCAGCAGCTGGTGGGGCACAGCAGCAGAAGTGTGGTGGTGCTAAGCGGGGGAGCTCCCACAGACATCGCTAGCACTGTCGGCGGTGGGGAGTGGGGTGGCAAGCACTGACCAAGCGTCAGTGACCACCCGCAGTCACCGCCAGCGGCACTGGTGGTGGCCAGGGATTGCGGGCCACCCACAGACGCTGCTGGTGGTGGGGTGGAGAGCAGCAACTGCCCGCAGATGCCACCACCAGTGTTGGTGGTGCCTTTTTGTAGGGGGTGCACTGCCACGGTCAGGGGGTGCATATGCATTCGCGTGCACCCCCTACACGTTGCCCTTGTCCACAAGCCTTTAACTCACTTCTCCAAGAAGTTGTAAAAGTGCAGCTCTTTGAAATTTAAGCCTTAAAAACTTTCAAGATCCTCAGTAGATTGCTATTAATAATAAGAAACATATACTGCAGAATCAAACATGAGTACAAAAATAGATTAGCTCTAAATCCCAAGCTAGCTCTTTGTCCTTGACAGACACATTTGTCCTTAACAGATACAAATAAGGGCCTTCTTACATGGTAATTTTTGGTGGCTCCTGGAGCTCTTAACCCCTACATTGTTCACACATTAATATGTGAAACTAATTTTAAGAACACTTTAGGTAGCTTAAAGTTAAGCGTCTCCAGGGCAGGTTTATCTTTGATCCATGTTACGCAGCTCATGGTCCATTAATGTGTGGCCAGTCCCCAGAAATCAGCCTCCCACATTTCAGTCTTCTAGCATCCCAGGAAGAAGTGTTCCTTCCCTGCCCTCCTGTTCTTTGTGGACAAATTTTCCACCCCCTGAATTAGGTTTCCAGGAGGGTTTGGTCACCAAGACAACTCCCCTCCAGCTCCCATAGGTGTGACCTTCCCCCCCACCCAGGGGTGTGACCCCATGCAAACATCCTGCAGAGAACATACCAGATTGCAGAGGATGGATGGGTCCAGGAGAGGGGTTGGGGGAGTGGGCAGAATTAGGTAGGGAGCCAGGTTTGTCCCCATGAGCTGGGACTTTCTTCTTGGGGCAGGGGCAGTAAATCCCCAAAAGTGCCATCCCTCACTACTCCCACCTCCCAGCCACTCCAGGAGGCATAAATACACAACCAGCACCTTGTACACCACAATGCCAAATCCCTTTATTTCTTTTTATTTTTTTTAATTTAATTTCTTCTTATTTTAGCCTTCAGTCCTGATTCCCTTCATTTAATCACCCTTCCCCTACCTCCCATTTCATTCCTCACCTCCATACTATTAACTCTCCACCTCCCTGTTTTTCATGTTCTTTCCTGCTCCAACCCACCCCTCAGACATCCCCACCTAGAGCAGGGATACAAGTTTTCCTCGGCCTACAAGTAACAACTCATAGCTGTTGCTCTGAGTCCAGCCCCTGCTCAACAGCCACTAGAAACAAGTCAGAGAAATGCAGGTGGTGGACAGTCAGGTAAGTTTTTTAGCCATAAGGTGTGACTACCCCAAACTCAAGCTAGTGCTAGCACCAGTTAACATTTGAGCAGCTTGTTGTTACAAGTATAACATGTAACAAGGCCCTAAGTCTATATACTAAATACACTGCTATACAAACACAATATGTATTATTTCCTTTTTCTTATTTAGTTTTATTCCTTTCAAGTTGCAACATTCAAGGTGGAACTAGAACTGCCTTGCTGACCTGTTCTCCACATCAAGCAGATGGGAAGTGAGATCCCATGGGTGGATCACGAGTGGAACCCCCTCCCCATTTCCTGCCCCCCCCCCAAAAAAAAATCAATTCATTTGATCTCTTTTTCTCTGGTGTGAACTCATGGAAATTCCTATTGCCAGAGAACATTTTCAATTTTCCACAAGAAAATGTAAATAATAATAAATGAATATTTATGAGATTCTGCCTCTCTCCCCTCATCCAAAACCCAGAATTTGTGTTGAAATTGTATTGATCTGGGACTTTAAACAAAATAAAAACGTTACTTCATTCTGTGCAAAAAATCATTCTGTTCAGCACTACCTACTCTGAGGTTTACTGATACAGGAAAACCAGGCCTAAGGCATTTATACAATGCATAAAAAAAATATGCTATTTCCATTTGATTTAAATGCATAGATTAACAGGAATTTAAACTTTTCAGACCAAGTATTTTGCATTAGCATCCAAAAATGCGGATATGGATATCTGTTCAAAAAATAATAAATAGGAAAACAGGGTGTCTTGGTTTGCTTTATTGGTTTCTCACATGAGCATGTGGGTTCCCTAAAACCATGCCTTTAACTACCTTACATGCTGCTTACTGATATATTTAATTATTTTTCTACTTATTCTTAGAGCAAGAAATATGGATGGGAACAGAAATGAAAAATCAGACTTTAGTGACAGAATTCATCCTTGCAGGCCTCTCCAGTAACCCAAAGATGCAGTCCTTCTTCCTTGGTCTCTTCTCCATCATTTACATCATAACCCTGCTGGGAAACTTGATCATTTTCTCCCCTATCTGCCTGGATCCTCACCTCCATACACCCATGTACTTCTTCCTCAGTAATCTCTCTCTCTTAGACATCTGTTACTCTTCCAGCACAATCTTCCACTTGCTGTCCAACTTCCTATTTCAGAGAAGAACTATATCACTGGTTGGTTGTGCAGCCCAGATGCACCTGTTTCTGGCCTTAGCAACCACAGAATGCATCCTCCTTGCAGTCATGGCATATGACCGATATACAGCTATATGTCTTCCACTGAATTACAGAGTAGTTATGAGCCAGAGGACATGTATCACACTAGCTGTGGCTTCATGGGGCTGTGGCCTTATACTGCCAATACCCCATACTATCCTGACATGGAGGCTGCCATTCTGTGGCCCCAATGTGATCAACCACTTCTTCTGTGAGATGCCTGCTGTGTTGAGGCTGGCTTGTTCTGATACGCAACTGATTGAACTAGTCACCCAGGTGGGGTGTCTGTTCACTCTCCTGGCTCCTATCACCTTCATTTTTGTTTCCTATGTGCACATCCTGGCTGCCGTTCTCAAGATCAATTCTTCCATGGGCAGACAAAAGGCCTTCTCCACCTGCTTCTCCCACCTGCTCGTGGTCGCTTTGTTCTATGGTACTGCTTTCTTCAGGTACATGCAGCCCAGCTCCTTCTGCTCCCTTGAGCTAAACAAGGTGCTCTCTCTTTTCTACACTGTTATCACCCCTATGTTAAACCCCATCATCTATAGCCTGAGAAACAAAGATGTCAAGATGGCACTGATAAAAATGCTTAGAAATGTAGGTTCCCCCAAGTAACTGAGTGTGGGGTTTTCAAAGGCACCTAATAGAGATTACATAGAGTAATATGTGTAGGAATGGAACCAGTTTATAGCAAAACCCCCAGTTTTTCTTTCTTTTAATTTTAAAATGCATTTCCTCCCCTTCCCCAACCATCTCTGACTTTATCTCTCCCTCTCTATTCCGTATAAATAAGTATAAGTGAGCTACGACATAGGATAAGCTTCAGCATTTTATTTTGGTAGCAAGTTGTATTTGTTTGAGGGTTTTTTCTCCTTTATATTGTATAATTATTATGTTTATATTGATTTTTACTGTCCATATTACTGTTTTACTGATACTATATGATTTAGCTCTGCATATGTAAGTCAGTATAAGTCATGTCAAGTTTCCATTTTGTTTGTCAAGTCTTTATCTTGCCCCCATGCCCTGTTGTGTAACCTATGACTCAGACCTACCCCTCCTATGTAACTTGGTTCCTGAATGAATGGGGATGAATGAGGGTGCTTGAGAGACAATGGCAGTAGGTCCAAAAATAGCTCCTTCTGACTGACCAAACCATAAACACCAATACCTGGACCAATGACCCAGTCCTTAGAACCACCTCAGCATTCAAGAAACAAAAGATGAGGCAACCCACCATTGTGCCAAGGCTGCACATGCTCAGTAAGAACACCTGGAACCATCTGGAACAGGACTGACATTGTCTGGACATGCCCTCCCCATAGGAGATCATAGGTCATCTGCCCCATAAAAAGGGGTAGTGAAGACTGAAGCCTGGGGATACCCTCTTCATCTGGACCAGCACCATGCCACACCACCTATCCACCCAGAGGCCCTGCCGGCGACCCCCCTCTGGACAACACCTGCTGGACAAAGACCCTTTTTCAGCCTGGATAGGTAGCTATCACCCCCACCCTCTCTTCAACCAAGGACTTGGACTCTGCTTCTCTTCCCTACCTGGACTCCAGCCCTTCCACTGAGTCTGTTTCTCCTGCTGCCATTGTGAGTGCTTGTGTGTGTGTCTGTGTGTGTGTATGGGAACCAGTAACTTCATGGGGCTGTGTAGTGTGTTGTCTGTTTAATAAACCTGTTATTTTGAAACCCTTAGTTGGGTTTTTGTCTGTTTCCTCCTCGCCACAACTTATTTGCCCCCTAAACTCCAAGCTGTCTGCCTCAGTTTCCAGCCCCAAGCTCCCAGGTTTCTGTTTCAGTTTCTTTCCTGGTTGTTTCCCCCTTGGCACCAGGCTTTTTCCCTTGCACCAGTGACCTTGAGTAACCCTGGGGCTACTTGACCTTAAGTAACCTCAAGCCTCAGTTCTGCAGCACAGCTTCTCTCTAGTCTACTAGTTCTAATCCCAGTTCCAGCAGCTTTCACTCCTTACACTTCCTCTCTCACCTTAACCTTCCCTCAGGTATCCCAAGTACCCCAAACACACACATATATACCGTTCCATCCAAGTTAGGAACTAACCTGTGTCTATGTGTAGGTGGGTGGTATGTGTGTGAACTGGTGAACACATATATATATACATATATATATATATGTGTGTGTGTGTGTGTGTGTGTGTGTGTCATCGTGTGCGTGATATATGGATTATGGATCCATGTATGTGTATGGAGTGTGTGGGTATTGACAACTGATTGTTGTCTAATTTTTGGTGTGTGGTGTGTATGTGCTTGAATTGGTGATAGGTATGCATGTGCCTAGACTGGTTTGGATGTGTATGTGCCTGAGTTGGTAGTGTGTGTGTGTGTGTATGCACCTAATGGATTTGTGTGTTTGTATATGTGCAATTGTGTCACACACCCCTGTCTAACAGCACAATATTGAGATCCTGAGAGTTGGCCTGACCCCACAGGGTAACAATTTGTCAAGTAGACATGAAAGAATGGGTGGTAATCCATAGTTTTAGATGGATTAAAAGGATAGGATTTTGAAAAATAACTATGACTAGCATCATACATTTTATTTACATGGCTTCTGTGACCTATTCACTGTTTATAGAATTGTTTCATGATCAAAAATAGGTCAAAACTCTGAATTATTAAAATGATAAAGATGAGAATGGAGCACTACTCAGTCATGCCTGTGATAGCAGATCGGAGATAATGGTTACATGCCTTGATTTTCAAAGTTCTATTCCTTCGCATCTAAAAAAGGAAGTAGTAAAATTAGAAAAGGGACAGGGAATGGCAATCAAGATGATCAAGGATATGGAGCAGCTACTAGGGATGTGTGAAGTGGGCCCTATTCAGTTTGGATTTGGCCTGAATCAGGGACAGTGATTTGATTTGTTGATTTGGATCACTGTCCCTGATTGAATTCAGTCGAATCCAAAACTGGAGATTCAATGCTGGTTCAGAGAATCAGCTTTTCGGACATAGACACAGTTTTAAAAGTTTTTCTACATACCTTGATGTACCAGCATGTGATCACTGCAATTCTGGGGTGCATGGAGCATCCCACAGGAGCACTGGGGTGGGGGGGCGGGAGGGGTTCCATGTACTCAGCAGCAAACCCAGAAATGGACTGGAATTAGTTCTGGTCCACTTCTGGGTCTGCTGGGGTGCATGCTGCCCTGCCCCACCCCACACCTCCCTCACTTGGTGATCAGCCACAGGGGGACCCTGGATGGCCCCCCACCAGACCCAGAAGGCCCTAGACCCTGACTGCCCCCCTGAGACCAATCACAGAGCCAAGGGAGTATGGGGGGGGGCAGGGACAATGTGCTCTCCAGTGGACCCAGAAGTGAACCAGAAGAACTTTTGGTTCACTTACGGGTCTGCTGCTCAACATGCTGTGGAGCTCCCTGTGCTTCTGTGGGACACTCTATCCACTCCAGCATCGCAGCACACATGAGCCCTTGCTACCTAGAGATACGTAGAAAAAACATTTAAAACTGTCTCTATGTCTGAATCACTGAATCTTTACAAATCTCTCCGAATTGATTTGTAATCTGATTCAATTCAGAGAAATGAAAGGCTCCTCTGAATTGATTCAGATTTGGAGATTCGACCACTGAATAAGGCTGAAAATCTGTAAATCTAATCAGGAACCAAAGCTTCACACAGCCCTAGCAGCTACTATACCCAAAGAAACTGAGAAGGCTAGGATTCTTAAGACTGGAAGGGATGAAGGTTGGTGAGAGATATGATAGAGTTCTATCATGGAGAGTGTGAACAAGGTGAATAGGGGACTTTAATTCACCAAGTACAATAATACTAGAACTAAGGGGTCACCTACATTCCTATTTCAGCTGCTGAAAGAGCACATGCCTGCATGTGTGGATGCACACAAAGAGGGATTTGGTAATGATTTTCAGTTATTTGAAGGGTAGTTATGAAATGATGGTGATAAACATTTCTCTATGGCTTCAGGGGAGAGGGCAAAGACTAAAATTGCAACACAGGAAATTTAGGTTGGCTTTTGGGGAAACCATTCTAGCTATGAGGGTGGTTAAGCACTGTACCATTAACAGGTTGTAGAATTTGCATCCTTGGAAGTTTTTAAGAGAAAGTTAAACAGTCATATTTTAAATATAAGTTTACTACTTTCTGTAAAAAAAAACCCACAGTCCTTTTGGCAGTACCTTCTCTGGAGTTTACAGGTACAGGAAAACAAAGATTCAGACATTTATGTAATGTACTAATAATGTGTCTCATGCATCATTTCCATTCAGTTTAAACAAATAAGTTAACAGGGCCCTTTAAACCTTTCAGGCCAAGTATTTTGAATTAGCATCCAAAAATGCAGATATGGCAATCTATTCAGGAAAAAAAATAAATATAAAAATGGAGTGTCCTGGCTCCATTGCTGGTTTTGCAGATTAACATATTGTTTCTCTGAAACCATGCCTTTAACTCCCTTCCATGCTGCTTACTGATATATTTTACTATTTATCTATTTATTCTTAGAGCAAGAAATATGGATGGGAACAGAAATGAAAAATCAGACTCTGATGACAGAATTCATCCTTGCAGGCCTCTCCAGTAACCCAAAGATGCAGTCCTTCTTCCTTGGTCTCTTCTCCATCATTTACATCATAACCCTGCAGAAACCTGATCATTTTCTCCCTTATCTGCCTGGATCCTCACCTCCATACACCCATGTACTTCTTCCTCAGTAATCTCTCTCTCTTAGACATCTGTTATTCTTCCAACACTATCTTCCGCTTGCTGACTAACTTCCTATTTTAAAGAAGAACTATATCACTGGTTGGTTGTGCAGCCCAAATGTACTTGTTTCTGGCCCTAGACACCACAGAGTGCATCCTCCTTGCAGTCATGGCATACGATCGATATGTAGCTATATGTCTCCCACTAAATTATAGAGTGGTTATGAACCAGAAGACACGTGTCACAGTAGTAGTGGTCTCATGGGGCAGTGGCTTAGTAGTGCCCGTACCATTTACTGTCCTGACATGGAGGCTGCCATTCTGTGGCCCCAATGTGATCAACCACTTCTTCTGTGAGATGCCTGCTGTGTTCAAGCTGGCTTGTTCTGATACACAACTGATTGAACTAGTCACTCAGGTGGGGTGTTTCTTCACAGTACTGGCCCCTATCACCTTCATTTTTGTATCCTATGTGCACATCCTGGCTGTCATTTTGAAGATGAACTCTTCCATGGGCAGGCAGAAAGCCTTCTCCACCTGCTTCTCCCAACTTCTCGTGGTTGCTTTGTTCTATGGTACCGCTTTCTTCAGGTACATGCAGCCCAGCTCCCTCCACACTCCTGTGCTGAACAAGGTGCTGTCCCTTTTCTACACTGTTCTCACCCTCATGTTCAACCCTGTCATCTACAGCCTGAGAAACAGAGATGTCAAGATGGCCCTGTTAAAAATGCTTAGAAATGTAGGTTTCCCCCAAGTAACTGAGTGTGGGGTTTTCAAAGGCACCTAAGAGACATTACATAGAGTAATATGCATAAAAATTGAAACAGGTTTTGGGTAGGCATGAAAGAATAGGTCATCATCAATAGGCTCAGGCGTGTTAAAAGGAAAGAACATTTAAAAAAAACAACTATGATTTATATCTTACCTTGCATTTACATTGCACTTTACATTATCCATGTGTCTTATGTTACCTATTCACTGTTTATATAATTGCTTCTTATGCAAAAGTAGATCAAAACACTGCATTATTATAAGGGTAAAGCTGAGAGTGAAGTATTACTCAGTCATGGCTTTGATGGCAGTTTGGATATAATGGATGAAGACCTTGTTTTTCACATTTCAGTTCCCTCATGACTTAAAAAAGGAAGTAGTAGAATTAGAAAAGGGACAGAGAATGGCAACCAAGATGACCAGGGATATGGAGCAGCTACCATACCCAAAGTAACTGAAAAGGCTAGGACTCTTCAGTTTGGAAGGGATGAAGATTGGTGAGAGAAGTGATAGACTTCTATCATGGAGAGTGTGAACAAAGTAAATAGGGAACTTTAACTCACCAAGTCCAATAATACTAGAACTAGGGGGTCACCTACTGAAAATAGAAGGAGATAGGTATAAAGCTAGCAAAAGACATGTATTTATTTATTTATTTATTTTGCACAATTTATAGTTAACTGGTAAAACTCATTACCACAGAATGCTGTAGAGATTGATAGTATAGCTAGGTTTGAAAAGGGACTAGAGTTATGGAAGATAGATCTATTAATAACTTTTGAACAGAACAGTGAGGGATATATCCTCTGGCATCTCTAAACTAATGGTGGTGGATGCAAGGGTGGGCTATGAATAGGGTTGGACTGTATGTACCTGAAGAAAGCACTTTGGATGTGCCCTGTTCAGTGCTGTTCCTCTAAAGCCTCCACAACTGACAGTGTTGGAGACAGGATACCAGGCTTGGAAGACCATTGGTCTAATCTAGTAGGACCCTTTTTATGTTCTTAGGAGTGGATAAAATCCATGCATAGTTCATTTCTGAAGTGGATAAGGTGATGTGGTATAGTTACATAGCTCTAAATTTAAGACCTCTTTTGGATTTATGGTGCAGTTTGCCCCTGTTACTCTAGCTGCAAACAGAGCCCCTTGGGCATTCAATATGGAGAGGCAAATGACAGTTACATGTGATGTGTACCAAATTACCCTATCCTGCTCTTTTGGCTACAGCAACTGGTGTGCCTTGCCTGTGTTGGGGTGCTACATTTGGGTGGCCTTATAATTAAGTCTGCGTAGCACTGAAGACAGTAACCAATTTCCTGCTCCCACATATTTCCCTCCATTATCTGCCCTGAGTCCAGCTACAGCAGAAGCCTGCCTAGCCAGTGTAGCAGAAAGCCCCCTTTTCCTCTTGCCTGCATTTGCTTTACCCTCTTTAGATATGTTTCTCCTCTTCTACATTTTCTTCCTTCCTCTTTCTTTCACTATAAGATAAGGAATTGTGTTTTAAAGTTTGTATGTGTGCATTTTGTATCTCCCCTTGTATTTTGATATTTTATCTATTTGTGTGACATGGCATTACTCTTGTAGCTTATATTTTATACTCCTCACCTTTCAACTAAATGTGTTTAGTTTTAGAAGTAAGTTATACACTGTAACAATGTTAACAAGGGCAGGAATCAAACCCCCCACTTCCCTGTATCAGGCGGGCCCCTGAAAGAGCAAGTGAATCAGTGATTGAATGCATAACACAGTAGCAGGCTTCAGTAACAAGCGGCAATTAACACGTAGGGAAACTGCAGATCAACCAATGGAAGAAATCAATAGGAGACAATGTAACAACTGGGAATTCTCTCAACTTCACTGTTCAAGGGCTAGAAGCCCTGGTCTGAGTTAATCAATACCGGAGACCAACTTTTGGGGCTGAATATCTCCAGATCGACCTCTCCCAGAGCCCTATTCAAAATTCATCAACCGACCCCCAAACCTGCACGTACATGCGGACAACCCCTGGGGCTGACAGATGCCATCCACCAAGGAGGAAGTCCCACGAGGGTCAACGACCCCTGGATTGAGCAAACCTGAAAACTGGGGAGTCACCAAAGTCTGCCAAGGACAGATAAAAAGCAGTGAAAAGTGACCCTCAGCAGAGTCCTCTTGATCTCCAGCTCGACCAGTACCCGACCTGTCCAGCCAGAAGGACCAGCCAGCGATCCCCTTCTGAAGGATAACACCATGATGGAAGAAGTCTCAACTGGCCATCAATGGCAGACGCTAGCACTTGTGAGATAGGTATACCCGATGCTACTGTGTGTGTGCATGTGTGTGTGTGTGAGGGGACCAGCCCCAAGGTTTATGATTTGACTTCATTAGAGTGTTTCAATTCACCTAATAAACTAGAATTTTAAGGATCCCGAGCTGGACATTTGTAGCCAACACCAGGACAACAATTCAAACCAGTTCTGGGTGAGTGGGGTCTAGAACTTGGACAGGTTTTCTGTGAAGACCCTGGGCATGGACAAGATTGTGTACCTTGAAGGTATAAGAACTAATACCCTCTCAGGGATCTGGGACTAAAGAGAACCAAACAGAGGTTTGTGGTATGAGTGTAGGAACTGAGGGAACTCTCTTTCTGGCATGTAAGGGGGAGTCAGCCAGTCATACAGAGGGCTTCACACTCAGACCACTTGGTAGAAGGAGCCTGTTCCTGGTGGCCATCCATAGTCCTTGGCAGACAACTGTCTCTTCTTGGTTATGAAGCACACTACCTGGCAAGAAGATGGGCTGTCCATTTTCCAGGGCCTGGACATGGAATCTTTGGCTGATCAGCTCCCCAACTGGCCTGTTCTCTAGTTCATTGGACTATACAGTTATCCAATTAGGAGATCCATAGTTAGCTTCCCTGGTTTTATACTCTGAAGCAAACCTGCTCTATCCCTTAAAGCTTGGCACCCTTATTCCTGTGTGTTTCCAGGTACTCTGAATCATTTGACAGGCCAGATGCTTGATCTGTCTCTTTCCTCACATAGCCAGCTCCCTGTTCATCTCACCAGTAAGCAAATTCCCTAGTTAACTGACTCCTTATCTGCCCAGGGTGCCACCTGTAGGACAAGTAGGTTCTCCATTTTGCCAGTTTTTTTCTGTCTCAATATATGTCTCTGGCCAGATACTCAGCTGGTGAATGGCTGAGAGAGCTGCCCAACTGCACTGCTTTCCAAGAGCAAGGAGGCCTGCTGGAATGTTCTTTGAAAGTTCAAACTATTTTGATTTGCATTTTTTAAATGTTGTAATAAAAACATGTAATTTCCTGTATTCTTAAATGTATTTTCAGAGTTATGTTTAAAAAAAAAAAAAGTCCTTATGAATGTTCTTCTTTTGTTTCAGATTAGGGTTCCAGTGCACCAAACTGGCTATTTTTTTACACCCTAATACCAGAAGTCAATGAAGCTGAACAGGAGCTAATGTTCCTACACGTCTTGTGGAAATTTTTACTTCTGATCAAAAATCTATAAACACATACTCTATTCTTTGTTGTATAAAATGACTAAATGACTCCAAGAAGGAATGTAAAATTTGACGAGGTCTCACTTGAAGAAATATTTCCAGTTTTGTGGGTGATCCTGCAGGAAAGGCGTGGATAAATTAGAATGAGAAAGATACAAAAATCATTGGCTGTCTAGGAAACATAACTTACAAGAAAAGGTTGAGGGAATTGGGACTATTTAGCTTAAAGAAGACTCAAAGGGCATGTTCAGACAAGGGCGCACGTGACTCGTGTGATATCTCAAACCAGTTTGAGATGCTGCAAGAGGTCTGCTGAAAACAGAACATTTTCCCCCACACTACATAGTTGCAGTGAGGGCTCTAAATTTGATACCTAGATTTCCCCCTGAAAAAAGTGGAGCAGGGTACGGTTCCCCGCCATGCCCTGAAGCAAGCCAGGGGAACCTCCAGAGATGCTCTGGCATCTGGCTGTGTTTCTGTGAGGGGCAAACAGGAACAGCACAAGCCTGTGACCTGAGCACTGTTCCCAGTAAGTAGGGACTGGAAATGTGGGGGATGGCAGAGGGGTTGTAGATGTGTAGGATTGTGTAGGTGTGGGAGGGCTGGTCAGGGGGCATGGCCCCACAGCCCCCCTCACCCACAACAGCAGTGGCCATGGGATGCTCAGGGCCCACTGCAGCCAAAGTCCCACTGCAGTGCAGCATGGTCCGGATCACCTCAGAGCTGTCACCGCCTATGCCACCTGTTGCAGGTCCAGGCTGGCTCAGCATGGCATGGGACAGCATGGAGCCATGTGGCTTCAGGCAGCAGCAGGACTGCTCAGGCTGTCACCTGGGGTCTGGCCTTGCTCACAGGGACCATGTGCCATGCCAGATTGGGTCCTGTCTCCATGGGCCCCATGCGCCATTGGCCTGGGCCAGTTCCATTGAGGCAAGACCTGGCCCAGTGTGACACACAGTTCCTGAGAGTGGGACCAGGTCCTGGGTGACAGTCCAAATAGCCTCAGTGTTGCCTGAAGATGCATGGCCCTGCGTCATGCCCAGCTGAACTGGGCCGTTACCGCAACAGGTAGCACCAGTGGCACCAGGTCTGAGGCAATCGTGGCCATGCTGCACTGTGGGGAGGCTCTGGCCACAGTGGACCCTGAGCAGCCCACAGCCACTGCTGCTGCAGGGTTGAGCCATGGGCCCTGCGGAACGGGGGGGCATGAGGGCCCTGCAGGAGGCACATGAGGTCCTTATGGGGGCATCTGGGCCCTGGGTGGGGGGGGGGGGAATGCATGAGGGCCCTGCAAGGTACATAGGAAGATCCTGTGGGGGAGCACATGGGCCCCATGGGGGTGCATTAAGGCCCAGCTGGGGGACAGGTGGCCCTCTGGGAAGTAAATGAGGGCCCTGTGGGGGGCATGTGGGCCCTGTGGGGGGAAGCTGTAGGCCCTATGGGAGGGCGGTCCATGTACTGTGGGGGGGCTGCACCCTGTGGGGGGTCAGGGGACCCACTCCCCAAAGCAGCCCTCACCAGGGCAGGTTTTTATATTGCTGGAACCAGTACAGGTGCTGGCCCCAGGCTCTAGCTCCCCCTGGCTTCAGATACGAGAGGAGCTGGGCAGGGTTATTGCGCCCCAAGTTGTACAACTTGCCCCACACCAAAGTGCATGTCCGGGCATGTGCACTGAGGCAAAAATCCCCAGTTTAAATTTGTGCCATTCCTATTTGAGCTGCTGAAAGAGCACACGCCTGCATATGTGGATGCGTGCAAAGAGGGATTTGGTAATGGTTTTCAGTTATCTGAAGGGTATTTATGAAGTGATGGTGATAAATGTTTCTCTATTGCTTCAGGGGAGAGGGCAAGGACTTAAATTGCAACCTAGGAAATTTAGACTGGCTTTTGAGGAAATCATTCAAGCTATGAGGGTGGTTAAGCACTGTATCATTAACAGGTTGTAGAATTTGCATCCTTGGAAGTTTTTAAGAGAAAGTTAAATAGTCATAGGTCTGGAGATTTTAGACAAGGTTGATCATGAGCAGGAGGCTGCACTATGAAATGCTGACTTAACTATTTTCATGTTTGAAAAGTTTTAAGAAGTGTTATCTTTTCTCTGTTTTTAAACTTTCTAAAATTTTCTCACCACTTTTCTAATAAAAAAAAAAGAGATGAAAGGAAAAGTGGAAATAAAAGAAAAAAATGAGAGGAACCCCCACGTTTTTATTTTTAAATGAAATAAAGTTTTTAATTTAATTTTGAGGGGGTGGGAAATCATACTGGAATTTACTTTAAATATGGAAATCAAAAAGGGGCTTTCTAAATAAGAAAAAGTCCTGCTTTTTCTTTCTTTTTCTTGAAAACATTTGGAGAAACAATTGAAACTTTCTTTATTAACCTCTATCAGATGAAAGGCAGTATGGTGAGGAATTTGCCCAACAAGGAAACCAGAAGATTAGCTAGTAAAAAATAAAAGTATGTACATCTGCTATTTTGGAGAGTGTATGCAATATGGAAACTGAGTCACAAACACTATAACAATGTACATTTTTATTTAATCCTCCAGAAGTCCATTGTTTTAAATAATTTTTCTTTGATAATATGTGCTTCTATACATGCCATTAAGGTGATGTAATGAGCTCCGGCACAGTTTGTGCCATTGTCAGCTGCTCCTGGGCACAGCATCTGCACATCCAGGACCACAGCAGTTTGAGCCAGGGCTGAACAACCGCAGGCTGGCAGCAGGCTCAGAGAGAGGGGGCCGGGGAGGAGGGTCAGACCTGGGATCTGAGTGGTGGCATCTGGCAATAATGGGGCTGACCAAAAGTGTGGAGCTATGGGACTGCCCCCCCAAGCCTGATGCCAGAGGCTGCTCTGCTGGGACTCATACTGCTGCATCCACACACGTGTTTCTGCACAGTAAATGACTACGCCATGACAGGACTATCTTACAGCGGAGTTAATTCATTTACTGCACCTAATACTAGTGCATGTGTAGATAGTGATGCTTTACTGCAGAGCTAATTAGTCAATACCACAGTAAAGTGCATGTGTAGATGCCCCCATTGAGTACCAGATCATCCAGTTATTGTACATTAACATATCTATACTGATCCTAGCTTTTATCACTTGTGGATCTGATCATTTGCTATTTCATTTCTAAATTTACTTTAAGGATATAGAGTGTATTTTTCCTCTCAACTTTGTTACAAAAGGTGTTTATGTTCTAGTTTCTAATGCATTTAGTGTTTTATCAGTTCTGCATCCTAACGCTCAGCAACTGAAATCTCTAAGGAAAATTGGTTAAATACTCTTGCCTAATTCATGATGTTGTCATTCAGAGACGGAAAAGGAAAAAATCCTTATATGGGAGGTTTGTAAAGTCTTATGTGTGGATGCTTTAGTGGTTTAGGATGTTATGAACAGGAAGAAAGTAGACAGTGAATAGGTAGGAGCACGTCAGCTACTCTGGGTCATCTAATTCCATTGTGAAATGCAGAAAGAAAAGCAGCAGAACTCGTGGTTTAACCTGGAATAGCAACGCTAATGAAGGACAGCCTGGGTACAGGCACTGGGCACTAGTAATTTGAAGGAATTAATGTTCTGTTTATTTTGTGGGGTTTTTCACCACACTGAACCTTTCTGTATACTATTAGAACAAATGAGCCAAAAAATATTGAATCAGTCAACATGGTGTTTTTCAGTCTTTTCAAACCACCCACTTAGAATTTGACAATTTTAAAATTTGTTCTACTAGATGTGCTAAAATTGGGAAAAAGTCATATTGAATAAGAACATTACACTTTTTACCTTTTAATATTTTATCTTTTCAATAAATCTTAAAAATTTTCATTATTCAAAAATAACACTTTTCAGCACATGGCTTGCATGTTGGCAAATCATCATTTTCTAAAAAAGGCAATTTATTGTAATTAGTTTAACGGGAAAAAAATTTAAAAGTGTATCTCTGCTTGCCCTTTCTCCCTCTATGTTCTCTTCTTTGTCTTCTCTTTCTGTGGTCCAAACTTGATGCTACTCCTCCCTTTTCATGTGGCCCTAACGTAAACATTTCAGGCCAATCACTTGTGATTCCATCTCATAATACATAATATAATGGGGATAGTGTCTACCTACTTCAGTAAAGTGGTCTTTGAAAAAAGGACATACCAACATACCAACTTGTGATGGATAGAAGCATCAACTAGTTATACTAAACCTTTGGAAAAGCACTAATGATCCCATCATTTTGCTAGAAATGATTTTAAATCAAATTAAAAGAAAATGCCTGGACAAAAAACAAACAAACAAGCAAACAAAAAACCCAGGATGCCAACAGTCAGGGAGGGACTTTTCCCCAGGTTAGGTTGGCAAGGATATTCTATTCTCCCTTTAAAACCCCTTTTAGTAGAGTTACAGAATATTTTACACAACATATTGTATTTTCCTCTGACATTGAAAAGACTCTTGGTATTGGTGGCACCCTGCTCTTTTCCTGTGGTATACTGACTCAAATCTTCTTTCTTATTTCACCTCTAAGCTGCTTTACAGAGCATGGAATGGATACTCTTGCAGACTTCCAGCTTTGGATATTTCTCTAGAGAGAGTGAAAGAGTGTAGGTCAGGTTAATACCTTAGAAGCTAACTGGCTCAGAAAGGCTGAGTTTTTGTTCACAGCAGCCTATTTTGTCTGATGCCAGGAACAGATTTTGCAGAAAGAATGGATTTAACATAGATCTGAATTTAAATACAAAAGAAAGGAAAAGGCAGAGGGGGCACTGCTGAAGAGGCAAAGGTGGGTTGTAAAAGTCAGTAGGGGATAGTAAAATATAGTTGGAGTTAAAAGATAGTATGGGTAATAAGATAAAAATCCATAGTCTCCAATGAGACCATGTTAGACTAAATCTAGTCCTTGATTTCTTGTTTTGCAATGTTATGTTCAGGTTAGCTTTTGAAGGCAGCTACTTTAAAGTCATTGAGAGTCCAGAGAGGTGAACAGGTTCTGCCACAAGCTTTTTTGCAGTTCTGGAACTGAGGTCAAATCAGTGTCCATTCATTTCTTTACACAGGAATTGTCCCATCTGGTGCATGTAGAGAGCAGAGGGTCACTTTAAGCAGGTGCTGGTGTATGTGATGCTGGTATAGGGGTAGGTGAATGAATCCCAGGTGTTATATTCTATGTGGCTTGGTCAACTGAAGATGTGGTCTATATTCATGAGAGGGCACAGCTGAGATCTTGGTCTATATAAAGCCCTGATGACTTTGACTTGATGTGAATTAGATTTAAATAGTATGTTGCTACAACATTGCAAAACAAGAAATCATACACAGACTGGATTGTGTTAAATGTGGTCTGAGCAGAGACTATGGATCTTATCCAGTTACTTGGAGTAGACTTTTACTTTTGTCTCCCTCAAGGTGTTTATTTGCTTTTGACGTTCTCAACCCACCTTTTGCCTGTCACAGCACTGTTCCCTCTTCTGTCCATTTCCTTTTGACTTAAATTTGTCTCTATCTAAAAGCCTTTCTATGTACAACTCGATTCCTAACATTTGACAAAGCTAGCTGTGGCCTACAAAATCTCATTCCTTTCTTAATTCATTTGTTTTTAAAGGGCTACCCTTCTATACCATCTGCCTGACTTCAAATTAACATTGTTACCATTTCCCTATACAGACTGTTTGTTTAGGTGGCTTTAGGTGGCTTAAATTTATGCCTCTCCAGGGCAGGTTTATCTCTGATCCGTGTTACGGAGCTCTTGTTCCATTAATGTCTGGCCTTTCACTGCAAATGAGCTACCCAAGATCTAATCCTCCAGCATGCCAGGATACAAGTGTTTCCTTCCACCTGTTTCTTTTCAGTGTGGAAAAACATTCCACACTCCAAATACTACTGCCCATGAGGGTCCTGGCACCAAGTCAACTCATCCTCTGCCCCAAGGGGTCCGACCTCTCCTTTCCCACCACAAGTGGTGCAACCCCATACAAACAGTCTGCATAGAACATGACATCTAGCCAGATTGCAGGGAATGGATGGATTCAGAAGTGGAGTCCAGATAGGCTGGGGGGGGCAGCAACAAGGTTGGGAGCCACATTGGTCCTCATGAGCTGGGACTTTTTTCTTGGTGCAGGGGCAGTAGCTACCCAAAAGCACCTTCCTTCATCACTGCCACCTCCCAGTCGCTCCGGGAAGCCCAACCCTGCACAGCCCAATTCCAAATACCTTTATTTCTTTTCATTATTTTTACTTATTTTTATTTTATTATTCAGTGGGTAGCTGACTTCATTTCACCCCATTACCTTACCACCTCCCATTTCATTAACCACCTCCATTCCATTCACTCTCTGCCACCCTGCTTCATGCTCCTGCCCCACTCCATGCCACCTCTCACATGTTCCCACCTAGAGCAGGAGCAGAGGCCTGTCCTGGATCACCAGCTTTGGAGTGGCAATTCATACCTCTAGCTCCTTGTCCAGCCCCTGCTCGCCAGCCTTCTTGGGGCAAGTCACAGCTGTACAGGTCGGATCAGCCAAAGAAGTTTTTAATCTTAAATTTTTTACTGCTCCAAACTCAAGCTAGGGCTGACAGACACCAACATTTGAGAAGCTCAAAGTGCAACATGTAACGAGTGCTTAAATCTATCCATGGATACAGTAATATACAAGTACAATATGTATCTCTCCTGTTTCTTATTTAATCTTATGCCTTGCAAGTTGCAGTAAATGAACCATAACTGGACCTGCTCTGTTGATGAGTTTTCGACTCTAAGCAGATGGGAAGAGAGATCTCTGTAGCATAAGTGGAACCCTCCTGAAGAAAATCTTTTTTTTTTTTATCTTGTTTTTTGTCCTGGTTGTTGTTGTTGTTTTGTTTTGTTTTTTGTTTGCAGGGGAGGAGGTTGTTTTTTACTTGGTGAGGTGGGAGGGGTTTGGGGATTTTTTTGGTCTCTGACTTAACTTTATTGGAAATTCGTGTTGTCCAATAAAATATTCATTTTTATACAATAAAATATAAAATAATATTTTAATATTTATGAGTTTCTGCCCCTCTCCCCTCACCCAAAAACAGAATATGTGTTGATTTTTATTTTTATGTGACATTGTATTTTAACTATAAGATTACTAGTTTCTATGAAAAAAAACGAAAACATTCTTTTTGGTAGTACCTTCTCTGGAGTTTACAGGTACAGGAAAACAAAGATTAAGACATTTATGCAATATACCAATAATGTGCTCAGCACATCATTTCCATTCAATTTAAATGCATAAACTAACAGGGCCCTTTGAAACATTCAGGGTAAGTAAAAGCTTACAATACAGTAAAAGCTCTGTTATCCAGCATACCCTGGGAATGGGGGGTGCTGGCTAACAAAATATTCTGGTTAATTGATCGGCCCGAACAGGCGTCCTTGCCTGTTCGAGCTGCTGCTTCTCCTACTGCATCTGGGGCATTGCCACGCCTCCTGCAGCATCACCTCCATTCCTGCAGCCTCACTGGTCCACGGGGAGGTGGGCCCTGTGAAGCCTGTTATGCCCCCAGGCTGTGGGGGCTCGGCAGTGCAGGCTGCTTGGGCCTGGGCCATGGGAGCTCAGAGAAACTGGAAGTGCCCACTGTGGGCACTTCCAGTTTCACTTTACCTCTCAAGCCAGCATGCTGGTTAATAGAAAGTGCCAGCTTGTAAGGTGGTGGGTAGTATAGCATTAGCATCCCAAAATGCAGATATGGCAGTCTGTGCAAGAAAAGAATAAATATGAAAATGGGGTGTCCTGGCTGCTATTATTGGTTTTCAGATTAACGTATTGTATCTCTAAAACCATGCCTTTAACTACCTTACATGCTGCTTTCTGATATATTGAATCATTTATCTATTTATTCTTAGAGCAAGAAACATGGATGGGAACAGAAATGAAAAATCAGACTTTAGTGACAGAATTTATCCTTGCAGGCCTCTCCAGTAACCCAAAGATGCAATCTTTCCTCCTTGGTCTCTTCTCTATCATTTACATCATAACCCTGCTGGGAAACTTGATCATTTTCTCCCGTATCTGCCCAGATCCTTACCTCCATACACCCATGTACTTCTTCCTCAGTAATCTCTCTCTCTTAGACATCTGTTATTCTTCCAACACTATCTTCCGCCTGTTGTTGAACTTCCTATTTCAGATAAAAACGATATCACTGGTTGGCTGTGCAGCCCAAATGTACATGTTTCTGGCCCTAGCCACCACAGAGTACATCCTCCTTGCAGTCATGGCACATGATCAATATGTAGCTATCTGTCTCCCACTGAATTACAGAGTGGTTATGAACTAGAAGACACGTGTTACACTAGCAGTGATCTCATGGGGCAGTGGCTTAGTAGAGCCCATAACATTTACTATCCTGACATGGAGGCTGCCATTCTGTGGCCGCAATGCTATCAACCACTTCTGTGAGATGCCTGCCATGTTGAAGCTGGTTTGTTCTGATACACAACTGATTGAACTGGAGTCCCAGGTGGGGCATTTCTTCACTCTACTGGCCCCTATCACATTCCTTTTTGTTTCCTATGTGCACATCTTGGCTGTCTTTTGGAAGATGAATTCTTCTGTGGGCTGGCAGCCTTCTCCACCTACTTCTCCCACCTGCTCACGGTCGCTTTATTCTATGGTACTGCTTTCTTCAGGTACATACAGCACAGCTCCCTCCACACTCCTGTGCTGAACTCCCTTTTCTGCACTGTTCTTACCCCCATGTTCAACCCTGTCATCTACAGCCTGAGAAACAGAAAGGTCAAGACAGCCCTGGTAAAAATGCTTAGAAACGTCAATTTCCTGCAGATAACTGAGCGTGGGGTTTTCAAAGGCACCTAAGAGACATTACATAGAGTAATATGCACAAAAATGGAAAGAGTTGTCAGGTACGCATGAAAGAATAGGTGGTCATCAATAGGCTCAGAAGCGTGAAAAGGAGAGAGCATTAAAAAACAACAACTATGATTTGTATCTTACATTGTATTTACATTACATCTTACACTATCCATGTGTCTTATGCTACCTAGTCACTGTTTATAGAATTGCTTCTTATGCAAAAAATAGATGTGCAGAACTGAAGTCAGAAACCATCTCTTCCTCCTGGCCCCACTTATTTCTCTCCCTTCTCTGCCTTGAGGTCCAGCTTCACCTGAAGGCTGCCTAACCTGTTTATTGCTAGCTAGAACACTGTACTAAGACATGCAGGTTCAAACCCTTTTTGGGTGAGTGGGGTCCAGATCCTGGGCAGGTTCTCTCTTATTATTTTGAGTATAGTTTAATAACCTACATTCATGCAGTATACAGAGTAATGCAACTCAAAACTACCCATCTAGATCACTCCTGAGTGTGCGTGCTCAATAGTCATATGGATGCTTACACATTTCCTGTGCACATGGAGAAAAAACACAAATTATTCAAAGGCAGCAGAAATGGTTGAAAAACTGCCTTTTGGATTCTGGATTATTCAGTTAAATTTGAATACTGAACTCCTGTATGCTTCTTAATACAAATTATTGTTTGATCGCTTAATCTTACATTAAAATTTATAAATGAATACATTACTTACTGTTTACTTTAATTTAAGGCATCTATTGATTTTTTTTAATTGTTCGGGGGGGAGGGGGAAGGGGAGGTTGTGTGCATTTCCAGAGAAAAATGGCCATGATTTAATCATTATCTTTTTTTTTTCATTCTCATCTTTGTTCAGGATAGTTTCTGTTCAGTTGTAAGGATGTGACTCATGCTCATCTACATTTTGAAACTCAAATGCAGCATTCTGTCACAAAACCAGTGCATATATTAACTAAAGAATGGGTCCCAGATAAGTAGTGGGGGCACATGCACTTCTTCCACCTCAGTGTCAGGGACCCTAGATGTAAAGTCCCTCTGATCCATAAGTTCAGGAAGAAGTGAGGTCCTAAATATCCTGTCATTGTGCACTCTGTCTAATCAGCTGATATGTATGGGCACCTGTACATATGTAGTAAGCCTGCTCCAACATGCTGTAATTACAATGCATCAGGGCAGACTCAATTAATCAACACAATATGTTGATTAATCGAGTTTCCCACAGACTCCAGTGCCCTGTATCAGTGTCTCCAAGCTGAAAAATGGTGGTGGAGCTGCTTTACCTAAATCTTGTTCAACGAGCTTTAGTTAAAGCACCTCTGTCGCTATTTTTCAGTGCAGGGATACTGGTACAGCCTGCTGGTGGGACTTTTTCTGTGCAATCTTGAGTGCAAACTCACAACAAAGGTTCAGTATTGTCTGCAGAACAAGCGCTACATATAGATCCATTCTGCAGACTAGCTGATAGTGGTGGGTGGCAGTGGTAGCTGCAGGTCAAAGTGAGCAGAGTATCTTGGGTATGAGATGGATGGTGAATCCTACCAAAGTCCCTTCCACAACTATTTCACCTCTCTGTTCAGCAACATTCTGTTCCTATCCTACTATCTATTTCAGTTCATGCTAGTTGGGGTCCTGGACAATGACACTGAAGCTTTTCTGGTGAATATCACTGGATGCTTCTACACATTCACTATGTGCCTTAGATACTGCAGATTTACTTTAGTACTTCATTAATAAAGTACTAACTAAATGCACAGTAACTAGAGTTACTGCACAGTAGCACCAGCACATGGACATTTAGTGACGCTTACCGCGCATTAGCCTAATAGCACTGTTCATTAGGGCTGTGCGAAATGGCACCGTTCCATTTTGACTTGTGTTTCAATGTTTCGATGGAACAGTGTTTCATTTTGAATTTTGTTTTGATTCAAAACTGCTGTTCTGTTTCGTTTTGTTGAAACAGTTTTGCTGTTTCAACGCTGTTTCGATGTTTCACCCATAGGCTATAATGGGGAAGCATAAAACAGCCTATAACTTTGTCATTTCCAGCCTGATTTGGATGAACCTTGCAGAAACGGTATCCCCCTTCTGAGGGCATGAAGTGTGCCAAGTTTTAAAGAGATAGGAACAGGGGTTTGGGAGAAACTGCACCTCAAGCTGTGGACAAGCAAAACTCATGATATGGGTGACACTGTGTTTGTTAAGGCACAGCAGGGTGAAAGCTGCAGGTCTGCTAGCCCCTGTTGTGGCCATGAAGCCCGCCAGCTGTCAAAGAGTTCAGTGCAGGGGTTTCAGGGAAACTGCACCTCAAGCTGCTGACAAGCAAAACTCGTGATATATGTGACTGTGTGTGTGTTAAGGCACAGCAGGGTGAAAACTGCAGGCATGATAGTCCCTGCTGAGGCCACAACACCTGCCAGCTTTCAAGGACATAGGTGCAAGAGCTTCTGGGTTCTGGGGCCCTGCACCTCTGGCTGCTGACAGGTAAAACTTGTGACATGGGTGCTTGTGGAACTGTGTCTGTCTTGGTGCACAGTGGAGGTGAAAACTCAGGACTGGTAGGCCCTGCTGTGGCCATGAAGCCTGCCAGCTGTCAAGGAGATTGGTGCAGGGGGACTCTGGGTTCTGAGGCCCTGACCTCTGGCTGCTGATAGGCAACACTCGTGACATGGGTGGGTGACACTGTGTGTGTGTGTTGATGTGCGCCCTCACTCAACTGACACCAAGGCAGAAAGCAGGGCAGTTCAAACAATGCTGCCTTTGATGCAGTTTTTCCATCCCTCCCCCAGAGTACTGGGATTGAAAAGGACCTCAGGGAAGGATGACACTCACTGGCCACCTACACAGTCAATAATGAGAGCAGTCCTTATTCCCCTTTCCCCCTTCTTCCCCCTTCCTCTCCTTACTTTAGTTTCTGTTTCCCTGCAGGCAAGACCAGCTTGAGCTTCAAAACACGAAACATTTTGACAATTTCGAAACATTTTGACTTGCCTCATTTCATTTCGAGGCTGTTTTGAAGCTATCTGTTTCATTTTTATTTTGCTGTTTTGAGCTTGAAATGAGTTGAAACAGATTTGAAACGAAACTGCTGGCAGAATTTCACACAGCCCTACTGCTCAGTAGGCTATTAGCACAGTTTTTGCTGTGACATGCTACTGCGTAATGTTATTAGGCTAATGCTCAGTAAGTGTCTTGTGTAGATGTGCCCAGAGAGAGGTATTTAGCTGTATTAGTCTGCAATGAGGTAGAAGCAGTCATGGTGGAACACTAGGCTGGTTCAGAGAGGCTTTTACAAGTGGCAGCGTACTTTGTCAGATACAGTCTCTAAGGTGCCACCCTGCCCTGCCTTATGCTGGATGAATATCAGTTGGGGATGAGCCCTATGACTGAAGTTGAATTATGGACATTTTATACTTTCAATAAAGCTATAGTACTTTGATCTAGTTTAGGAAGTGGATCATTCCTTTCTATGGAGGTATGTTAGTCCTCAGTAAGCAAGTATCCCATACCCTTTTACTTGTCAATTCTTGTAACTATTCCTGTTACAAATAAACGGATTGGCAAAAACCTCATTTGAATTATGCCAAATAAAGATCTCATCCAATGAGTCCTCAAGTTCTTGTTCTATCAGGATTACATTTTCTCTTAAAGAAATTCTTATAAAGAAATAAATAGAGTCCAAAGAAACTAAATGTATACCAAACAAATAAAATAACATTATGTATTCAGTATTTTGCTGCGTAAAAGCCAGGCACACTTTTTAGGATTCATTAACAAACTTTATACCTCTGTTACAATTGTTCCTTCCTCAGCCATAGGCCTGATTCTACTGTGTGGGAAGCAAGTTTCAAATGTGGTATAATTACACTGATATCAAAATGAAACACTTCATTTTCTCTGGGTTTAATGGAAGGAAAGTGAATCCCATTGAATCCAGACTGTTATTTTCATTCTACCTTAAATGAAAAGGAAGATTACTATAATTAGTGGCCTGAAGAAATTAAGTTGTGTGTGAAAACATTTTTCTTTCTAAGGTTCTTCTCAGTGCTCCTTTTACCTCATTGTTCCTGAGGCTATAAATAATGGGATTTAACATGGGAGTGATGACTGTATAAGACAGAGACAAGAGTTTCTTGGTGTCAGGTGAGTAGCTGGATTTGGGTCGAAAGTAGGTTGAACTGGCTGTGCCATAGAAAAGCGTCACCACTACAAGGTGTGAGGAACAGGTAGAGAAGGCTTTGTGTCTGCCCTCTTTTGAGGGCATCCTCAGGATGGTGGTGATGATCCGAACATAGGAAACCAGAATCAGTAGGAATGGAAACATGATGAACAGCACGGTTGCTGTGAGGGCCTCTATTTCAAAAAGGTAGGTGTCAGCACAAGCTAAATCTAATACTGGGGGGCTGTCGCAGAAAAAATGGTTGATTCTATTAGGTCCACAGAAAGGCAAACTGAATATCCATGTTGTCTGCACAGTGGATACTGGAAAACCTGAAAACCATGAGGCACCAATCAGCTGGAAACAAGCCCTTCTGTTCATAATTTCTGGATAACGCAATGGGTTGCATATAGCCACAAAGCGGTCATATGCCATTGCTGCTAATAGGCAGCACTCAGCAGCTCCGAAGAAAAAGAAAAAATACATTTGAGCTGCACAGCCACTATAGGAAATAGTTTTATTCTCTACCAATAGATTGACCAACATTTTTGGAACGATGACCAAATTGAAGCAGATTTCTAAGGAGGACAAGTTCCGGAGGAAGAAATACATGGGGCTTTGAAGAGCAGAGTCCAGTGTTGTGACAAGGATAATGAGGATATTTCCCATTAGGGTTATGGTATAAATAACTAGGAAGATCAAGAACAATGGACCTTGCAGATTGGGATGATTGGAAAATCCGATGAGAATGAATTCTGTGACCGAGCTATGGTTCTGCCTGCTCATTATTTTTCTTCAGTGAGTTTCATCTGGAAGAAAAATTATGCAGACAATATTGATAAAAGGCTTTGTGTAATCATTTCTATATATAGTCATTTGGCAAAATACATAACTAATTCACCATCTTGCTCCTTTGTGATACAGTAATAAGAATTATGGTTCTACAATTGATTGATGAAGTGACTATAACTCCAAAACCACAGGTGGCTCTCCAGCTTACCAGCTATGGAGCTTTCCAGAAAAGTATATATATATATTTTTTTTGTTTTGTTTTGTTCTGTTTTGTGCTGAATACTTTGACTATATATTTTCTGCCACCATGACTAATGCAGCACATGTGCTATGTACCCATATCATGATGGTACAAGTTTGCCACAGTTCACTTAAGGGTGACTATGCTTTTGTGGCATTTTGGTTAACATTGATTGTTCGCATGCTCTTGAGCCAGTCACATTTCAAGTAGCACTTCTAATTAGACCTAAGCAAAGAGCATAAAAATATAATACATAAATAAAATTTTAATTGATGTAGGAAAAAAGTGCATAATTCTGAATGGCCATTTGGCCACTCTTCATTAATACATGAATCCAGGGGCATAACTGCTGTATTAATGAAGAAAATATCTTGAAGAAGAGGGTTGAAACAAACTAGGCAGACACCAAAATAAATAAAACAAAATTATATTCTCTGTATATTACTGGGTGTAGCCAAGTGCATTTTTGGAGGATTTATTAGCACACTGACAACTTTCTGGAAACAATTGCTCCTCCTATCTCAAAAGACCTGATTCTTCCATGCAACACACATTTCAGTATGGTACAGTTCCACTGGTATTAAGGAGTCATCTTTTACTTACAGAGCAGTGAATGAAAAGGGAGCTAGCTCCATTGATCTGTAGGAGTTATTCATTTTTTACTTCAGGGCTTAGATTATCTGCCTACCTATCTTCCTATTTATCACCAGCAGTAACTCTAAACCATTATGGATAGTCACTAAGGGTAGTTCACTTTCCCTCCCTCTTCATTAAATAAAGTTTTATACATTTTGGAATGGTGTTTTAAAGCTATTTTTTCAGTTCTAAACTGAAGTGGTGCCTGCAACAAGTGGGCTGTTGTTATCATCATCTGAGGACCTAGGACATGTAAGAAAGCAGGAGTGCCAACTGTTATAAATTTAAGGATGACCCATAAAAATGCAGCCTAAAAGCACCTGCCCATTAAGACCATAAGAAAAATGAAGATTCTGTAAAAAGCAGAAACCCTGAGCTCACTTCAAGATCTTTGTCAGAATGAAGTTAAATTCAAACCTCAGAGGTAGACACAGAGAACAGAGCAGTGCTACCTGGTGTCTAAGTGGGAGCACAGCTTAGAGCCCTGCAGTGAATTGTCTGTCAGGACTTGTTAGCCTACTGGAGTGTCTGCAGCTCCTTCTGCTCTCCTGCCCTAGCAAATGCTGCTACTGAGTGTACCAGCTGTCACTGAGTCAGGCAAGAAAGGAATGGATCTGTGGGTATGGGAGGTTGAGGAGAAGTGGCAGGTAGGTGTCTGTGCTGGGATGAGGAGGTAGGACTGAAAGGGTCAGGCTGGAACATGGGCTGGGACAGCAGCATGGTGCAGTCAGGGGCATCAGGGTGTGGGATGAGTAGGGGAGCCCTGTGGTGGAGGCACTAGGGTATAAAAAGATTGCTACAGCACAGGGTTTCCACACAGGGGTGACAGCCAAGGTTTTCCTCTTTTTTTTTCCCCTTTTTACTAACAGTAAAAATACATATCTGTAAAGTTTTTGTTGTCAAGAAAAAGGTCTGTAGATTGTCAGTAAAAAAAATTTCTTGAGTTCATAACCCTGGAATAGAGTTCAAGGAGGATACAATTCTCATTACATTTAAATCAATGATAGAGCTCCCATCAGATTCAGAAGGAACAGGGTGGAACTTAGCTATATGCTGTTCATAAGTATTCAATAAGAATAGCAAATTTAAAGGTAATCAGCATCACTGGGCATGTTTACATGAGCTACCCACTGTGCAATTGTTACTGCACAGTCATTTAGTACTTGCATAAATACTAAATGACAGCACAATAACTGGTGTTATTTTGCAATATTGTTGCCGCACAGGTTTTGCCCAACACTGCTGTGCAGTAGCAATGAGCTACTGTTCCGTAGCTCATTATTACTGCTCTGTATTGTCACTTTAGACCTAGCAGCACTACTGCATGGTAGCAATGAGCTATGGCTCAGTAGTTCATTGCTGCTGTGCCATAGCATCCTGTGTAGATGGGATGGAAGTAGCAATTGGTAGAGGGATGTAAACTCTGGTAATATAGTTTCAATAGTCTAGTAGGGAAATGGGGAGAAAAGAAAGTGAGAACTTACAATTCTTTTGATTAGAGATGACCAATCAAAAATGAGGAAAAGAAGGATTTTTTTAGAGATCCTGAAGAAATACAATTTAAAGTTAAGATACTGGAGGTTTGGAAAATATACTAGAGGTTTGGAAAATAAAAGGAAAAGAAATGGGAGGGGTGATTCGTCAGTATAAACAAAGTGAGGTATAGGCAAAGGGATGATAATGAGATGCTATTTAAGTATAGATACAGGGAGATATTGTGGATACTTTATGCTGAAAGACAGAACAACCAATAGATTAATAAGTAAATGGATCCACAGATCAATAAAAGAATAATGTTCTACATAAAAAGACTGGCTTCTTATGAGACATATGTGCCCCTGTTCAACTAGACAAAGCTAATGGAGTTCCTAGCCTAAGTGAGAAAAGGATAAAGATAAAGAGATAAGAAGTATTAAAGAAATATTAATTTTCCCTTTCTCTCCTTTGAGTTCAAGCAGAACATCACCTACCTGTAAGAGGAGCTGATTTCAAAAGACTTGTGATTTGGTTTAATCTGATTATATGAATAACCTTTAGTGACCAAAGGGACCTGATCATTTAGATATCTCCCAGGAATAATTAGTGGAAACAATTCAACGACTCATTAAATTTTGTTTATTCTTCCATGCATTGGCCTACATGAGATGCTGATGAGATGCTGACTGTGCAGTCATTACTATGCAGTCATTTAGCAATTGTATAAATGAGTACTATATGATTGTGCAGTAACTCCTGTTACTGCACAGTTGTGCTGAGGAACGGCTTTTGGGTGATGCTGACTGCATAGTAGCTTGTGACTACTGTATGTGAATAGACTGTTTGTGACTACTGCTTCCTGCCACACAGTGCTGTAGCAAGGTGTGGGGGGCGGGGGTGAGTGGGGTGACTGCCCCAGGTGCTGAAGCAAAGTGGGGGCACCAAAAGGTGCTGCCCAGCCAGGTCAGGATGCAGGAAAGCCCCAAGCAGCTCATTTGGGGAGCGTGGGGATGAGGGGAGGGCAGCTCCTTCCGCTGCGTGCATTCCTGACAAGCATGGCGGGGGGTGGGGAGGCATGTGCCTCCCAGAACTGTGCATGGGGTGAAGGTGGGCTGCCACTTTGGGCTTTACCCCTAGTGCAAAACTTTGGCGCTTCAGTACTGCTGCCATGTGATGCTATTATACAATAGTCACGGGCTACTGCACAGTCAGCATCTCATGTACACATGACCTTTGAGATTGCATGCAGTAAATCTTGTGGTTAAGTAATCTGTCAAAAAAGTAAAGTTGGGGGAAGGTTTTGGATTGGAAATTGCACAAGTTAAGTTCTTTGAACTTTACCACTGTTATTAAGGTATTTTTCCCTATATAAATTTGCACTTTTCTTCCTTTGAGGTAGGCTAGAACTGGAAGGTGTTTCCTTCCCATGTTAAGAAAGATGCCTAAATCCTTGGGAAACATAAGATTTAAGGTATGTGGACATCCTTTGTGTTTCTTTATATGGGGAACATTGTCTCTACTTCTGCACTGTATTTAGAATCTTAACACCTAACTCAGGGTTCTGTATTTCACTACTGAGGACAGGGGATCCCCAGTTTCCCTTTGGTAATCTACATGACAGTTTTTTAGTCATTCAAGTAGCATTTTTGATACTTTCATACAGTTAACGGTTCTTTTTCCTGGCTGCATGGATACATAGGTGAGTGCATGGATTGTCTGTGCACATTAAGCATCAACAGTAGGCTATTTACTGGCTGGGCACATACTCAGCTATGTGTGTGCACCCCTTGTGAGTGTACATTGGTAAAGTCTGAAGATGTAGGCAGCCCAAAATGTGTAGCTAGGAAGTGTTATATTGAGGAGGCCCTTCCCATGTTTATCACCAATGATTCATTAGTTACAGCACTTGCTAAGGGAGCTGCAGACCAAGGTTCTAGGTGTCCAGCCTAATGCTCTAGCCACCACTGGTCAGGTCCATCTCTGGAACTCCTTTTGAAGGTGGCTCTCTGGGCAGGCAGGTGAGAGAGTTACAACAGGCCAGGTGGAAGCAAGAAGCTCTGAGGGTTCATGGCTCAGTGAGATGGTTGTTGCCATGGAAGGCTGGGCTATTGGTTCTAGCCTGGAGGCTTAGACCCAATGGATTAAAAATCTTCCCCCACTTTTTTTACTCCAGCTTCGCTTTTTTGGGTTTTTTTTCACTTTCACAATTACTATTTCATACAAGGGGCAGTGTCTCATCTTCAGAAAGCTCTGATTGAAATTATGTGCAATCCTTGGCCCTCCAGGGTTGTACTACAACTACTACTATTTATTGTTATTTTTATGTCTTTGGAAGAGTCATGAAAAATAAATGGGATGGCTCTTGCTCATATTAGAAACACTTGGTCCTATTTGATTCCATTTGAGATAGATAAGATCTAAGAATATATGTCTACATGAGCCATGTCTACATGAGTGGAGGAGTATATAAGCAGTACTAAATGACTGCACAGTAACAGATGTTACTGTACACTACTGTTGTCACACAGTTTGGGGTTTTTTGATGCTACTGCACGGTGGCTTGTTACTACTGAGCAGTATCGTTGTTGCATAGCTAGTGCCAGGCAACATTACTGCACAGTAGCAATGAGCATGTTGCTACTGCACAGTAGTGTCTCATGTAGATGTGCCCTGGGAGGGGTAAAGTAGTCAGTATAATGGTTATACTTTTACTGGTTTAAATGATAAATAGTGCCACTGGATTTAGTGGCTCACATTCGCATCACTCTCATTCCAGTGTAAAACAAGGTTAACTCCATCAAAGGCAACCCCCTTGGAAATTAGGAATATGTCACTTGCATTTGATTAATCTGATTTTCCTTTTATATGTGTTAGTGTGCACTGGGAATAGCTCCACTGAAATCAGCTGGGCTAATACTCTTCTCACCAATGCCTGAGGAAATTATAAAGCTTTTTTTGAAATCCAAAGATGGACTCTACTCTGACTCCCCCCCAAAAGTCAAAATAAAAGGTTTGCCAAAGTCTAGAGGTCTATCAGACTAGTATGTTTTAGGTGTGCCAAGTTCTATAGGGAGCAACATACAAGCAAGTAATGCAACTAATATCATATTCAGCCACTTAGAACTGCTCAGCACATGGACAAGCCATCCTATTACAGTTATAACAACAGGAGTGTCACTTGCAAACCAAGAGAAGTGATTCTTCTACTGTATTCAGCATTGGTAGAGTACTGTGTCCTATTTTGAGTCCCATACTTCTGCAAGGAAGGCTACCACAAAATGACAAAAGCTATTAGGGGCCTGAAAAGCAAAAGCCCTTTAGGAAAGGCTTGAAGAACTAGGGTTATTTAGTCTGGAGAGGAGAAAACTGGAGAAGGAGGGAGGAAGTGGGGATTTGATAAAAGTCTTTAGATATTTGAAGGGTGATTACAGAGAGGATGTAGATAGGATTTTCTCTGCTTCTAGTACTGTTCCCTACAGCCACAATGGCCTCAACATGCATTAGAGGCTATTTAGGTTAGAGATCAAGAGGAACTTCTGGAGTATGAGATTGGTCAAGCATTGGAAGAGGCTCCCTAGAGAAACTGTGGAATCTCTGTCCCTGGAAATGCTCAAGAGTGAGTCAGACAGACACTTGTCTGAGATGGTTTAATCAGAGATGATCCTGCCTTGGGCAGGGGTCTGTACTAGATGACCTTGTGAGGTCCCTCCCAACTCTACATTCCTATGATCCTGTGAGCCTATTTACCAGACCAAAAAGAAGAAACAACAAAAACAATAAAATAAAAAACAAACCAAATAAAATCTACTTAGAATCCAGACAACGGAATAGGATCAGTACTTCATATTGGTCTTTATTTTTCCTTGTTAAGAGTCCAAGCTTGTTTGAGAACCCCTGCTTACAAACAAGTAGCTTGTGTTGGGATGAAGCCCTGAATTTCTCTGTTTACCTACATGTTCCTTGGAGACCCCATAAATGTGTCTGGGTAAGCAGGAAACTCCAACTTTCACTGCCTTCCTGAAAGTATCCCGGAGATCCCTGCATCTGGGTAAGCAAGGAAAGTGAGGCAGGTTCTCCCAAGGCTCGACGAGCCTGATCTTTCCTGGGAATCCCTAGGGTTTCCAGGACTGGGCCCTTCAAGCCTGTGAAGCCCATGCCTGTGGTGGCTGGTGAGCATAAGCAGCTTCAGGCTGCCCACACTTCTGCTATAAAAAAGCAACATCCAGCACAATAAAGTGATACAGTTTATCACTATCTTATGTCACGGACACAAATTTGAGCATTTGAGGTGTGACAGAAAGTAGGGACATAGGTTTGTTTTCACTTTGTGCCACTGTAAAATTTTTTATGGTGACATAAAGATAATGTCTGTTTCCAACCTATTCCCCTATTAGTAGGATTTTTTATTTCATCAAAGTCTTTTACTAGAGATTAATAGGTAAATCACATGACTCCACTATGCATTTCAGAGTACTGCTGTCCCAGGTCTGGCAGTTTTCAGGGAGACCAAAGACACTGTTAACACCTTCCAAAAGCTGAATCCATGAGAAAGAATTTCACAGAAGACCATCAGACACTGTTGAAAAAGGCAAGCAATGTAGGAAGATGCCTGTAATCATGTTGCCTAACCTGCAGCTTCTGAAGGCAGGTTTTGCTCCATGAGGAACTCTGGGATACTTTCAGGAAGCCAGTCTTCCTAAATAAAACAAAACCTTTAAGTACCAAGCAAGCAAATAAATAAACAAACAAAACAAAATACGTCTGCACTATCCCAGGCATGATGAAGGGAGCCCTTTGGCTCTGGCCTCAGCAGCAGAGCAGCCTGGCCCCTACATACAGGAACTTGTTTAACTCACAACCTGATTCCTTTCTCCTCTGATTAGTCCTCTTGGAGGTTTTTTAAAGCCCCTAGCAGGACACTCCTTATCTAGCCAAAAGCCCTACAACTGGACTTTCTTAATAGGGCTTACTGTTTCCTGTAAAAAGGGGACAGACTGCCCTGTTAAGTATCTCCTCCATTCCATGAGTAGAGTCTTCAACTCACTATTCCATGTCTACCTTACTTTCTTTTCATGAAAAGAAGTCTGCTTTGCCACATGAAGATCCTGGTCAATGGCAAATACCAAAGGAATACAGTAGCAATTCCAGGTACCAATGTGTCAATCTGAGGTTGGCTCCTTGCATTACTTTCAACAATGTTAAAGGGGGATGATCAGTAACAAGGATAAAGGGGGTTTCAAGGACTTAGTACCAGAGGGCCTCTTACTGGCAAGACTCAGTTACTTCTCAGTTATAGAGCAGTTTTGCTCTTGGGGAAGAAGCTTCTGGCTTAAGTATAGGAACAGGTGTTCTCCATCCTCATAGTCCTGAGGATGAGAATGACCCCAAGGGTTTGTCTGAGCTTCTATATATGAAACAAATCTGTTGTCAAAGTCTGGACTGCATTGCACCAGTCATATATAGTAACCATTTTATATCTTCAAATGCTCCCACATGTGCTGCAGACTTCTGCACAGATTAAGGTGCCACATTGCATAGGTGGCTGACAAGTGACCTTAGCCCTACACTTTAGAGCTCTTCAGGAGGTTTGTGGGGGGCTTGACTTTTTGGATTATGGAGTCAATGTATGAGGGACTTACCATCAATGTCAAAATGGACAGAGCAGGTACTTGGCACAAGCCTCTTGCATTGCACGTGCACACAGGCATAGATTACAGCCCCCTCCCCCTCCCCCCAACACACACACACACCTCTCTCTCAGAATATTGAGGGAATGCAGAACTTATCATAAATGGCCATGACCAATGGGTCACCTATTCCTTTGCATACTGGCCATGGGCTTTCTGGCCAGGATCACCCCAACCCCCTTACCCTCTTTCTGATACCATCTAATATGTGTTAGGTGCTACAGGAGGGAATCCAACCTTTCCCATATGTAAAGCTGGGCAAATCCTGACACTTCAGTTCCTATAAAGCAATAGCTATCAGATGAGTAGTGGCATCCTACCTTTTATCTAAATAGCTTAGTGATTAAAGCACTTGCCCAGGGAGGAAGAGATCCAGGCTCTAACTCCTCACTGACTTTGAATTCAAGTGCTCTAACCACCCTACTATAGACTAGAGACTGTTCAGTGTGCTCACCAGACTTCCCCTTGAAGATGGCTCAATACACTTCACATTTTATATCCATTAGATAAAAGGTATAAACAACAATGAGAGAGTTTGTGTCTCATTGTGAGCGGACACCTGGGATATAATTTGGAGCCTCTTTTTTCCAGGGGAGGATCTACATTCATCAACTTTTCAACCTTCTGGTTCCACATAGCTTCCTTCTCCTGGCTATCTGGCTGTAGGAATGGGGGTAACTTCAGCATGAGTGCTGGAAAGCCCTATGTTATTTTCTGAGCACTACTATATTGAATCTTAAATTGTGTGTAATTGCTAGATGCCAGAAATTGTAGTAATACAGATGCACGTAAACCACCTAGTTGCCTGAAGGCTATGTAGGATCTGGTCCTAAATGCCTACTTCTAGTCAGATTTGGGTACCTATAAAAAGCTGACTTTTAGACAGGAGTTGTTTGGAGGGGAGGGTTGGTTTTGTCTTTTGGGGTTTTTTTTAAATATGACTAGTCCTCTATCTGTATCTTTAGGTATCTACAGGCCTTTAAACAACTAGATATTATTACTTATAAGTTTAATTTTATTAAAAGTTAAAAGGAGGGATTTCAAAAGATTCATGAGGGGTATGGATGTCCATTTTGCAATATCTCTAATTCTACAGTGCAACAATATGCACTGTACCGTGCAAGCTACTTAGTGAGAGTCCCATTTGGTCTAGCTGACTCTGATCTGAGTGGGGTAAATGTGTTAATAGATTCCTTTGGTAGTATAATTCATAAAATTATAACTATAAATAGATTAATTGATAAAGAAGGGTGGAGAAAAAAGTGGGAGGGGTTTGTGTTTATGGACTAAAAGCAAACAAGACTGAAGACTTTAAAGGAGCTAATCTCAGTATTGATGCAAAATTGCCCCAGAAGACCAATGAGATATGAAAATACATACAGTATCTACTCAGATGACAGGACTGAGAGAGAAATATTTCTGAGTTTTTTCATGCCACATGATCTGTTATACTAATGTCTACAAAAGGTAAGATTTTCCTCCTTGTTATTGTATTTTTTTTCCTTCTTTCCTTTCTATTTCAAAAAGGAAAGGCAGCAATTGACATTTAAGAATGAATGTATTCTCTACTCAGTGATTATGGTCAGATACCATGTGAATTATATTCACACTTAACTGAACATACTTCACTGAGTGTCAAGAATAGAACTTGTATTCCAATAAATGGTAACCTATTCATTTGTAAATGTTGAGGCACTCCACAAACATTTGTTCTTGGACACAAAAAAAAAATGCTATTTCTACCAGATCTGTAGCTTAGATAAATCACAAATATTTGTGTCCTGGAGTCTAGATTGACCAGTAATCTATATACCGTGCTTGTAAAAAGTAGTGTAAATTGAGGCATGATCTCAAGAGGGCAAGATTCTAATACTGGAAGCTTGGCATTGTCCTGTGATTATACCAGTCATAAATCAAGCACACTGACCTTCATATGGTTTGATTTACACCTCAGTGAATGAGAGGAGAATGAGGCCCATTTAATAAAGCTACTGATTTACATTTTTGTCATGAGGTTAAAAATATACTATTATTAGCATCCTTAATGCTAGAGACTATCACTAGAACTCTTTTTCATGAAAGAAATGGACTGAGTCTAGATCATTTTTCCAATAAGACTAAAAGGGACAAAGTGTGAGCTTCACAAATGGACCTGGGCACAGAGATGTTGACAATTCCTATATCTTAAAGTTAGGTGCCAATCTTCAGAAGTGAGGTTTGTCCTAAATACCGAACCAATTTAAAGATGGAGCTTGACTGAATTATAAAGGTTTGGGGTAATGTGGTTCCTTCAGATTTAACTTAATGACTAAGGAGATTCTGAGATCCCTTCCAACCAAATATTACTTCATCCTTTCTGACTGTCTTGTGATCAAGACACTGTATGTGTACAGTTCCCTAGTGAGATCACATTTCTGTAGTGGAACAGCAGGTATACAACTCAGAAATTAAACATCTTTGATCTTCAGGAAGGCCATTTACCTTCCCTAGTTGCTGGAAATCTGCATTCAATTCTTTGTTCTGACTTAAATGTAAAATGACTTTGAATATCTCCCAACTTTTTGGGACTTATTCATGTCTCTGCAGTCCAAATCACTAGATGGTGTAAGCTGGTACATACTAGTTATACTAAATGTGGATTTGCCTCCATGATTCTGATTTGACAGTATTTTGCAATGATGGAAATAAGGACACAAGTTGAAAATATGTAGCCAGGATATGCAAGATGTACCATTCAAACACCTCTGCTTTGTAAGATTAAAGCCAACATCTCTTACCTCTCTACATTGTGCCCTAGGCACAGGACATAGACTCCTCTGGGAACCATAGAGGGAAGGAACCTTTTACCTCTTGCTCATTGAAACTGTTACATGACTCAGGAAAGAAATGAAGATTCTGTAGAATAAGAGGCAACATGATTCTGAAGCCAAGTTAGAGGGCAGTTGGGAAATATGGGTTTGAAAACTCTTAGGCTTAGGAGGGAATTGAGTGTGGGTGAGTGTTGTTAACTACTGAATTATTATATTAAAGGGATAAATGTTCCTCCAAGTAAAACGACAACAACAACAATTATAAAGCAGTGCCCATCACTTCATTGTTAAGTTGCCCTATGGGTTTGTATTTGCCATATGCTGAGGCAAGGAACAGATGTTGCATTTGTCCCTGAACAAGGTGTTCCTCTGTTGGTCCCAGCACAGAAATGTCATGGGTTGGCATATACACACATTGCCCTTCAGCTCAGAGTTTAGTGAGCAGCTGAATGCACAGCTGCTTTTCTGCCATTGATTCAATGATAAAATCCTGGGATAAATATTTAGATACATTTTGTGATCCACTGGGATAAACTGTTAGCACTTCTGTTTCCATAAACTTTTTAGGGTTTATCCTGGGGCAATGGACATAGTTGTTTCAACAATTGTACTTTGTCCTGGGATAAAATGTTGTTTTTTTTCCCCAGGACAAATGTGACATTTGACTCTAGCCTAAGGATGCCAAACAGCTTGGGTTCCTCATGACATCTCAATGGAGAAACATGTAGCTCCTGGACTAGTTATGAACTAGGCACTAATATACACGTACCTTTCAGAACTGGGGAGATACTATTCACATGGAGAGATGCAGCTCTATGCATGTGGGGAATTAGAAGTTACAGGTACTTTAGGGTTAGAGATCTCCTTACCTGGAGTTTTTAGGGCTTCAACATTAAGCATGAAAGACCCTTACTGGATTTGACAAGTAATTGGGGTGTCTGTTGGGAAGGGACATAGTTTTCGGGGAACCAAGGGACTAGTGTTTACCTGGTTATGGATTGATGACAGTAGCTTTCGGTTCAAGTGATTTTGATCTGTAAACTTAGAGCTAAAGTTTGAAATGTAATGCTTATTCTTCCCTCTGTGTGCACTATATCTAATATCTGTGGATGTTTTCAATAACATTTTTATACAACATAATATTTTTTGATGCTTTCATCTCCAGAAAGCCAAGGCTAGAGAAAATGAATGAAACCACTGTCAAACAATTCCTGCTTCTGGGATTTGACACCCTTCCTGAGTTACAGATAGGCCTCTTTGTGCTGTTTTTCATGATCTATCTTGCAACGGTTGCTGGGAACATCCTCCTTATCATCACTGTTTGGATTGACTGTCATCTCCACACTCCCATGTATTTTTTCCTCAGCAACTTTTCCTTCCTGGAGACTGCCTATGTCACCAATATCATCCCCAGGTTGCTGACAAGTTTCTTGACGGGTAATAGAACCATTTCTTTGTCAGGTTGTTTCTTTCAGCTGTATGTGTTTAGCTTCCTGGGGACTACTGAGTGTTTCCTCCTGACAGGAATGTCCTATGATAGGTATGTGGCAATATGCAGACCATTACATTATGCAAATCTAATGAATCCCAGGACATGCCTTCTGTTAGCAATTGCTGCTTGGGTGTGTGGCTTTTTGGCTCCTTCCTTCACAGTAATCATGGTTTCTAGGCTGGTATTTCACAACCTTGACAAAATTAACCATTTCTTCTGTGATCTAACAGCAACATTGAAACTTTCATGTGGAGATGTCATCATTATTAAGGTAACATCCCAGATCTTAGCATCTATTATTACACTGGTCCCATTTGTGCTAACCATTGTATCCTATGCGTATGTCATCTCAACTATTCTAAAAATCCCATTCACCAAAGGGAGGAAAAATGCTTTTTCTACATGCTCATCTCACCTCATTGTGGTCTCCACCTTCTATGGGGCTTTAATCATCATGTATGTGGCTCCCTCAGGAAACCAGTCCCTGGATTTCAACAAGATCTTCTCCCTACTGTACACAGTAATTACGCCTATGTTTAATCCCATTGTCTATAGCCTGAGGAATAAGGAGGTGAAAAGCGCCCTAAAAAGAACTATTAGTAAGATATGGTTCCTTATCCAAATGTAAATATTTTGATTCAGAATATTCAGAAGAGGGATTTCTAACATCAAGCAATACAATAGTGTCAAGTTCCAAAATGATAATTATTTTCCTTGTCACTGAGTCTCTCTCCCTTCTAAAAAAGTGTGTGTGTGTGTGTGTGTGTGTGAGTGTGTGAGAGAGAGAAAGCAAGAGAGAGAGAGAGAGAAAGAGAGAGAAATTAAATGTCTAGAGGTAGTCTATTCTGGGTGTTTGTGTGGATAACTAGAAACTTGTAGATCTATATCATGTATATCAAGGAACTGCAACTGAGTAACTGAGTGGTCTACTTCTAATACTCCGTTCCGAAGGCTGATGTGGTACTTCAGCTATGTGTGATTCTGGGATTTATTTCACTCAGTCTAAATATGTAACGAGGGCCTCAGTCATTAAAACACAACCTACACTTGCTCTACATTTAATCTTTGCCAAAAAGGCCAAGATGCTGATGCAAACCTACCATGATAATAAGTTACTGAAGCCCATCTGAACAAGATATAGTGCCAATTGTGCTCAACCTCCCTAGCACCATTTCTTTTCAAGTCACACTGAACCACTACATCAAACATATTTTGATTTCCTCTTCACTCCCACAGCTGTGCAGTGCCTTTCTTTCTAGTTTCCAATGATTACTGTTTCTTCATGAGCCTAAACTGTCTGGCAAGCATCACCAAACTCCTATAGAGCTGACAGACTGTCAACCCTTCTCTCATCTTGTCACATGTGATTAGTGTAGCCCTACTCTCTATGGAGTGGGGATGGATGAGACAACCCTGGACCTCATCTGCATATAAATTTTTGGAGGGTCCCATGACTTATGACAAGAACACCTGGTCCCAGTCATGAGTGGGAGGCTAATTAGCATGTGGATCCTTTGGGGGATGACAGGGGGCATGTTTTCTATTGGAAAAAAGCAATATGCATCAAAAGGAAGATTTCACACCTCACCCCTATGAAATAGAAAAACTGAAATTGGAACAAGAGTAATACAGAATGGGTAGATAATTTTAGGGATTTTCATAAAAGCAAACTTGAATGGGTGAGCTAGTCCCTGAAGAACAAAATTGAAGAACAAATGGAGAGCAAAATGAAATGGAAACAGGCTAACTGATCTTTGGCTAAGGAAATGGAAGGTGGCCATGTTTCACAAAAAAAAAAAAAAAACAGAACCAAAAAAAAAATTAAATGCTGATTTAGCTTAATTGAAATGTAAGATTAAATAAAGCTAAATTTTGTTTAGCTTTGATATCATTTTACCTAGGGTTTGTTTTGTTTTGGTTTTGTTGGTGGGTGGGGAGAGCTTGTTTATTTTTTTTTCTATTAGGCTATTTACTAATAAGCATGTATACTTAAAGAAGGTTATTTGTCACTATATTGTTGGGTATGGCAACCTGAAGAAAAGAAATGTACATGGCCGGATGAATCAGATGGGCAAGTTGTATGTGGCTTTGATGGGATTTATCACAATGCTTGGTTTAAAAAAGAGAGAGAAATGCAATATTTCAGCATAAAGTAAGTTAGGCCAAGAGCCCAAGAAATTTACATGTTGCATTTTGAGATTCAAGAAAAACTGACAAAACAACACAACTTTCTAGCATTCATCCAATGAATTTCTGAATAGCCCATTGCTTGTTTTTCTTGCTTTAAAAGTCAACCCATTTGTAAACAAGGCAAGAGTTTACTTGTGCCTTGAATTATTTTTCATTCCTAAAGCTGAATGAATGCTTAGAAAACACAAAAATAAAAATACCAATAAATGCAGTAGTAACCAAATAATGATATGTGAACAGCTTATGGTTCATAGCAGGGTACATACTTCTTACATTTTTATGTCATTGACATTTGAAAGAAGAAAAAATGGATGGGGAATCCAGAGATAGAATGGGGTCAGGAATTGAAAAAGATAATGGTGATAATCTTCTCAACTCCATACACAAAATAAACCTTGGCAACTTTCTAGGCTAACAGGGTGCCAGAGCCTTCCTCAATGATCTCCCCATATCTAGCCAGAGACTTCATCCCTCATAAGGTCCCTTTGGAAAGAGAGATTCTAAACTGGCGAAGGAAATAGAATTGAAGTGCACATTATGGAACTAAATAAGAATACTTCATAAAAAAAGAATGGGGAGAACATTTGAATGGAGTCTTCAGACTGGTAAAATTTAATGACTTGAAAATTCAAATAGGTAATAATCTTTTGTCAAAAGTGGTAATCTTGTTAAATGTGTATGTAAAGTTGCCATGAGGAGGTAACAGAGTTAGATGTGTGGAAGAGACTTCTATATGTATAGACATATGCACATTTGGAGCCTGTTCAGAAGGGGAGCATTTCAAAATGCAGCAGCTGTCTTGTTCTAATTCTTGTGTGTGGGCAAGCTGGGAACAAAATAAATGTAGCAAAACTGGTTCAAGTTTAATGTTGCTTTATCCAAATCAATCATGATGGATACCAGCGAGGGTATGAACAGGGGTAGATCATTTTAGATATGCAGTAAAAGCCACGTTAACTGGCACTTCATTAACCGGCATGGTCTATTAACTGGCATGCCAGTTGACGCTGGTCAACACAGCAAAAAGGAAACCAGAAGTAGGGCTTCTGGTTTTGTCGAATTCACAGCCCAGGGAAAAGCAGCCTGTGCAGGGTAAAGCAGCCTGCGTGGAGGCCCCACCCATCTTTTTACCCTGTACACCAACACCAGGGGAGGGGTGGGAGGGGTGGCATGATTAATCTGAGATGTGGACATGCTGGACGCAGCGGGAGGGACGTCTTTGCCCAACCAGGCAAAGACGCCTCTCAGATAACAGGCATATTTGGTCATCTGGCACCCCCCATTTCCCATGCATGCCAGATAATGGAGTTTTTTCCTGTACCCTCTTCATATACCCTCCCTCCAAAACATCTACTCCTGCCACTGTCAGAGACAGGGTACTTGTCTAGATGGACCACTGATATGACCCAATATGGCAATTCTTATGTTCTTATGCTATGTTCGTATTGTTCCCAGCTTGTCTGTATTCCCCTTTGAGATGACTCCAAAATTATGTGTATCTATACTGTAGGGGGAAGAAGAGGCTGGGAATGGTAAAGAGGGTGAGTATACAATAAAGTGGTCACAAGGGAAGAGCTGAGGGTGAAGGATGAAGAAGTGTAACAATACAGTAATATCTAACAACAAGCATTAATAAAGAATGGTTCATTTCAATCCTCAAACCTTTGATCTATTTGTTTAAAGCAGAAATTCTTCTTAATAACCAGGAAGCCATCAAATGGTTCTGAGAAGATCTCCACATTCTATCTTTATGCTTCAGAAGGCGCGGCCACCTGCGCGAGTGCCTGTGTTCCAACACTTGACTCTTCTGTTGAGGTTAACGATAGGTTTTACAAAGAACTGGCTATTGTTATGAGTAAGATTCCAAACATTGAGAATTTGTATATTCTGCGGGATGTAAATGCCAGAGCTGTGCTGGCAGAGAATCCTGGCCAATTTTCCTGTGCTCACATAAAGTAGGAAGTATGCAAGATAATGGACACAAGCTTTTGGAATCCTGCTCCTTTCATGAATTGTGAATCACCAACTCATTCTTTCAAACAAGTTTAATGAGATTTCTTTTTGAGTTACAGTGTAGCTTATGAATCTTTAGAAATAATCTCAGACAGCCAAGGAGCCACTAGGATCTAGATAAGTTTCTTTTTTTCTCAATGAATCCATCTCCATTCTGCCATTCTGCTTTTTTTTGGAATGTTCTCATTATGCATCTGTATTTGTATGCGTGTGGGCACATGTATGCAGATTCGGGTGGTGGGGGGGGGGGTGCAGTAACCACCTTTTCTTTTGCAGCTACCACTGTCCTCAGCATCTGAGTGTAGAGGGAGGCCCAGAGCTGCTCCTCCCCTATTCCAGCCAGGGGCTTTAACTGAAAGGGATGCCAGGCTTGTTAGGGAACAGCAGTAGCAGTGGGCAGGTTTCTTGCTCCTGGATGCCCCCCTGCTGCAGCTGTGGGCTACAGACAGCAACTACAGAAGCTGCTGGGTTCATTTGGGAACAGCGGGAGTAGCACGCAGTTTCCTTCTTCCAGTGTCTGCTGCCTGTTGTACCCCACTGGCCTGGGGTCCAGCCACATTTTGCCTCCACTCCTTCAAAAGCTAAAGGGAAAGTATGCTGCCACCCCCTTTAGTAAGTACTAGATCCACCTATGCAGGCACATATGTGTGTATGCATGTTCATATGTATATACACTTTTGTGTGACCCATTACTAGCTTTCACAAGGGTATCCATATATCAGAGCAAACGTGAAATTTTTCTCTCTCCCACCGCAGTCAGCTGGAGCACACATGCATAGATAAGCCCTATGATGGCTTCTTCACAGCTGGGAAGGGAAAAGGCTCCCCTGCCCCTGCCAGGAGCAATTCCCAGTGCCAGCTCCCAGTCTTGCAGCTTGGGATGGGAGACACTTATCTCCCAGCACCATCTCCATGACTGTGGGGCTGCTGTTCAGAGATGCTTATCTCTCAGCCTAAGTTTTGCAATCATGGGGCTTGGGCTGCAAGACCCTTATCTCCCAGCGGCAGCTCCACAACCACAGGGCCACTTCTGGGAGATTGTTATTTCCTAGCCTGAGCTTTGCAGCTGTGGGGCTTGGGCTGAGAGACCCTTGTCTCAGAGTCTGAGCTCCGCAGAGCTCAAGCTGGGTGATAAGGATCTCCCAGCCACCGCTCCCCGATCACGATTGGGGAGCAGAGGGCTTGGAGTTCCCTGCTTCTGGGGCAGGGGGACATGGAGCCCTCCCTGGCAGCAAGCAGCTTCCGGGGCAGGGAGCTATTTGCTGCCCCCTGTGGACAGCTGACTGGGAGCAGGTTTTGCTTGCAGTTAGGTGTCTACACGAGTGCTATGGCACCATTACTAATCCCAAATAAATTTGCTACTTGCATTTGCAGGTAGCAAATTTACAACTGATTAGGGAAGTTTACTGTGAAGTGAGCATGTGCAAGTGTAAACACACATGCTTACTTGGCAGTAAAAAACATTAATTCAAAGTTAAGTGTCTCGTGTAGACATGCCCACAGAGGCACTCTATAGGAGTTGGGCATCTAAGCATAAAGTTAAGTTTCCCCTGAAGATATGAATCATACCAACTACATCTGGGCATGTAGGAAAGTTGAATGGATGGGATGAGATACTTTATCAACTTGTGAATGGGAAAAAATACTATAACTAGCTATAATCATAAAACAGTGTTCAAAGAAAGGTTCTTCATTAAAATGGGCTTATTTAAACAATAGAAGGATTCTTGTATTTGTATATCAGAAATAAATAAGTCTTTCTTTGGTTACTGCTGTAGGAAGAAGTCTTTCTTTGCCCTGGCTCTTTGGCTGATTCTCCATGAATATTTATTGACAGGTGCAGAAAAAAAATAAATTTGAATCCAGAAAAAGTGACCTTCCTCATTTAGCCTCAATGAACCACAATCTCTTTGCTTTGTATGTGTCCTCCAGGCCCCACATCTCTCTCTCATGGCTGGCTGGTAGGCCATGTTCAATAAGAAAGTTGGAAGACACAACTTTGACTGGGAGAGAGATAATGCAGGTTTAAACTTTCTCAGGACAGTGGTTGGGGAGGGACAGAAGCTAGGTCTCTCACTCCACAAGGAAGTGCCCCAAGCACCAGGCCCTTGGGTTAAGAGGTGGAAGGATTCTTCTCCTTTGACAAATATTTGTGAACCAGGTTTCTCTCTCCCCCCCCCCCCCCCCCATGTAGTTTTCAGGGACATAAGTGCAGCTACACATACAGGTTATCCTATTCCACCACAGAGCCTATACAACCATAGTGGAGTCTTCTGAGAATGCTCAGTTAGTGAATTCATACATGTATACCTCCACAAGTGGAAAGAGAATCTAAGATATGTAAAAATGCAAAAAAAAAAAAACCCCAAACCAAAACAAAAAGCCATTTCCATGGCTACCTATGTGCCACTGAGGTGCATAAACATAAATTGGGATTTGCCAGCAATCCCTGTTTCAGATAGTTTTAAAAGTTACTTTAAAACCAACTTACTAATAACATACCATGTTTACCCAAAATCAAGATGACCCCCACTAGAATTAGATTATATACATGAAAAATATTTTTCTATAATCTTCCATGTATAGAACCTAATTATTGGAGCATTATGTTAAATTCATTACCCCTGCAAAACAGCAGTGAGGGGCAAGGCACCAGACCCCCCCGCCCTCCGCCTCCCCATGCCTGACGCTCTGTCACTTGTCACCTGGTGGACTAGACGTGGTCCATTGTATTCAACTTCCTTGAATAGTCGTAGATATATGCATGTTTATGTGTTTTCTGCTGCAAGATCCTAAGCAAGAAGAAATAGAGTCCTGCACACTAGATCACCAGTCCACAATGGAGCTCATGCAAAGGATCATTCTGCTGCAGGAAACAGTGCACAGGATGAGGTTGGTGTGTGGCCAGATCTGGAGTGTGGCTTTGGGATGTGCCGGGTCAGTCTGGCTCATAGATATGTCATGTGGGATCGTATCATGCCTGTGTGCTGGCCCTGCATGTTGCTGACCCAGCCCACCAACCAACCTTATGCCACTCAGCCCACAGGGCTAGAAGTTTAAGTATCACTGTGCTAGCTGCTTTCTTCTTCCCTAGGTGCCTAAACACATTTCAAATGTTATTTTTCTGGGTCTAGTTCTCTTTTTTTTTTGTTTATTAATTCACCCAATATTATAACCTGTTAAACCAAAGAATTAGATTTTGCTTTTGGGACAAAATGCAGATTTCTCCCTGCGGTATCTCTAACTTAGAAAGCACAGGAGAGCACTTTCCTAGGAGAGAAGGCTCCTTGGTTGTAGTCCCAGCTCTCAGTTCTGTTTTGGGTTTTTTTTCCCCATATTTTAATGCAACGCCTATCTAATATAAAATGCATACAGAATCCTGGTCCTGGATCTCTTTCTGTGACTTCGGTGCCTGAAAACTACATAAGAATCATTTATGATCCCAGTTTACCAATTTGCACCCTTCATGTACTGCTTACTATGCAAATCTACAATATCTTGATTCAAATCAACAGTCTTACAATGGGCAGGAAAATGAGAGAACAGTGAAGCTCTGAATATGGTAATTATGTAAATGGTAATGAGCACTCCCATAATTACCCAAAGGTATCTGATAGAGAGGTCCCAAAGCTGGGCATGAAGTTATTTAACCCTTACATTTGTAGAGAGAGTTTTGAGGCAGCAAACAGCCAATACTTGTTCAAAAGGTAGGTGTAAAACTTCTTGGTCTGAAAACTAAAAGAATTATTGTCAGTCCTGATTTTCCTCTAAATTATCACAGTGCAAAGAGGGACATGATGGACATACATGTCTGAACTGCGTATTTTCATGGAAACAGAATGTGATTACAAGTGGCTACAAGAATACAACTGGCAATAATAAAACCAAACCAGAAAGGGAAAAGAAGACAACCAAATGTAGATGGAATAGTAAAAAGTGTCCAGATGTATTTCTAGCCTAAGCAACTGATGCTCATCATAGAAAATACAGATATAGGGGTCATAAGAGTTTTTTTACAGCTTGTAGTGGGAGAATGTGGGAGAAAAATGTTTTAGATGATGGAATGAGAAATAGAGGTTGATTATATGTTATCTAACTGTAACATAAAATGTATTTATTGAGGTAGCTAGCTAGGATATAAGATTGCATCAACTGATTGATTGATCAATTAATCCATCCATTGGTACTAATAATATCACATTATTCAATATTACAGGATATAATACACACACATATATAATGTAAGATGGATAGCATTAATAATACACATATTAAATATATATTCTTCTTGTTCTTGTTGTTGTTGTTGTTGTTTTCATCATTAGCATCTACCAAGGTTTCCCACTTCCACGGCATCTGAAAAATTGTTTTACCTTTTCAGGACATAAAATACGTTCAAGACATGAAAGGAAGAAACCAAACAACTGTGACTGAATTCATCCTTTCAGGATTTTCAAGTCTCCCTGACTTGCCAGTTTTATTCTTTGCATTGGTTCTACTCATATATCTGCTGATCCTGCTTGGGAATGCTCTCATCATTATAGTCACATTGATTGATCCCATCCTTCACACTCCCATGTATTTCTTTCTCAGGAACTTATCCTTCCTGGAGATGAGCTACACCTCTGTCACCATTCCTAGAATGTTGGTCAACCACCTTTCTAGGGAGAAAACCATCTCAGTGTCCAGCTGTGCTGCACAGATATATTTCCTTATCTCCTTTGGGGGAGCAGAATGCTGCCTCCTGGCATTGATGGCTTATAACCGATATGTTGCAATATGCATCCCCCTGGCATATACAGTTGTTATGAAAAAAGGAAATAGGTGTGGACAGAGTGAGGAGGGTGGCATTCAGTCCATCTGCATCTGAAGCTTGGGGAACCCCAGCAGCGGGAGGTTCACCTTCAGGAACACCAGCTGCTCCACCAAACCGCATCCAAGCAGGTGTAGTGGAGTGTCACTACATCTCCAGTGATGCTGAAGACCCTCTCACTTGGCACACTGGTCGGTGGACATATCTGGCCACACCGGGCTGTGGCTTGCCCAGTAAACCAAGGAGTCACACAGCAGTGGCTCCACATCCTCAGCAAGATAAGCAGCTACCAAGGCATGATCACTACTTGCCTGATGCTGGGGTCTGGTGGCTCTGGATCTCACCATAGAAGCCATGCTCTTAGCCCCCCATTGGCAGCTCCTGTGGTGGAGGACTGGCATGCTAGCATGAGACAGTGAATCCCCCTGTTCCACATCCCCCCACCTCTGCCATTCTGCCTCCTGACTTTCTCTACCAGCACCTCCGTCCACTGATTCAGTGTTTGGCTGCCACATACGGTTCCCTTCAACCTTGGGTCACACATGGCGGGCAGCACATGGACTGTACTGGATCACAAGCCATTTCCTGATGCCCTCCTTCAGCCACCTCACCAGTGCCTGCACATCTGGTAACAGCAGCCTGCCCCAGCCAAGAATATTAATCCCCTGGAAGCTCTCAATTTGGCTCTGAAGTTCCCTCACTATGGGGATCACCTGGCTAAGGAGGGCATCAGCAGCACTGAGGCTCTTGTTACCTCAAGAATGGGCTTGAGGACCACCAAGATCTGGGAGATGGTATCCTATTCAGCTTTGTTCAGGGGGTCACTGATCCTGATCTCCCCAAGCAGGGCCATCTCATGGATGGCCTTCTGTTGCTCCACCAGCCTCTTGAGCATCAGGTATGTGGAGTTCCACCAAAACTACATCCTGCATGATTTTGTGCTGTGGGGTGTTCAGCTCTGTTTGTTTGTCCTGCAGCATCTTGCCCCCCTTGATGCTCCAGTGGAAGTAGTCTGCCACCTTCCTGAATTTGGAAATTAACTTGCTGGTGGTGTTGGCAGCCCTGTCCCCCTCCGAGGTGTCCCTGACAACAAGGTGCAACTTGTGTGCCACACAGCAGGTGCCAACAAAGTTGACATCACAGACTGCCTTAACCATATTGGCCCCATTGTCAGTGACCATGAAGACATGGGTGAGCTGCCCTGCCCAGTAAGCCATGCCTCCACCAGGTGGTTCATGGTCCCTATGATCCCTGCTACTGTGTGGGACTTATCCAGCACCTCAGCTTGAAGGAGAGCCCACCGACAGCCTGACTGGTCACACCAGTGCCATGTGAGGGAGAGTTAGGCATGATCTCCACCCCGGCTGCTTCAGATGCCTAAAGTGAAGTGTAAAGCTATCTGCAGACCTGCCTTGTGCAGCTTATCCCTCAAGTACCCCATGCATGCTTCATACAGGGATGGAACAACCTTCCTACTGAAGGTGGTGTATGTGGGTACTTGGTATGATGGGACTGCAAGCGCCATGAGCCACCTGAACCCTGGCCACTCAACGAAGGAGAAGGGCTGGCCATTGACAGCAAGCATTTTCCCAAATCTCTGGGTGACTTCTCTTGGCCTTGCAACATGCTCCATTTTCTGTCCTCCTTTCTCCCACTGTTCCAGTGTGGCCTGCCTCTGCTTTGGGGGGACGGTGGCTTTGGAGCGAGTGGGGGACTTCCCTTTGGCCTCAATCCCACTGGTGCCAGGCTGAGGAGGAGCAAGAGCAAGGGGGTGGTGGTCATATGTTTTGTTCCCTTGCCCTGGCTGGTTTTGGCTCAACAGTGCAGGCAGATAGTGTATATGCAATAATTTGCCAGCTCAAAATGATCCCAGACCACACTACCCGCTCACTTCTAAGGGTCCGGGTGCATCTGTGGATGCTGCTGTACTTTCCCCCTCCTCAGCAAGCAGACACACAGGAAGAGGAAGAGCAGACTCAGCTGAGCCACTTGCCTCCACCTCTACATAAAGCTCCTCTGAAATGCCTTCTGGGGAAGAAGATCTGGTTTGAAGGGAAACTTGATGGGTGTCAAGCACAAACTCAGCTGATTCCCCCTTCTTCCCCATAATTTCCCTTGCTAGGGCACTAAGATCCAGATCCAGCTCCAGCTCTTCTTCTGGCATTGGAAGGCTTAGCATGGGAAGTGACAAAGGGGTGGAGTAGGCTGCTGTGCTGGTGCTGCTGGTTGTGGTTGTCATCATGGTGAGGGTGGGAGGGGTTATAGCTGCTGCATGTGGATGGGATGCAGTCTCAGGCACAGGCAGTGACTGTGGCACTGCTACCCTTTCCTTGCTGCTTGTAGCAGCCTCATCCCTTTCAGCTGGAGGAAAGAGGCTGCATCTCAATTTGGTGGTGGTGGTGGGGGGTGGGGGACGGGACTTACAGCTCTCCCTCTACCCCCTTTTCCATCCCTCCTGAAGGCTGGCCAGTGTGACCACCTGCCTTTCTACCACGCTTCATGATGTGTTTCATGTCTTCCTTTCCAAGAAATATATAGATGTTTTTGTGTTCCTATATAAACTGAAAACTGTAGGTGTGATGCAGTGATGAGATTTACAATGCCCCTGTGTGTAGATAAATTCAAAGTGAGCTGAGGTGCAGTAATGACATTTACAAACCTGATAGAAATATCTCTGTGTGTAGATAAATTGAAAAGCGGTGGTGGAAAGAATGAACATATAAAAACAAACATATATAGTAAATTCTGTAGTAACCCTATCCAATGTAAGTATAAGATTCAAAAGAATAAATCAATGAATATAATAATAAAATAAAAGCACCTACAAGAAGACGGTATTCTGAAATCCCTCTTGCTAGGGTAGCAAGCAGGGAATCCTTTAGAAAATCGGTGCTCCTAGCCATAGTGGTGTGACAGTGAGCTGCTAGAACAGACAGCTCACTAAGTGACCCCAAAGCAGAAAACAGGGCAGTTCAAACAATACTGCCTTTTATGAGGTTTTTTCTGTCCCTCCTCCAGAGCACTGGGGTTGGAAGGGACCTCAGAAAAGGGTGACTGTCACTGGCCAGCTACATATGTCAATAATGAGAGAACTCCTCCCCCCTCCCCTGCACCTTCCCTTCCCTCCCCTTACTTTACTTTCTGTTTCCCTACAGGGAAGCCATTAAAGGTAAGCCCAGCTTCATAGTCAAAATTTGAAACATTTCAAACTTTTTGAAACATTTCGACCTGCCCTGTTTCATTTTGACCATTTCAAGCCTCCCTGTTTCATTTCGATTTTGCTCTTTCAAGGTTGAAACAGCTCAAAACTGCATCAAAACAAAACGGGTGGCAAAATTGTGCACAGTCCTATGTTCCACTTGCATGTAATCCACAATTAACAGTTTTAGTGAACTAAAAAAAAAAGATCTATGGCATTTTAGTTTCCAATAGGCCTGGAGATTTAGTACAGTCCAAGATGTATAACATTTCTCTAAAGTGGCTATAGTCTGTTTATTTTAGTGTATGACACATGGAATTTCAGGCAGGGAAGTGTGTAGACATGCCATGATTGACTTCTGTCTCATAACATATTGTCTTCAAGGCAGCATAGAATAAGAGAACTCTGGTCCAGATTTTATTCTGCCTCCTATTTATGCAAACAGATTTATGCACCGGATTACAATTCTATACCACCCTGAGTCTCTGAAAATCAATTCATGAATCTACCTTTATAACACACTACCCTGTGAACCCCCCAAACTGAGTCATAAGAATATAGGAGTGAGGAGGAGGATGGACTCACCATTTAAATTAAGAATTTTTCAGCAACTCAAGCAGGGTGGAATATAATCACACTTAGACAGTTTAGTCCATTTATGCACCTCAGAGGTAGATTAGAAAGTAGCCCTCTATATTGAGCGGAATCCTGGTCCAAGTCCACTGCTCTGACATGGACTATTTTAGTGATGGTGCAATAGCTGCTCTAACACCCCAGGCATCACTACCATCAATACCATATTTGGTGTCATTATATTCATTGGCAATCCCTTGTGGTTAAGAATGATAGTCTTCCCTGATGGTCTTATCTGTGGGTCTGAAGATGGCTGATAAGGCCTATCTGGGATTGATAGACTCTTGCAGCTTGGTCCTATGTTTCCATGTAGGGTGGGTGGCTCTGAGTTCTTGATTCAGTCCCCAGGCTCAGGAATAAGCCATAGCTGAGCCACCACCTGCTTTGGGATGGGATGGCTTGTGTGGTGCAGGAGGGGCAAAGCAGGGGGAAGGGAGAAGAGGGCATGGGGGGGAGCATAGGGGAGACCATGTGTTGAGAAGGGTACATGGGAGAAACTATGTGGTATGTGGTTTGGGAGGAGTCTGGAGAAGACTGTACAGTCTGCCCCCACCACCTACTTGTCCCTCCTCTGCCCCTACTGCTTACTTTCAGCTTCAGCTCTGGTTCCAGCCTCTATGGCACTGGCCCAGCTGGACCCAGAGCTGCCATTGCTGCTACTTCCTAGCTGGGCTAGAGCCAGGGCCACCACTGCTACTGACTGCACCAGAACCAGAGCTACCACTCAGAAGGTAAGTGGTGAAGGGAGTGTGCAAAGTGACTGCCACAGCCCTGGAGCACCTGGTAGCCACAATGCCTCCTGCTACTGCCCAGACCAGCTCATGTCTCCCTCCAGGCACAGTGCTGTAGCCCTGGAGCATCCTGGGATACTGGAAGTCTTCAGCTTGGGCAGAATAGGGGAGTGGCCACACCTTAGTAGAACAGGATGCACCCAGTTTCAGAAAACTCTTTCTTGGACTGTCCTTTATTAAAGGGTATATAGCTGGTATTAATTAATAAAGAGTATATAGTCGGTATTAGTTACAATTCAAGTTGTTCATAGATTCATTTTCATAGGATATTTCAATTTAGAGTTTAAGTGCTTAGACGATATTAGTTAATAAAATGAATAAATTGTATATAATTGATATTAAATAAAATGTATATAGCTGGTATTATTATTTTATTATAGTTGGTATTATTTAATAATGTATATTAGTTGATATTACTTGCAAGTCACAATAAGCATAGTTTACATTAATAAAATATTTTATTTTAGACCCTAATTAAGTGCTTAGATTGCTTAATAATGCATCAATTAAAGGTTTCCATGGGCTTAATCACCTACCCAATATGCCCAGTGAGCTGCTGCTCCCGCTGGGCAGAGTGAATGCCACATCATCCTGTAATAGTAGAAGGATTCAATTTGGGCAGAATAGCTTTGGTGAGTGGCCACACCTTAATGGAAAAGCAGCAAGGTTATGCAGATTAGAGATAGTCCTGCTCTGAAGTGATGTAACTTTGAAGTGGTGTAATTTTGAGGTGAATAACAAGTGCCTTAAATCACATAAAGGTGTTAATATGCAGCCAATCCAAGGGTTAAGAACTAAAGAAGCCACCTAAAATTGCCTTGTAATAAGATCCTAAGGCTAAAGATTGGAATAATTTTTGTTATAGCATCAGCTGTGTGGGAATGTGTTCTGGCAAAGCCGATCTGACCGATCAGCAAAAACAAATATCACCGTTCTGCTGCAGGGTAAGGCTCCTGCTGCTCCTGGGGCTTCCTTAGCCCAATCCTGTGGGAAAATGGCCCCAGGTGTGTCACCACAATACAGAATCATAGAGTTATAAAAATTTAGGGTTGCTAGGGACCTCGGGAGGTCATCTAGTTCAACCCCCTGTTCAAAACTGGAATGTCACCAACTATATCATTCCAGCCAAGGCTTTGTAGAGGCAGATCTTAAACATTTCTAAGCATGGGGATTCCACCACCTCACTACTTAACCCATTGCAGTGCTTCACCACCTTCTAAGTGGGAAAGTTTTTGATTGTCCTCTGCTGGACTCTCTCCAACTTGTCCACATCCTTTCTGTAGTGGGGGGGGGGGGAGGGGGGCAAAATTGGACACAGTACTCCAGGTGTGGCCTCGCTAGTGCAGAACACAGGAAAAGAACTACGTCCCTTGATCTACTGGCAATGCCCCTGCTAATGCAGCCCAGTATACTGTTACCCTTCTTGGCAACAAGGGTACACTGTTGACTCATATCCAGCTTTCTGTCTACTGTAACTCCCTTGTCCTTTTCTGCAGCTCTGCTGCTTAACCAGTTGGTCCTGAGCCTGTAGCAGTGCATGAGAGTCTTCTGTCCTAAGTGCAGGATATGTACTTGTCTTTACTGAACCTCAAGAAATTTCCTTTGGCCCAGTCCTCCAACTTTCCTAGGTCACTCTAAATTTTAGCCCTACCCTCCAATGTATCTACTAGTCCCCCAGCTTGGTGTCATCCACAAACCCAATTTGGGTGCAATCATTCCTATCTTCCAAATCATTAATGAAAATACTGAACAAAAGAAGCTTCAGGAATGATCCCTGAGGCACTCCACTTGATACTGCCTGCCAACTAGATCTCAAGCCATTGATCACTACTTATTGAGCCCAACAATCCAGCCAGCTTTCTATCCACCTTTCAGTTCATTCATCCTATGCAGATTTCCTCAGCTTGCAATGTGTGCCTGCCTGGGACTGCCATATTAAAAGTTTTGCTAAACTCAAGGTATACCATGCCCACTGCTTTCCCTGCATCCACAGAGCCAGTCATCTCATCCTACAATGCAATGAGGTTGGTTGGGCATGACTTGCCCTTGGTGAATCCATGCTGACTGTTCCTAATCACCTTATTCTCCTGCAAATGCTTAGAAATGGATTCCTTAAGGATCTGCTCCATGATTTTTCCAGTGATCGAGGTGAGACTGAATGGGTCTATAGTTCCCTGGATCTGTCTTCTTCCCTCTCTTAAAGATGGGCACTATATTTACCCTTTTCCAATCACCTGGGATCTCCTCTGATCACCATGAGTTTTCAAAGATAAAGGTCAGCAGCTCTGCAATCACATCAGCACTCTAAGATGCATTGCATCTGGTCCTGTGGACTTGTACACATCCAGATTTTCTCAACTCCAGTGGTACTTTGGCTTTCCTGATTTCAACCCTCCATGACTGAGTAAGATTCTTATACTCCTTCCTAGTCATCTGTCCAAACTTCCACTTCTTGCAAACTTCCTATTTTTTGTGTCAAACTCACTGAAATGTCCTCTGCAAAGCCAAGCTGGTCACCTGCATATTTGGTATTCTTCCTGCACATTGGGATGGTTTGTTCCTATACCCTCAGTATGTTTTCTTTAAAATACAACTAGCTCTCCTGGACTCCTTCCCCACACAGACTGGTCTCTCAGGGGTCCTGCCTATCAGTTGCCTGAGAGAGTCAAAGGCTGCTTTTATGAAGTCCAGGGTCAATACTCTCCTGCTCTCCTTTTTTCTTTATGTCAGGATCCTGAACTTGATCATCTTGTGGTCACTGCTGCCCAGCATGGGGTATGGCAGTTGGTAAGGGCCTCCTAGGATCCTCCTGCATCTCATACATCATATTACCATTTGCAGACCCAGAGAACATGTCTGCAGGCATGGAAACCACAAGAGATTGGGACCTTGGAGCCCTGAGAGTACCTGTTTGAGGTGGCTGGAGAGTATGGGCATCTCTGGGTTGCCTGTGCTGTCCAGCCATAAAGCAAACAGACATCTGCCACAAAGAAGTGACCCAGATTTTTACCAGAAACTGTCACCACCACAATAATGGACATTTGTGGTAGGACAAGGAAGGGGCAGTTTTTATGGTGGCAAAAATGCAAAGTCTGTTTGCAGCCTAAGTTGGCAGAAATATTCACCTGCTTAAAAACTCATTTACAGTTTCCATGAATATATTTTCTTACCGATCATTCTCTTGAGGGCACCTTTTACCTCTTTGTTCCTCAAGCTGTAGATAATGGGGTTTAACATGGGTGTGAAGACTGTGTAGGAAAGAAAGAGAAGCTTCTTAGTGTCTGGGGAATAGCTTGATTTGGGCCGGAAATAAGTCAAGGAAGCTGTGCTATAGAATAGAGTCACAACCACCAAGTGAGAGGAGCAGGTGGAGAACGCTTTGTGTCTACGTTCAGCTGAGGGCATCCTCAGGATGGTGGCAATGATTTGAATGTAGGAGAACAGGATAAGAATGAAGGGGAACAGTATAATTAAAATTGTGCCAGTCACAGCATACATCTCAAAGAGGTACGTGTCCCCACACACCAGCTTTAACACTGGGGGACTATCACAGAAGAAGTGATTGACTTCATTGGGACCACAGAATGGAAAACTAAACAACCATGTGGTCTGCACAGTCCCCACAGGAATGCCTGAGATCCATGAACTCACTGCCAGTCGGATGCACACCTTCCTGTTCATAATAACTGTGTAGCGCAGTGGGTGGCATATAGCTACATAGCGATCATAGGCCATGGCTGCCAAGAGAAAGCATTCTGTGCTGCCAAAGAAGAAGAAAAAATACATTTGCAACATGCAGCCAGGGAAGGAAATAGATTTGTTATCTGAGAGGAGATTCACCAGCATTTTAGGGATGATGACTAATGTGAAGCAGATCTCTAGGGAGGACAAATTTTGGAGGAAGAAATACATGGGGCTTTGTAGGGCAGTATCCACCATTGTTATTAGGACAATGAGAATGTTACCAATTAGGGTTATCACATAAGTAACCAGGAACACCACAAACAGCAGAACCTGGAGCTGAAGAAGACTGGAGAACCCCAGGAGAATGAACTCAGTGATCAAGGTTTCATTTTCCCAGGTCATCCTTCTAAGCATGTTTAATTTGGAGTTTAAAGACATGGAAGTAAATGCTCCCTTCTGAGCAGCAATGCTTCCATTAACAGGGCTGCAGAGATATTAATGAGAAATACCTAAGTTTTCTCAAAATCTGCACATTCTGCTTCCCTTCAGTGATGCTTGATTTTCCTAAGCAGAATACATTTTTTTTTCAGAAGAGGCAAAGTTTCTGCAAGACTGCTCTGTTAGGTGGTCAGAAGTGCCATCTGCTTTATGACCTAGTTTATGCTACACCTTCTTTTCCCAAATCTCCTTGTATTAAATACAAAGTACAGGCAAAATAATGAAAACACAAAGTCTCAAGTCAGTGTCAGAGAAGTAAGAGCTGGAGCCAAAGACAGAATTCCAATCTCTGCAAAATAGGAAACAAAACAAGGAATATATTAGTGTCTGGTTTACAAAAGTCTTAAGACACTTAAGTACCAAAAATGCTATTCAAATCAATAGAATCAGGAAGCCTAATATACTTTTTGTTTTAATTTAAGTATTTCAAAATAACTAAAAGAAGAGGATATCTTGGTTCATGATTCTTATTTCAGTTTTACTCCAGAGTAGTGATTCTCATCCAGGGTGCCAGGGTACTTTAGGGCTCTCCAAGACCTTTCAAAGGGTGTTGCAAGCTGTGAAGAAATCAGCTGGAATGAGGAGATATGTGTAGTCTCAGGATTCTCCTTGCCTGGCAGCTGCCCTGTCCCCATTGCAGTATCTCTAAAAACAGATAAGCACTATAGTAAACAAAATATTTTTTGAAATGGAGTGCTGGTCAATTCATATAAAGATATGAAGGGGTTCCTCAAGTCTGGAGAGGGGTACCTGGAATGTGAAAAGGTTGAGAACTATTGCTCTAGAGCATCTCCATTGACACTGATAGAGTTTCAGTAAAGAAAAGCAAGAATGAATCAAATCTTGTGAACCCCTGGGGTTTTCACTGGTATAGCTAAGGGGATAGCTTGTTCACTGTCTCAGACCATCTATTTCCATCATCATATACAAACTGCTGTCAAAAGAGAGAAAGCTCTCTCTCTCTCTCTTTCAGGGTCATTACAGATGAAGGAATATTTAAGGCAATGATCTATTACTTCCTGAACAGCTCAAAACTCTATGAATATGGGGGGAGATTTCCAAAGCCAAAAGGGAAAATAAACAGCTATCTCCTACTGATACAGAATGATAACCAAGTGACACTGCGACATTCCTTCCCTGTGCTATGAACAAAACAACCTTTCCCCTAACTGTATTGTTTTCACTCCAGCAAAGGTAATCAAAATACATAAACTTGAAGAAGAGAGGGCAGGATCTGGCACAAAATTTTTAAAATTAATAATTACAATACTTATTGACATGAACCAAAAGCCTGGCCATACTGCCATCACTGGCAACACTAATTAAGATCAGCAATGCGAAGATATCTCTCATCACCTCTGAGAGTTCTCATGTCTCTGGGAGTAACTCTGCTACTTCACATTTCTTGGCAGAAGAGAGGGTTGAAAACTTAGTATCTAATACAGGGTAGATAGAAATAAATAACATTGTTTTAAGTATATAGATAGATAGATAGATAGATAGATAGATAGATAGATAGATAGATAGATAGATAGATAGATAGATAGATACGCAGCATCAAATGGAGAGCGGGAGAGAGAGAGAGAAAGAGAGAGAATACTTCATGTAATAAAAATCTAGACTATATGATTCATATCACTTTAATGAATATTTGGGCAGTAGCCCCATGCAGCCACATCTTATTCCTACTTTTCTGGCACCTCAAGTAACTATAAGTAAGATTCTTTCTTGCTCCAAATGAACAGAGGTAGATATCTGCGAAACCTTACTTCTTTATATATCTATCTTGCCAATAGATTGGAAAGTGCTTTCACCAACTTTCCCTTTGCTAGAGCTGAGAAAACTAAGTCACTGAGGTTGAATAATTTACTTAAGTGCACACAGTAATGGAAAACCCTTGAATAATACTAAAGTCCTCTGACTCCCACTCAAGTTCCACAGATAAGGAAACACCTGAAAACCTAGAGAAAACTAATTGTAAGAAAAATACTCCTTGATAATCCTATCATCACCAGCAGCAAAAGCGTCACCACCAGAAGCAGCACTAATAAAAGCTGATGTAGTATAAAATTGTAATGCACTGTAAGGAGTACTCTGTAGGGAATTTGGGGTGTGGGGGAGTGACAAATGTTCACTTGCATAGAGAAATTTCAAGTTGTCTTAAAGGACAATCATGGAAATAGTGCAAGGTAAATACTCCATGGGGCTTATATCATTTTTTTTTTTTTTTAGTTTTTGCTCCCATTAGTAGATGCTGAAAAGAAGGAAAAATTAGTTTAAAGGGTCTTTTGAAGGAGAGGAGCAGATGGAAGGTGACGGGAGGGAAGGGGAAGGTTTTTATGGGGGGTGGTGTTTGTTTTAATTTAAACTTGAAAAATGTAAATAAAATATTAAATTAACTGAAGTATATATAAAATTCACACACACACACATACACACACAAGTATAATTTTGGGGTGGTGGAAATAAACCAGTTTAAATTCACATAATGTGCTAATCAGTGGGTGCATCTATACGGGCGCCTCACTGTGCCATAACTGCTGGTAGTGAGCAGTCTCAGTGGTACATGGGCCATTTCCAACCCTACTGTGCAGTAGCAATGAGCTAGTGTGAAGTAGCTTGTTGCTACTGTGCCATAGCAGCAAGATCATGATTAGTGCTTGCCAATGTTAGGGTTCCATAGATCATCGCTACAGTGAAGTAGGATCTCATATAGATGCGCCCAGTTAGTAATAAAGTTGATTTTAAAGACATCACAGATGAGAAAACAACATAACTGTGATAAACACTGGTATGTTACTGCAGGGGAGAGGAGAGAAACAGCGAAGTGTGAGAAGGCATGGAAGTTACAATTCCAGAAGACTCATCTTGACAATGAGCTTAAAAAGGGAGACAAAAGAGAGTTGAATAGCAAAAAGGAGAAAGGGAATTAAATTCTGAAGACACTAACTTCAGGGTGTCAGCTGGATGTGTAAAATAGTATGAAGGATTAAAGGTCAGCTAGGGATGGAAATTCAGTCTAAAAGAGGTTATATCACAAAAAACTGAGGAGGTGATGGACACAATGCTTAAAGACACTACCAAATAGAAGGAAAGTGGGGAGATGAGAGAACAAGAAGACAGTGAAGAAAATGGTGAAAGAGTAACCACAAGAGTAGATTGGTGGGTATGACACCACGGACTAAATGAAGTCATGGACTGGGAGAAAATACTGGAGGCAGAGAGTCAAAAAGAGAGTGAGGCATAGAAAATAGCAGGTATTAAACATAACAGAATAATAAGTTTACGAAAGAGCCCATGACTGTACCTGTCCATAAGAAGTAAGGATTCTATTCCAACGAAAGACCAAAATGGAATTGTAGAAAGCTGAAATCATGTAAACATTTCTGTTAAGTGAATACTTTGAAACCCAGCCCAACAAATATTTTACTTTCTTCTGCAAGAAATTGTGATTTCTTACTGATATTGAAGCATGGTTTGCTTAGGATCCTTGTCTGGATTTTTGCAGTATCAGTGAGACCACTTCCCTACGTCTCATAATAGCAATGTGTGAAGGCTGGCTCATTACTATGTATCTCTGTGTAGCAGAAAGCCCCCTTTTCCTCTAATGTAGCAGAAAGCCCCCTTTTCCTCTTGCCTGCATTTGTTCTCCCCTCTTTGGATATGTTTCTCTTTTTCTACCTTTTCTTCCTTCCTCTCTCTTTCACTTTAAGATAAGGAATTGTATTTTAAAATTTGTATGTGTGCATTTTGTATCTCCCTTTATAGTTTGGTATTTTTATCTATTTGTGTGCCATGGCATTTGTAGCTTATATTTTATACTCCTCACCTTTCAACTTTCAACTAAATGTGTTTTAGTAAGTTATACATTGTAACATTGTTAACAAAGGCAGGAATCAAACTGCCCTTCCCTGTATCAGGCTGGCCTCTGAAAGAATGAGTGAATCAGTGATTGAATGTGTAACATGGAAGCAGGCAGCAATTATCACCTGGAAGCTGAACTCAATAGAAGACAGTGTAACAACTGGGAAATCTCTATACCTCACTGATCAAGGGCTAGAAGCCCTGGCCTGACTTAATCAACACCAGAGACCAACTTTTGGGCTGAATATCTCCAGATCGACCACTCCCAGAGCCCTATTCTAAATTCATCAACGGACTCCCAAACCTGCACGTACATGCGGACGACCCCTGGGGCTGACAGATGCTGTCCAGTAGCCACCGAGGGGGGAGAAGTCCCACGAGGGTCAATGACCCCTGGATTGGGCAAACCAGAAAACTGGGGAGTCACCAAAGTCTGCCAGGGACAGATAAAAGGCAGTGAAAAGTGACCCTCAGGGGCACCCTCTTGATCTCCAACTCGACCAGACCTGTCCAGCCAGAAGGACCAGCCAGCGACCCCCTTCTGGAAGATAACACCACACTGAAAGAAGCCTCAACGACAGACTCCAGCGCTTGTAGGATAGGTATACCTGACTCTGTAGCCTGCTACTGTGTGTATGTGTGTGCATGTGTGCATGTGTGTGTGTGGACCAGCCCCAAGGTTTATGATTACAGTGTTTCAATCCGCCTAATAAACTAGAATTTTAAGGATCCCGAGTTGGACATTTGTAGCCAACATCTGTATTTAAATAATACAAGGTTTAAGTTCTGCCCTATATAATTTTAATATTATCATTAAGTGAGGTAATGTTTTCTGGGAATGATGCCTTCCCCAGTGTTCTCCCTGTTTGAGACATTTGATTATATATTTATAGGATCCTGATTTTTCCTAAGTCTTTCTCTCTGAAGACCATGATGTTTGGGGACACATAATTACCTAGCACAGTTACACATATACAGCTTCCCTCTTACACACTTTCATGAGTGCTTTATTAGAGATGGTCCTAGAGAACACCAAGAAAGAGGGCACCTCTACATTTCCAAAACTAATCTGGATGATGGTGATCATGTCTTGTACCACTATATAGCAAAGAGTATAACCCTGATGCCTGGAAATTGGGCCACAGAAAATTTAGTTTCTTCCCCTGTAGAATTGATTATTTAAATACAAAAGAGAACTAAGAATAAAAATATGTTCAGAGCCACACAGCATAGCACTGGTAGAGCTTTGTACAAGAATGCTAAATTTTAGTCAAGTTTTCTGAAAGCCTAGGCATGTAGCAAAACCCACAGTTTTTATTTTTTATTTAAAAATACACTCCCTTCCCTTCCCCAACCATTTCTGACTCTTTCTCTGCCCCCTCTATTCCTTATAAGTAGTTATAGGTAGTCAAAGGTAAACTAAGTTCTTGTAGTCCATTATTGTAATAAGCCCCTTTTTATATTGTAAATAGTGTCCTGCTATGTTTCTATTGATTTGTAGTGTTTTATATTGATATTGTATGATTTAGGCCTGTTCCTATATGTTAACCAAAGTAATGTCAACCCTCAATCTTGTAATGTTAAGTTTCCATCTTGAAATGTCAAGTCTCCATTTTGTGTCCCCTGCCCAGGCATACCCTATTGTAACTGTGTTGCAACTATGACTCACACCTACCCCTCCTATGGAAATTGGTTCCTGGGTGAATAAAGATGAATGATGGTGCTTGAGACATAATGGTAGCAGGCCTAAAACTAGCTTCTGCTCAGTGACCAGACAATCAACTCAACGACTGGACCACTGCCTTGCACTGACTCCCCCTGAAACCAGACTGTGATGGACAGTCACCACTACAAGCTCTCGAAGGGGAGTGAGTAACCCCTACAGGCCCCATACCCCGGGAACAGACCCCCAGCAGGGATAACTTACCTCCCGCAGGGCAGCCAGAGCAGGAGCCATGACAGCGGCTGCAGCCGCGTGAACTGGCATTACGTCGGCTGTTTAATCAGCTGCTCCCAGCATGGGAAACAGCCAGACCAATCCCAGGGGCTGTACTGGCCACTGCAGAAAAGTTTAAAAGCCCCACCTGAAGTAGGGTGGGGGGTGAGCTGGAGAGAGAGAATGAGGGCCAGCAGCATGCTAGGTGGGTTGCAGCTCCGGCTCGAGAAGGGAGAGACACAGCCTGCGTGGCTCCTGCAGGCAGCACCTGGGAAACCTTTAAGCCCCCTGCAAGAGGCAAAGCACAGGAAGCCCTCTAGCTCCCTGTGGAAGTGGATCTCAAGGAGGCATTGAAGTTCCCTGCGGGCAGCAGGGAGAAGGAGGCATTTGAGCCCCCTAGAGAAGGCAGGGGTAAGGGAGGCAGCTCTGCAGCCCTCACCTCCTCAGGGGAATATTTCTTCTGAGCAAAGAAAAACCCTGAGAAGAGGGAAAAAGCAACAGCAACCAGGAAGGCAGGCCCCGGGCCATCCTACAGGGCCGAAGATCATCATTAACAGATATCCCCCCTGTCGGTGAATGGATGGGGTGTAGAGGAGGCGAAGCCCCGTGGAACATCGCGCCAAACAACTGTGAGTACTGCTGTCTGTTGGGAGGGCCTCCCTGGAAGATCTCCACTGAAAACCCCCTCTCATGATAGTGTGACATCAAAGTCATGGCAGGTGAGTCAAGGGGAGGGACTACACCCCGACAGGCCGGGCAGCACGCAAGGCGCAGGACGTCACAGTGGTGCATTGGCCGGGAAAACTTTTACAGCATCAATGGGACAGATTGCAGAGATGCAATGGCCAGCAATAGCTTACATTTAGCTGCTTACACAGGCAATTCAGGCCATAGGGCAAGTCCTGGAGGTGCAATAGTTACAAGGCGCACACCAGCAAGAGTGGCTGCAGCGTAATGCTGCTCTATTCAAGATGCCCCGAATGACTAGGGAATATGATCCTGAAGCATATATAGAAGCCTTCAAGAGGACCGCTATCCAGACGGGGCTGGACCATAATCAGTGGGGCCACCACCTAGGGGCGCTAGTAATAGATCAGGCCCAAGCCGCCTACCGGGCCCTGTTGAGGGAGGCAGCCTGCAATTATGAGACAGTCAAGGTGGCAATCCTCCACAGGCTTGAGATCTCCCCAGAAAGTCACAGGGAGGCCTTCAGGGCCCAAAAGCCCAGAGAAGTTAAGTGACCCCGAGGCTTGTTGCAAGCTTTACGTACTAGAGCAGTTCCTCTGGGATTTGGAAGAAGACACCCAGAGATGGGTACGGAGACACCAGCCGCAGACCAGTGAAGAAGCTCTCCGCTTGGCTGAGGCCTTCACTAATTCAAAAAATGAAAGAGGGTATGAGCAAAGCTCATGAGCCTCGAAGGAGGACCAGCCGAATGAAAGGGAGAGGTGGATGGGCTCGGGATGAGGAACACCGAGAGGGGTGGTGTGGTAACACTGTGGTTGAACGGAACACATCTCCCATGAATGTGGCATGGGCCTGAGTGAGTTGAGCCACGGGCCAGCTGGATACACTCTGCCCCATGAGAAATGCAAGGAGATGGAGAAGGGAGAGCCCATGGATTGCAGTTTTGGTTTCGCCGCCCATGAAGGAGGGTGAAACTGCCCCTAGTAACTGCCTGGATTGGGGGCAAGGCAGTCCAGACAATGCTGGACATGGAGTGTTCCCAGTTCCTACTCCCCGTGGACCTCACCCCGCAGATGGGGCGGAAGGACACGGGGCCCCTAACGATGACCTGTATACTGGGGGGGAGATGCAGTTTCAGAGCTGTTATTTGCCATTCTGGGTGATGGAGCTTCACGGGGAGCTGTGAGTCAGATTAGCCCTGACCTTAGCCTGTGAGATGATCCTGGGGTGAGAATGGGGGCCATTCTACACAGTCCTCGAGTGAGTGCAAGCTGCAGAAGAAGAATGGAAGCGGCTCAGGAAGGGAAAAGGCTTGGCTGGCGAGAGCCCAACCCACCCAAATGAAGGAGAATCAGGCAGTATCAACTTGAAGCAGCTAGTGAGTGCAGCCCAGTTCTGTTGGGCCTAACATGAAGACCCGGAACTCCAGCGGCTATGGGCTGAAGACCCCGGGGAAGGATTGTCATGGAGTCGCCCCGGATTCGAGGTAATCGGGGGGTTATTGTATCGGGACCAACGGGGCGAGGAGGGCACTGTTAAAGGGAGGCAGCTAGTGGTCCCGTCCTCACTCCACCACGTGGTGTCAAGATTAGCCCATGACTCCCCCATGGGGGGCCATTTGGGACGCACTAAGACCCAGGCTAGGCTAGTCTAAGAATTTTTTTGGCCACGTCTACAAAAGGACATGGAAAGGTGGGGGGCCACTTGCCCGGAGTGCCAGAGGGCGCAAGAATGGAGACCCCCAAGGGCATCCCTGAATCCCATGCTGATAATAGACACACCATTCTCCCGAGTTGCACTGGATATAGTGGGCCCTCTCCTGAAGTCCCACAATGGTTATCAATATATTTTGATATTGGTGGATTATGTCACCCGGTTCCCAGAGATGATTCCTCTGAGTTCTATAACAGCTACGCGAGTAGTGGAAGAATTACTCAAATGGATAGCATGGGTGGGCATACCGTGGGAAATACTCACGGACCAGGGGACGAACTCTAGGTCCAGTGTAATGAAAGCCATATGTAAAACCCTCGGCATCACGCAGTTGAAGACCTCAGTGTACCATCCCCAGACCAACGGTCTTGTGGAAAGATTAAATGGAACCATCAAGCATTTGCTCAGACGTTGCTCTCAGGAAGACACCCCTAGAGGTGGGATACCATCTTGACGCCATTGTTGTTTGCCCTGAGGGACGCACCCCAAGAATCGACACAGTACTCCCCGTTCCAGTTGGTGTACGGTCACAGTCCCAGGGGGCTGCTGCAGGTCATCAGGGAAGAATGGGAACACCGATAGGGTTAGGAATATCGGTGGAGAGATACCACCAAGAATTTCAGGACTGGATCACCAGGACCCAACGGATCACCGGTCAAAATTTGAGGAGCACCCAAGAGCAACAGGAAACTCACTATAATATGAAGGCAAGAACTCGAACCTTCCAGGCTGGAGCCATGGTTTGGTGTCACTTCCAGCCTCCTCAAGCAAACAGCTCGCAATGTGGCAAGGCCCGTTTACAGTTGTTCAACAAGTGGGACCAGTTGATTATGAATTGCTCAAGCTGGGACACCGCCAGGAGTGCCAGATTTACAATGTGAACCTGCTTAAGGAGTGGAAAACCCCACAGGGCTGGATGGCACAAGAAGAGGTGATGGGGGAAGACCTGGGACCGCTCTGCCCCAGGTTAAGCAGATCCCCAGAAGATGGATTAGTGCAGATAGGCAAAGAACTGGATAGCCAACAATGACAGGAGCTGTTGGCCTTGATAGAAGATTTCCAGGCAGTGTTCTAGGAAGCCCTGGAACAAGTGATGGGAATAGAACATGAGATCAGAACACCTCAAGGTGCCCTGGTTAGGGAAAGGTGGAGGCCGATACCCCAATGTTGGCAACAGGAAATACGATGGGAGATAAAGAAGATGAAGGAACAGGGGATTATATGACTGTCCCATAGCCTTAGGCATAGCCCCATTGTGCCTGTGGTCAAGCCTTATGGGTCACTACACATGTGCACAGATTATAGAAAGCTTAACACCCTGACGACCTTTGACGCATTCCCAATGCCACATATCACCCACCTCATGGAGAGGATCAGCAAAGCACAGTATATATCTACTCTTGATCTGGCAAAGGGGTATTGGCAAATCCCTATGCGCTCCATGGATTGCACCAAAACAGCCTTTGGAACCCCTTGGGGCTTATTCAAATTCATATGGATGCCCTTTGGCCTCAACGGCGCAGCTGCCACATTCCAAAGGTTGATGGATAACTTGCTGGCACCACAAGCAGCAGGGCTGACCGCCAACCCAAAGAAATGTAAGTTATCGGGAAAAGAAATGGCATACCTGGGATTTTGGGTAGGCCGAGGGACAATTCGCCCCCTGACCGATAAGATTGAAGCCATAAATCAATTTCAGGAACCGTGTACCTGCAAACAGCTACATTCCTTCTTGGGACTTGTTAATTATTATCAACAGTTTATATCCTATTTTGCAACTCTTTCCACACCACTCACGGATGCCTTTGGCTGGGGCATCCATAGCTCCATCGAAATCGACTCCAGAGATGCAGAGGAGCTTCCAAGACTTGAAGGAGGCAATGCACCATGATGTTATTGTGCATGCCCTAACTTTGATTTCCCTTTCGTTCTACAGACAGATGCATCAGGCCACACCCTGGGAGTGGTATTACTCCAGAAATGCAAAGAAGAGCGTCCAATCGCTTTTGCCAGCTGCAAACTTATCCGTACAGAGACCAGGTATGCCACGGTTGAGAGGGAGTGTCTGGCAATACGCTGGGCAATAGAATACTTTAAGTACTACCTAATGGGGAGGGAATATGTGGTAGTGACGGATCATGCCCCATTACAATGGTTGACATGGAAACAAAGCATAAATGCCCATATCACCCACTGGGCCTTGACGTTACAGCCTTTCAGGTTCACCATCGTACACCACCCAGGCAAAGATAATTTTGTGGTTGATTCAGATGGGCTGTCTAGATGCGAAGGCCCAGATAAGCAGGAAGAGGGATCGGGTCTCCTCATGGGGAGGAGCATTGGGTTATACAAGACACCACATGCAGAGACCAGACTCCACGAGGCAACTTAAGGGGGGAGGTCTGTGGCGGCAAGGCACCACCACAGGCTCCTGAAGGGGAGCAAGTAACCCCCGCAGGCCCCATACCCCAGGAAGAGACCCCCAGCAGGGATAACTTACCTCCTGCAGGGCAGTCGTAGAAGGAACCGCAACAGCAGCCTCAGCCTCATGAACCAGCGTTACGCCAGCTGTTTAATCACCTGTTCCCAGCAGAGGAAACAGCCAGACCAATCCCAGGGGCTGTACTGGCCGCTGCAGAAAAGTTTAAAAGCCCTGCCAGAAACAGGGTGGGGGGAGAGCCAGAGAGAGAGAGCACCGGCCGGCAGCACGCTAGGCAGGCTGCGGCTCCGGCTCGGGAAGGGAGCGACACAGCCTGTGCAGTTCCTGCAGGCAGCACCTGGGAAACCTTTAAGCCCCCTGCAAGAGGCAAAGCACAGGAAGCCCTCCAGCTCCCTGTGGAAGCGGAGCTCAAGGAGGCATTGAAGTTCCCTGCGGGCAGCAGAGAGAAGGAGGCATTTGAGCCCCCTAGAGAAGGCAGGGGTAAGGGAGGCAGCTCTGCAGCCCTCTCCTCCTCAGGGAAATATTTCTTCTGAGCAAAGAAAAACCCCGAAAAGAGGGAGAAGCAACAGCAACCAGGAAGGCAGGCCCCGGGTCATCCTACAGGACCAAAGATCATCGTTAACAGATATCCACCCGGTTGGCGAGTGGATAGGGTGTAGGGGAGGCAGAACCCCTTGGAACATCGCACCAAAGAACTGTGAGTACTGCTGTCTGTTGGGAGGGCCTCCCTGGATGATCTCCACTGAAAACCCCCTCTCATGATAGTTTGACATCAAAGTCATGGCAGGTGAGTCAAGGGGAGGGACTACACCCCAACAGGCCGGGTAGCATGCAAGGCACAGGGCATCACACAGACCTGCTCCCAGGACCCAATATTTGAAAGATAAAGACTCTCCAAGAAACCAGCAACATAGATACAAAGAACAGAATAAAAAACAGAAAGTCCACCATTCTATCCCACCGGACAATGAGGACACCTGGAACTGCATGACCTCGTCTGAACAGGACTGGCCCTTGCCTGGGCATGTTCTGTCTATCGGAGTCACAGGTAGCCCACCCCTATAACGGGGGTGGTAGAGTGTGATCTCCTTGGGACACCTTCTCCGTCTGGACTGGCACTATGCCACGCCGCCTATCTACCCAGAGGCCCTACTGGTGAGCCCCTCTGGACAAATCTTTCTGGAGAAGACCCCAACTGGCCATCAAGGATCAACTCTCAGCCTGGGATAGGTAGATATCACCCACCTTCTTCCTCCAAGCAAGGGACATGTCTGCACATCTGGACCTCAAATCCCTCCATTAAGCCTTTCCTCTCCTGCTACCATTGTGTCTGTGAGAGAGTGTTTGTGTGTGGGAACCAATAACTTCCTGGGGCTGTATAGTGTGTTGCCTGTTTAAAAAAACTTTTAGTTTGGAACCCCGAGTTCAGTTTTGTCTTACTAGCCTCCTGGCCCTGATCCAATCTCTGCTCTCCGACCCTCTGACCATCCTTTCATCTCTCTCTCTCTCTCATCTCAGCTCCCTCTGCCTTCTCCTAAACCCCTGTCTCTCTGACCTCTGTCCCAGCTTAAACCCCAGCTCTGTAGTCCTCCAAACCCTGGCTTTCACTGCCCCTCAGCTCTGCTCCACTGCTTCTCTGCCTTCCCGGCTTCTGCTCCTTTGATCTCACTGCTTTCCGTACTCCCAGCCATCTCCCCCAGTTCCTCTGACTTCCCAGGCACCTCCACTGCTTTCTCGACTCTCCCAGCCATCTCCCCCAGTTGTCTCCTCCACCTCCTGGTTCCCTCCACCTCCCAGCTTTCTCCCTGCTCCACTGCCTTCCACCTCTTTGATCTTGCTGCTTTCCCAACTCTCCCAGCTATCTCCTCCAGTTCTTCTGACTTCCTGGACACCTCCATTTCTATCTCAACTCTCCCAGCCATCTCCCCCAGCTGATTGCTCCACCTCCTGGTTCTTTCCACCTTCCAGCTTTCTCCCCACTCCACTGCTTTCTGCCCTGGTCCCAGCTGGTTCTTTCTCCTCTGCTGAGCCACTGCCCAGCTTTGTCACCCTTTGCTGCCTCTGCTGCCTGGCCTCTCTGCTGGCTCTTCTCCCCCAGCTTACTTCTGCTCCCCTCCACTGTCTCCCAGCACCCCAGCCCTTGCCTTTGCCACCCCTCATCTCCCTCCACCACTCCCTGATCTCCCAGCTAACTGCCTTTTTGATCACCTGGCTTCGCTCTAACTTCCTGGCTGCACATCATTGCTTTTTCCCCACTCTCTCTCTGACTCCAGGCTTTTCTCCACCACACCACCGCCTGGTTTTCCCTTCCCTGGCTCCTCTGCCCAACCACTGCCCAGCTTTCCCTCTGCCCCGCTGCCACCCGGCTTCCTCCACCTTCTGGTTTCCTCCGTCTCCTCACCCAACACTGCCTCCTAGCTTTTTCTCCCAGCTTGTCCATTCCACTGCCTCTAGCTACCAGTTTCGGCCCCACTTTACCTCCTGACCTCCTGGATCTTCCAGCTCCCAGCTTTTTCCCTGCCCTGGCTCCTCTGCCCAGCCTTCACCTGGCTTTTTTCTGCTGCCTCCTGGCTTTATTCCTCCAGCTCATCCTTTCTGCTGCCCTGCCGATTTTCTGCTGCCCCCGGCCCAATCTTTCGCCTGCTGATTCCCAGCTTTCGTCTTCCCTGACCCCATTTTTCACCACTGTCTCCCGGCTACCTCCCAACTCTGCATCACCACTTTTTCTCTGCTCTCTCTCTGACTCCCCTGTTTCCTGGGTTTTCCAGCCTCCCCACCCCCACAGCTTCCTGGCTGGCCTCCACCACCTTTAGCCTCCTGGCCCCGGCTCCTTGCTTTTTCCCCCAGTCTCTTCTCTTCCCACTGCCTTTGCCTCCCAGCTCTCCTTCGTTACACCCAAGGCACTGCGTCCACCCCCAGCTGTCTCTTCCCTCTGCAGCTTTCCTGACCTCAGCCTCCACCCTCCTTGCTCTCATCAGCCCGCTGCTGCTCCTCCCGGCTTTCTCTCCCCCCCACCCCTGCACTTCCTCCTGGCCCCCTCTCTTCTTCTTCTGTTGCCCCTGGTCCTGGCTCCTCTGCTCCTTCCAACCTGTCTCAGCTCCCAGCTCCTCTGTCACACCTCCCAGCTTTCGCTTCCCGGCTCACTGCTCTGCTGCCTTCAGTCTTCTGGCTAGCTGTTTCTCCTGGCCCCAGTTTCCTCTATCATCTTCTGCCATGGCTTGTCACTCTCTGGCCTGGCTTCCCAGCCAGTTCTTTCTGTAACTCTCTGTCTCCTTGGCTTACTCCCACAGGGCACCATGACACCAAGTAACCCTGGGGCACAGTGACCCTGAGTAACTGCAGCACTGTGACCCCAAGTAACCCTGGGGCACCATGACCCTGAGTAACTACAAGCACCAAGTTACTCAAAGCACCCCTAGTGTCAACATATAGCCATGGAAGTGCATGTTTGCATGTTTGTGAATGTGTGTATGAACCCATAGTGTTGTACATGTAGTTTGTGTGTATGTATATAATTTGTGTCATGCCCTAACAGCGTGATATGGAGATCCCGAGTGTTGATCTGGTGTGTGCCAAGTCAACAGGCACATCAATGATGAAGGATGGAAGTGTCAAAATACCTCAAAAATATCTTACCCTGTGGCACCTGAAAGAACAGAAAGGTCTGTTTATTGAAGAGAGAGTCTGCTTGGGAGCAGGCCTAGGCATTAATACCCAAGGCCAAGGACTCTGCCTGCTGTATTACTGTTGAGTAATAAAAGTGGTTGTTTGTTTTTTGTTTTTTTTAAGAGCTTCCTGCTTTGCTGGGTGTGAATGTAGCATGAACTGAACTAAAGTAACTGATGTTAACATAGAGTGTAATAATAGTGAAATATAACCATGTTAGTCTTGTCCTGTAAGTCACTTGAGAACTCCATTCTGTATCCTTCTGCTTAACACAAGTGAATAAACTCTGCATAGCCTTTATGTATGAGTGTGTGTAAAAGGATGAATGGTGAGAGAATGGCATAGAGATGGGAGAAGAAGATTTAACTGTTTATGTAAGCAACAAGGCACCAAATGTAAGTTACCAGTCAGTAAACTAATTAATGAATGGCTGAAGAATCCCTGTTAGGCCTAGGGCACAAAGAAGATAACGAGGAGAAGGAACTGACCCATCCTGTCAGAAGGGCAGCAAAAACACTCCAAGGCTAAGATAAGCTGAAGACAAAAGAACAACTGCAAAAACAGAAGCTGGGTATGGAAAAACCCCAAAGCACTGAAACAAAGGATGCCAACCCCTATAAAAGAACACTTTGAAAATGCCAAGTTGAGTAAGTCTTTTTCTCTACTGCTGTTTCATCAGAGTACAGTTGCATCTGTTCACCCTGCTCCCGCTGTTATCTTCAAATCTGCTATCTTCAAATCATAATCTACTCAATAAACCCGGGTTGGCTGGGTATTGCTGGTAACTATATCAGGTGTATGTGTGGATGGAATGATTGTTTTGTGTATGTGTATACCTGTGTGTAATGATGTGTGTGATGACTTGTGTGTGTTTGTATAAATGGTGTGTCCGAACCTCTACGTCTAACTCATGTAATCAATAAATGCAGCACCTTGCCTTATCCCACTTTATAAAGTCTTCCTTGTGATTTGAGCAACTGGCAATTTGAGTAACATGAACACAGGTACACTCAATCCCCTGGAAGAAAATAGTCTGTCTCTAGAAGCAGGAGTCCACAAATGACTGGGAAAAGAATGACATATCTGGGACCAAAACATCTGGCAGCAGATTCCAGGAAGCCAGGGGGATCACCCACTGTAGGAGCTACCCCTGGGCTAGCTTCATGAGTTTCTCCAAGAGACTGCAAAATGCTTGGGATACCAAGTAAATTCTCCTCTGGGGAATCTATCATGGACCACTTAGGTCCCAAACTCATAGAATCAAAGGAAGTAGGGCTGGAAGGGACTTCATCTAGTCTACACCCTGCCTGAGGCAAGATCATCACTACCCAAACCATTGTACCCAAATCTATTGTCTAACTTATTAGCAAAACTACACAATCAATCCTGGCACAACCATCAGACATAAAATGATAAACTGCTATAGCTAAAGCAGGGGGAACCACAGCAGCCAATATCCTGTTGCTGCAAATGTTGTTAAAGTATGCTTGAGAGGTTCCATGAACAGGTCCATGCCCCATACTACAGAGGAAGTCAAAATCCCCCACAGCCTAAACCATTCTTATCATGGGGTGAGACTTCTTCCTGACCCCGAATGTGATGATTGGTCTGACCATGAGCAGAGGGGCAAGACCCTCTAGCCAGGAACCTCCAGGTTTAAGTCCCAGCAGTAGCCCTAGCACACCTAAATCAAAATCACCAATCTTGACTGCAGCCATCCCGCAAATGCTTTTGAGGAGGGCTTAAAAAACAGACACATGGTAAATTTGTGAACTCAATAGGGCCTCAAATGGGAAACAGGTATCTAGGAGTGGAATTATATTTCTGCTTAGTGATCTGCATGGCATTTTTGGCATTTACACATTGATTGCAATTCTATTCCTAAATGCATTACCCTATACATGTAAATGACAACATATGCCTGTACCAGTAACAACAGGAGGTGGGTGGACAAGAGTTTGTCCCATTTCTTAACTACAAAAGTTAAGCATCTAGTGCACTAATCACAGATGGGGACTCTAGCCAACCTCTTACAAAGATGAATTGAACCTGAATCTCTCTGATGTTCTTCAAATCCCATTAACTACCATGCTACAGACCAGACAATATCCAAGCCTCTCTCCACCATTTCTATGAAAGTGAGCATCTGCCAGTTGTATTTCATATAGTCATTTGGGGGTACGGATTCCAATGCAGAAAGGAAGTTTCTGACCGCATGCTGGAACCAAAGGCCCCTCCTTTTCAGGCCAGCAGCCATCTGACTGAACAACACACACCCTGTTTTGTGGTCTTCTTCCAGTCCCCATAAATCTCCCCTCATAGCTTCCCAGGGGTAAGGTTCTTAAGAAGTGTTGGATAAGAACGTAGGTTTAGATGCTACACTACTTGCCTTAGCTTTTCTTTTTGCTAAAACATGGAAAGTCCCTCTTCTTAAAACTGACAGTGGCTGATTTGGGGCTGACTATATTCTGGGATCTTGGATCCTGCTACACATCTAGCAAAGTACACATATTTGGCTGGGCATGTGTGAAGCTAGTGTAGAGCCTACTGTGCATTCCTAGTCCATACATGTATGGGGATGCACACACTACACATCCATATGGATGAAAACTAGAATGGCTACCAGTATTAAGAGCCACAAATGCCATAACTGACCAAAGAAACTACTTAGATAACCACAGGGAAATAGAATTCCACCGTAATTCCTCTCATCTAAGCCACTATATTGTCTCTTCTGGGCATAAGCAGAAGCTGAATTTTAGACATCAAATCAGTTTTTATATGAAAACATAGGCCTCTAGAATACTGGATCCCCAACGTGGGCTGGGATGATATAGTTGGGGATAGTCCTGCTTTGAGCTGGGGGTTGGATTAGATTACCCCCTGAGGTCCCTTCCAACCTTAATGTTCTATGATTCTGTGGCCTCATAGGTTTCCATATGGGAATCCCTCTCTCAACATCGGGTGCCTGAATTCTACCTTAATCCGAATTTAGAGCCTACATTCTTGTGTGATCTCACTCTAAGAACTTAATAAATACTGAAAAAGATCTTCAGGATTATTCCACTGTATTTTTGCTAAATACACTGTATTTTTGCTATAGATAAGAAATTAAGTTAAATTCTGGTAGTAATCTACTTGATGAATTTAAATAATGAATGAATAGGTTTGGATGCAAAAATAGAAGCATAGCGGTAGAAAGAACAAAGATAGGAGGAGAGAAAGTTCTACAAAGAGGACAAAATCAAGATAGAAAAAGTAGTTGGAGATGGACAGAAAGAGACATCTAAAAATGCAACTGTAATTAGTGTACTCAGGAGACATAGGACTCCGATGAGCAAGACAAATTCAGTGTCCCAACCCTTAAAATTGCAAAATGTATTTATTGAACTTTTCAACAAGAGAGTATTACTAGGACTCTGATTTCATTCTCATTGAGGTCTGTTATATAGCTCTTACTACTGACATCATCTTAATCTCATTCCTAGCCATAAATTACATCTCATTGTAAGGTTGGTCTTGAAGAAACTAAATTTCTTCAGCTAACAGTGATCAGCCACATAGAACTGAACAGGTAAATAGAGGCACGTGTAGCATATTTTTCCAGTCAAAGTTTGGTGCCAAGTGCTACAATGTACTTTGGAGCATGATTCAAATATACATGGTGGAACTGCAGGGAAGCAAGCAGGAGCTTAACTATCGACCTCCATGCCAGTATTCAGACTCTTAAAGACCAGAATCAAGTGCTTGGGACTTTGCTTTTTTTAGTTTGGTTGCTTTTTTTTTCTAATTAATATCAGAAAATTAATCAGAGATGGTATCCTGCAGCACGTAGAGAGGGGAAAAAAAGGAAACAAAGACAGCTGGCTTCATCATTACGTGGATTCTTGGATTCAGTGATAATTTCATCAGGCTTCAAAGGTAGGTAAAGAACTTCTGACAGCAATCAGATATAAATGTTGTATTTCCCAGCTATTGGTCAGATAGCGTAAAAGAAAGGAAGAAAATTAACACATAAATACATAAATAAATGCATTTCTTATACAAATCTTAGGATAACATGTCAAATTATATAAGGAGTAATATGTTTTCTTTAGTTTTCTAGGATTTTAAAATTATAGTTGTGCTTAAATTTACTAGTAGCTGGGTGCTTTTGGCATGTTGTTATGGTTTTGTGTAACAAACTAAGGGTAATCTTGGTTAATCAATACAGTAAGTAAGGATCAACAGAGCGGCATTTTACAAAGTATAGAAGTGCCCCTTGGATTGGTGGTCCAAAGTCATTTTATGGGTTCTGATTTATGTTATTCTTTGTTATTTATTTGCAATTACTTCTTTAGTATTCAGGTATAGTTACATTATCTTTCAATATAAAGTCAGTGTTAAATAGATGAACAATTCCTATAATATTTTCAGAATTATTTAAGTAGATTAGGTGAGTTAAATCTTAATGAAACATAGAATTAGGAGCCAGAACATTAACAAAAAAAAAAAAAAACCCGCAAAAAAACAGCCATCTAAACCAGGACAAAAACTCAGGTCATCTAAATGGCCATTTTGGGGTGTCTATAGGGATTTTTTGGCACTAATTCTATTCCTGGATGTGTAACCCTACACATGTGGATGACAACCCCAGTGTGATTCTATTCTACCATTCTTAAATCCCTTGAAAAAAAAAAAAACTGTTAATGAAAAAGTTGTGTGGGTCCACCTCCCCTTTCCTTCTTTTTTGTGACTTAAGTTCATTTATGTTTTCTTCAAGGACTTGAACAGGATGGAATAGGATTGTATTTAGCCGCTTAACTACCACTTAGGCATCAAATATATGGGCTATGAAATGGTCCAAAATCTTCCAGACCTCCACCAGGGGTACTGTATAGACTTCATGCCTTACAGCTAACCCAAGACTGTAATTCCTCCACTGACTTACATGATTAACTTTATTTAAATTGCCATAAATCAGAAGTGAATCCATGGCAGTCAAATGCCTGGTTCTGATTTTACCCTAGAGTTAATCAGGAGTAGCCTAACTAACATTAGGGGGTCAGTTGTTCTTTTACTCCCTAACTGAATCAGGATTAAGTCCTGTGTAGTTATTAAGGGACAGCCGGGGGGGGAGGAGAGTGGGTTCTTTATTAAAAAGGTATAACTTGATTTATAAAGTTCATTTCAATGTGTCAGTAAAGACTTTGTTTCCATGGAGAACATTGTAAAAATTGATTAGTGTTTTCTAATAATATTTCATTGCAAAGGAGTTCAGGATTTTGCTCACTGAGTTTTAACTATCACTCAGTAGTTAGCATAAGCCATACAAAAAACCCCTGATTTTCATCTTTATCCTGTTTCATGAAAGTGTGTGTGATCTGCAAATGTCAACCAAGATCCTAAGAAAATGCATTTATGTGCCTAACTCCTATTCAATCACTGCTTTTGGTTTGGCTCTCAATTTGGCTCTTCAAAATCTCCCATGGATGCCTATAAAAGCAAGACCAGATCCTCCAGCAATTCTGGTGAGTCATAACTTAAGTGCCCATAGCTAGTGAAATTTACAGAAGTGTTTAAGAAGATTGGGCAGCTAGGTCCAATTAAAAAAAACCCAACAAGTTACTTTAGTCACTTTTCAGTCAGAATGTATGCACCTTTCCTTTAATAATGCTTAGGTCAGCATAGTCCTGCTTAAATATTTATGTGCATGTGAAATGTTACCTTTTTAAGTACAGATAAATACAGACACACACACATGCAGGTGCACATCTACATATACATAATCTGTTTGGGGAGTGACACAGATAAGAGTTTTTATAAAATAAGAATCCACTGTTTGAAAATAAGGCAACTGCTTCTTACCGTGTCCTATACTGCCCCCCTAAATGTGAGGCACCATAAAAGTTAGGCTGTTTCAAAATACCTTTAGAAGTGTATGCAACTCTATCATGGACCACTTAGGTCCCAAACTCATAGAATCATAGAATCAAAGGAAGTAGGGCTGGAAGGGACTTCATCTAGTCCACACTCTGTCTGAGGCAAGATCATCACTACCCAAACCATTGTACCCAAATGTATTGTCTAATTTATTAGCAAAACTACACAACAGGTCCATGCCCCATACTACAGAGGAAGTCAAAATCCCCTACAGCCTATACCATTCTTAACATGGGGTGAGACTTCTTCCTGACCCCAAATGTGATGATTGGTCTGACCATGAGCAGAGGGGCAAGACCCTCTAGCCAGGAACCTTCAGGTTTAAGTCCCAGCAGTAGCCCTAGCACACCTAAATCAAAATCACCAATCTTGACTGCAGCCACCCCGCAATGCTTTTGAGGAAGGCTTAAAAAATAGACACACGGTAAATGTGTGAACTCAATAGGGCCTCAAATGGGAAACAGGTATCTAGGAGTGGAATTATATTTCTGTTTAGTGATCTGCATGGCATTTTTGGCATTTACACATCTATTGGAATTCTATTCCTGGATGCATTATCCTATACGTATATCCTATACATACCTTTTTTCTACTTTTATTCTCTTTTTAGATGATACACACTGAGGAAATGTGGTGGAGGAACCAAACCTCTGTAAGCAAATTCATTCTTGTGGGGTTCTCAAATCTCCCACACCTGCAAGGCATATTATTTTTTGTGATTCTGTTCCTGTACATAGTGACAGTAACTGGGAACATCCTCATCATCCTCATCATCACATGGGATGCTGCCCTCCACTCCCCTATGTACTTCTTCCTCAAAAACTTATCCTTCTTTGAGATCTGCTTCACCTTAGTCACAGTTCCCAAGATGCTGGTCAACCTCCTGGCTGAGGACAAGAGCATTTCATTTTTGGGATGTGCACTCCAGATGTTCTTCTTCTTTTTCTTTTGCTGTTCAGAATGCTTTCTCCTGGCAGCCATGGCCTATGACCGCTATGTGGCCATCTGCAACCCACTGTGCTACACTACTGTCATGAATCAGCAGGTCTGTTGGAGGATGGTGGGAGGGGTTTGTATGCTTGGAATCCCTGTTTCCCTGTTTCAATCAGCTTGGCTTTTTAACATGCCTTTCTGTGGTCCCAATGTGCTCAATCATTTCTTTTGTGATATACCACCAGTTCTGAAACTGGTTTGTGCTGACACCTCAATGTATGAGAAGCAGATCATGACTTCCACACTGCTGTTCCTCATACTCCCATCCATGCTAATCCTGATCTCCTACATCTGCATCATCAATACCATTCTGAAGATGAAGTCAGCTGAGAGCAGGCGCAAAGCCTTCTCCACCTGTTCCTCACACCTCATTGTGGTGACATTATTCTATGGGAGTGGCAGCCTGACGTATCTACAGCCCAAGTCCAAATACTCACTGAATGTTAAGAAGTTCCTGTCTTTGTTCTATACAATCATCACACCCATGTTGAACCCCATCATCTACAGCCTGAGGAACAATGAGGTGAAGTTAGCTCTGAGAAGGATGGCGGCACGGAAGGTATTCTCATGGAAACTGTAAATGAGATTTGTAAAATGTTTTTGAAAATGGCGACTTCTGCAGCATTCTGAAAACTTTCTTGTGAGGAAAAACTCCTGCAGACATGCATAAGAAGGGATATTATATTGTCAGAGACAGATCTGACAAAGGGACAAAAGAACTATTTAGAGAATTCTTTTCTAGCAGCATACTTTGAATAGAGTTCAGGATATCTGCTTCCAATCATGGGTCTTCTGCAGATTTACAATTTTATTTTGGGATAGCTACATTGGCTGGTATTTCTAAAGAACCTAAGCAGTTTAGGTTCTGAAATACCACTGGTTTTCAATTGAGCAATATATTTTGCTCCCTTTGGCTTCTTGAGTATCTGTGGCTAGAAATTTGTGTTGCTTAATGACATGGATAAGCTCTGCCATGAAGCATCGTGGCACAGCTGATCCACTTCCTTATGCAAAATGCATCACCTCTTGTCTCACCCTTGAGGGTGTGGGACAGGGGGTGATGATATCTCTCCAGTTTTCTTTCTCAGTCAGACCCATGCTCCAGGTCTGTCTGGGTAGTTAAAATCCCTTCCCCACTCAGCCAGACCTGATTCTCCATGATGAGAGGATGGGTCTGGCTGAGCAGGGAAAACCTGACTTCCCTGATTTCAGAGAGGTGTCCCAAGCTTCCTCAGGGCATCTCTCTTAAGTGTGGAAAGCAGAACGGTGCTCTGGGGGCTTGAGGGGCCTGTCTGGGGTGGTAGTATACAGCATGTAGTTCAGACTTCCACCACAGAGATAATAGGCATACACTACAGTAAAGCAGCAGAGTTTATTACCGCCTTTTGTTGTATCACTTATTTTTCATTCACATGATACAGCAAAGATAATGAACATTTATTTGATCAATATTCATGCCACTGTTAACATTTTTATAAGTTACCAATGAGACATCAAGCAATATCTTGTTACAAATGAGACATCAAGCAATTTCTCAGTGTCTAATTTTCCTACCCATAGCAAGGGGGAAACAGTGATTATATAGTGATAGAAAGGATCTTGAACTGGAAGGTGGGGAAGGAGGAGTTGTTGAAAAAAATATTATTAGATGCCACCCCCAAAATCACATCTTCTCCTTATTAAAAGCGTGTTTTAAATAAGTGAGTTTGAAGATGAAAATAGTATACAATTTTTCAGTTACCATTCCTTTTTGGAATCTATTTTCTAACCAGGGAGGCAGATTAACCATTTGCTGCCTGCTGCCCTGGGACAGTCAGTGACAAGTAAGTAGGGAGGGGAGACAAGGAGAATCCTAGGGATAGGGGGATGGGAAGTAACCTCAAGGGACAGGGGGAAGCCATGGGGATGGGGGGACCTAGGGGAGCCCCAGGGAGAGAGGGGGGAAGCTTAGAATGGGGAAGGGTTCCTACCTTTCAGTCCTCCAGGCCTCCTCTGGCCTAAATGTGTGACTGCTCCAAACTTGAGCTAGCAGTAATACCAATCACCATTTGTGTAACAAGGACCTAACATTCCTTAAAATTAGCACCTAATAACTGTAACATGTAATCTCACCTGAAGTTTTTTTCTTCCCAGCTATGCAAATGCAGCCCCCTTGACTAAATGGAGCCCCATTTTAAGCAAGAAGTAACTGTCCTCAAGATAATACTAATGAAGGTTGCTGGCAGGTCTGACAAGATTCACAAAAAATATCCTGGTCTTATGATCGGAACACAACTATAAGAGCCCTATTTCCCTTCAAAGGCCAATAATTTCATTGAATTTTTGATTGCCTTTGAGTCATGTAAACCTAAGTAAGCCTGTAGTCTGAAAGAGATCAGAGAAGATTATCTAATAATCCTTTTCATGTATAAGGAGTATGAGAAGGCATAGTGATAGCTTCCCCAATGAAACCAGCTCTAAAGTTTCTGAAAAAGGTCTAGTCAGCAAAAGAATTATTGTATCTCTGCACATGAAAACAAGCCATAGATAGGAATCAATGGGGGAAAAAAAATACATCAGAGATGATCAGGATCATCTCTAATGATGTCTATTCACCAAGGTCAATTATTTACATTCTTTGTAGCTCATTCTATGGATTAGAGCAAAACAAAAAAGATTATTTCTGTTTGAAAACTATATTTGTCAAACTAGTTTTATGGCAGAACAAGGATTTTGAAGACAGTTCTGATGGAAAAAGAAAGTACTATGCATTAGGGCTGTGTGAAACAGCACTATTTTAGTTCAACTTCCATTTCACTGCTTGACGGGACAGTGTTCCATTTCAAGTTTCATTTCATTTTGAAAGCACTGTTCCATTTTGTTTCATTGAAACTGTTTCACTGTTTCAACACTGTTTTGATGTTTCACCCGTAGGCTATAATGGGGAAGCACATAACTTCCTATAACTTTGTCATTTGTTGTCTGATTTGGAATGGTAGCCCCTTCTGAGGCCATAAAGCCTGCCAAGTTTCAAGGAGATAAGTGCAGGGTTTTCTGGGAAACTGCACCTCAAACTGTTCAAAGCAAAACTTGTGTCACTTGTGAGTGTGAAGGCACAGAGAAAGCTCAGCTCAAACAATGCTTTTTATGCTGTGTTTCCATCCCTTCCCCAGAGCGCTCGGATTGGAAGGTACCTCAGGGAAGGATCACAGTCACTGACCTACTACACAGTCAGTATCAGAGCAGTGCTTCCTCTCTTTGCCCTGCCTCTTCTTAGTTTCTCTTCAGCTGCAAGCAAGCCCAGCTTTGAAACTCAAAATGTTTCAAAACTTTCAAAATGTTTTGACTGCCCTCGTTTCATTTTAAAGCTGTTTCAAAGCCTTTCCTTTCATTTTGATTTCACTGTCAAGCTCAAAATGAGCTGAAACAGCATTGAAACAAATCAGACAGTGAAATTTTGCACAGCCCTACTATGCATATGTTTTCATCATTGGTTCAAGTTTCACATAATATTATCTTGTGAAAAAAATAATCATTGGTGAATAGTGATCATATTTGTAGCTGTAGTGATGGTAGTAGTAGTTGGAGTGATCATAATGAGCATATTTTTCTGTATCTGACTCTTGTTTGCTCATAGGTAACCACAAAGCATATCAATTTATACATGATCTTTGATAAAACTGTTGCCTATCCCCAGAAGAATAGTAGGAACCATGTAGTGAGGTATCAGTAATTTAAGTAGATAAATGTTTTATGGTAATTGACTACTTCTGTAAGCAGTTTTAAAGTTGGTATGATGGCCAAAACCAAAAAGATTAATGAACAACTTATAGCAAAAATGCTTTTTAAGTATCTGATAAGGCACATTATGAAACTGCTTTTTGCAGACTCTTCCGGCCTGTCTGGAGTATAACCCATAAAGAATATATATAACTGTTTGTACTGGCCATAAGACAGATGTAAGTTTTTAAAAAGCAGAACTAAAGAATAACTGCAAATTTAGCTAATTTAATAAATTTTTGCTTAGAATCAATAAAATTAACAAACCTAACCACAAGGTATAATTAACAGTAGTGGGTTGAACTTAGGTAGAAACATGCTAATCTCAAACCCCAAAGTGATGTAGTGTGATTTGCTTATCAGGTAAACCCAAACTTGAGCAGTAACTTATTATAATAATTTCTAACACCTTTTAACCCCATAAGGTAACAGCTATAGACTAAAATTGTAAGCGGCTCTAAACCCGACAGATTAGCATAAACAAGATATTAAAGGAGACGCACATTAAGTGACCAGCAGGAAGGATGGAACAGAACAGTCATTGCTGTCCCATGCCCCCGGATCTCTTACTCCCAGTGTGATTGAGGACCAGATCCTGACTGAGGGATCTTCCCCGGTATCTCCTCGACAGCGTGGATTAAGGATGCCTGACTTTGCTGAATCAACTTAACATGTACCTAACACTGAGGGATTATCAATAAGTTGCTAACCAAGTGGGAACTCTTTGTTAATTTGCCTGTCTGTTTTTATTATCACTACCAATTTTTACCTTGTATTATTATGTTGCCTGTTTATTAGCTTAACCTTTTTATTAACTGCTATATGTGCAGACTATATCTTTTGCTGTTATAAGTAAAATTCATTTTTCCTTATTTAAAACTTGTTATTGTTTCCCTCCCAACATCACCTCCTCGATCCTGAACCAAACAGCCCAGTGGCTGGTATAGTTGCAGTACTCAGTCAGCCTGCAACTAAATTAATAATTCACAGTGCCCAACTGTCCTGTGACAAGTTGGTCAAAAAATGTGATTTTCATCTCCACCCCTCAAACAAAAGTTCAACAAAAATGAAGCAATTCTAAATCCCATAGAAATAACCAGTGAGAATTTTGACTAATCATAAAAAGGTAACTTTTGATTTTGTGACAAAAATGGTAAATATCCAGGTGGGGAGAAGAAAAGTTTAAATCGGCTCCCAAATAAAGCATATTTTGATCAAAATCAGAAAAAAATAAAATGTTTGTTTCAGGATTTTGTTTTCCCAGCCAGGCTATAGAGTAGTCGGGGAGGGAAGGAGGCATGATTCACTCTTCTTCTTGAATCTGAGCTGCAGTGCATTTAAAAACAGAAGGTTTCTTTACACAGAAGAAGGGGAAGTAAGAGGGAAGCAGGCCTTTTTTTCCCTAGTGGATCGTATACTTAGGAGGAGGGAGTCCTGAGTTCTTGTCCCTATTCTCCACAATGTTTTTATGTATTTTACCTAAAGCATCTTGAATAAAATGGTGCATATTGCCACAAATTCATTCTATGCAGTTTCTGTAAACTCAACAGCTTTGCAAGTTTACAAAAAGGACTGGACCATTGGATAGCATGGATAACATGAATAAATAAAGTTATAATTGTTAATGTTGGCCAGTTTTTGCAGGATATAAATCTTCATGCAGATCATAGAATCATGTTCTGTCATCTTCCACCACTGAGAACAGTTTAGTTTCAGATAGTTGAAGGGTGCTATTAAATCCTCTATCAGTCTCTCGTTTTCTAGACTAAATAAGCTTAGTTCTCTCAGTCTTTCCTTATAAATCATGTGCCCCAGCGCCCTTGCCATTTTTGTTGCCCTCCACTGGACTCTAATTTGTCCATATCCTTTTTGTAGTGTGGGGCCCAAAACTGAACACCGTACTCCAGATGTGGCCTCACCAGTGCTGAATAGAGCAGAACTTTCAATAAAGGGGAAATTTCCTCCAGATTATCATGATAATCTGGAGGAAAGATCCTCCTTCATGCTCGAGATAATTGACTTAATTGCCTTATACCATCTTCTGACTCATTTGTACCTAGTTGTTGTAGCAGATAGGATACTAGGCTAGAAGGGCCTGGAGTCTGATTCTATATGTTATTTTCTGCTTCTTCCAGGCCAGATTCCCTCCCATTTTATTAAAAGCTATGTTTTGATTCAATGATAGTGAAGAGCTATTGGTAGATATCTCCATAAATTATGCCAGAGGTGACACCCACAGCAGTTTCTTTAATGTTTTTCATTTTGCTACTGATATCCCTCCCCACTTGATTGGGGAACAACAGCATCAGCAGACAGATTTCATAGATTGCGTAGATTTCACAGACATTAGGGCTGGAAGGGACCTCAGAAGATCATCAAGTCCAGCCCCTTGCCCCAGGAGCAGGAAGTCAGCAGAGTTCATAGGATCCCAGCAAGATAAACATCCACATTTCTCTTCAAGGTGTTTAAAGCAGGTGCTTGAACCACCTCCGGCAGCAGTCTATTCCAGACCTTGGGGGCTCGGACACTAAAGAAGTTCTTCCTTATGTCCAGCCTGAAACGGTCATGGAGAAGTTTGTGACCATTTGACCCTGTCATCCTCTGGGGTGCTCTGGTGAGCAGACATTCCCCCAGATCCAGATGAGCACCCCGATAAACTTATAGGCGGCCACCAAATCACACCTGAGCCTGCACTTTTCCAGGCTGAAGAGTCCTATAGCTCTCAGCCTTTCCTCATAAGGTCTGTTTTCCTGACTTCTGATCATGTGCATGGCTCTCCTCTGGACTCTCTCAAGCTTTTCCACATCCTTTTTTAATTGTGGAGCCCAAAACTGGACATAGTACTCCAGCTGTGGCCTCAACAAGGCTGAGTACAACAGGAGAATGACATCCTGGGATTTGCGTGAGAAACATCTATGGATGCAAGCCAGTGTTTTGCTTGCTTTACTAGCTGCAGCATCACACTGAAGACTCATATTCATCTTGTGGTCAGTCATGACCCCCAAGTCCCTTTCGTTCATAGTGCTAGCCAGCATGGCACTGCTGAGCCTATAAGGATGCTGCAGGCTTTTCTTCCTAAGGTGGAGAACCTTGCATTTTTTGGTGTTAAACACCATCAGGTTCTCATCTGCCCATGTCATGAGCCTGTCAAGGTCAGCCTGGATCACCCTACTGTCCTCAGGTGTAGACACTTTACCTCAAAGTATAGTGTCAGTAGTAAACTTGACCAGTCCACTTCTGATTCTAATGTCCACATCATTAATGAAGATATTGAATAGTGTTGGCCCAAGGGCAGAGCCTTGAGGGATCCCACTGGTCACAGCACACCACAACCATTGACTTCCATCACCCACCACCCTCTGGGGCCGACCACAGAGCCAATTCCCCAGCCAGCAGATTGTGGTAAAGCTGAGGCCACAGTTAGCCAGTTTTGCTAAGAGGTGATCATGGAATACCAGATCGAAGGCTTTTTTTAAATCAAGATATATGACATCAATCTCTTCTCCCTTGTCCAGGTGATAGGTCACCTGGTCTTTAAAGGAAATTAGATTTGTCAAGTAAGACCTATCTGCAACAAACCCATGCTGGCTATCCCTCAGGATGCTGCCATTGACCAGTCTGTTAAGAATGGTCTCTTTGATAATCTTTTCTAAGACCTTCCCTGGGATAGAGGTCATGCTGATGGGCCTGTAGTTTGCTGGATCCACTTTCTTTCTTTTCCTGAGCTTGTCAAACAAAGCTTTCCTGAAATCGAGGACTTCTGTATCGCTGACTGACTTGCCAGCTTTACAGCAGATGGTGAAGGTGATCAGCTCATGGTCACTGTCACCCAGCTTCCCTTGGATCATTAGGTCGCTGATTAGGTCAACCCCCATAGCCAGTACCATGTTGAACAGCACTTTACCTCTTGTCGGTACTAAAGTGGTTGGGGGTGCAGGTGGTGTTTTCTTTGATCCTCCTAGTCTTGGGCTACAGGCTGAGGAGGGAGAGGAAGATTGAGGTAGTAAACTAAAGACTGCAGTGCTGGTGTCATTGGGAAGGCTTCCATGACCACAGTCCACTCTTTGGTGAGAGAGACAGTGAGCTGCTGGGAAGGGATGGCCTCCACCTCTCTCCGCTGGGGAGGAGGCTCTTCTCAGCTAAACTGGCTGATCTGCTCCACCGGGCTTTAAACTAAGCCCGCCAGGGGATGGGGAGGACTACCACCACTGCTGACCTGCTAAACAACTCTTGCAAAGCCAGCAGGTCAAGGCACTTAAGGGAGCTCACCCCTGCCCCAGCCCTAGAATGAGCTGTAGGCAAGGCAAGGGCCCCTAAAGTGACACCTGCTGTACACAAATGCCAGGAGCTTGGGGAATAAACAGAAGGAACTTGTCCTTCTTCTTAACACAAATAATGATGATGTCATAGGGATAATGGAGGCCTGGTGGGACTCCACCCATGACTGGACCACAGGTATAGATGGCTATACCCTGTACAGGAGAGATCAAGTGGACAAAAGGGGCGGAGGTGTAGCTCTCTATGTCAAGGAAAGCTACGCATCCCTGCAAGCTGACATTGGCACCCAGAGTGGATGACTGGAGACTCTCTGGGTTAAAATCCATGGGGAACTTGACGCAAAGGACATAGTGGTGGGAGTCTATTACAGACCTCCTACCCAGGATCAAGAGCTTGACCAGGAGTTCACCAAGGAATTGACTGAAGCTACATGCTCCAGGTGCATGGTTGTCATGAGAGACTTCAGCTACCCAGACATCTCATAGGAAGAGTGCTTGGCCATCTCCAAATGATCGCAAAGCTTTCTCTCATCTGTGACAGGTCCTCCTTTCCTCATCTTCTCTGTCCTTTGTCCCTCAGGTGTCCCATGCCAGTTGTGCCTCAGACTCCACAGTGGGTCCCAGGCCATGGGTAACTGGAGCAATTAGCATGTGAGGTATATTGTGGAGGGAGGTGCAACCACATCACTGCACCCCCCTGGATCTGCCCCTGATACAAGTTAAGTACAGTCGGACCCCCACTTACACGGTTTTGAGTTACACTGATTCATGTATGCACACTTTATATAATGTGACCATGTTTAAACTTACACAATACCCTGCTTCACATTTACACTGTTTGCAGTAGAACACTACGTAAGCAGTTTGGAGTCTGCTAACATAGCATTAGCATCACTTATCATCTCCTCCAAGATTGGTTGGAGATTTGGTTACGTAAACCCCTGAATATTTGTGAAAATGGTGTCAAAGAAAACCTTTGATTCTGTGCCTGAAAGAGCACGTAAATCTATCAACCTGGCCCAGAAAATAGAAATCCTTGATAAATTAAGGGAAGGCAATAGTGCTGCATTGATTGCTCACCAGTACAGTTTAAGTGAATCGACTGTGCATACCATTAAAAAAGTGAGAAAAAATTAGAGACTGTGAAAATGACAACCCCTGTGAGTTGAAGAGTGTCATTGGTGACTAGAATTCCTCATTTAGATAAGTTTGAGAAACTCCTTAATCTTTGTATCAATGAAATGACCAATACAAAAGGAGTAGTTGTTGATGGCACGGCAATTAGAGCTAAAGCTTGGTCTCTGTATGAGCACGTAGCCAGGAGTAAAGGTTTTAATAAGGCCATTAATTTCATTATTTTGTGTTTAAATATCCTTTTATTATGAAATAATGTTATCAAATATTGGTCCCAGGTCCCTATCTTAATGCCTCGAGTTACATGGTTTCTACTTACATGGTGTTTTTCAGGAATGTATCCCCCACATAACTCGGGGTCCAACTGTATTCATAGTTAGGGGAGTTATTATAGAATCTTAAGAATGCAGGGCTAGAATTGACCTCAAAAAGTGATCTAGTTCAAAAGGGAGGAACATCATTTCTGGATTTTAAACTTCCTTCAAACTTGATATAGGAAAACAAATAAGGGAAACTGAGGTCAATGGAAAGGTTTCTAATTGGTTTGACCTTTAGACAAGTGAGTTCTTTCAACTGACACCAATCTTTTTCAAGAAAAAAGAAGCTTTTAAAATGCTTTATTTTTATTTATTTATTTATTACATTTTAATACAAATAGCACAATTATCTATCCAGTCCTGAAAGGTCTGCTTCAGAAGGATGCATGAAACAGTTAAATACCTCGTCTTCCTATACATCATCTTCCTAACACTTTCCTCAAAGCCACCTTCACCTCCTTATTTTTTAGGCTGTATATGATGGGGTTTAGCATTGGAGTTAAAATGCTGTACTGCACAGATATGAGCTTGTCCACAGCAAGAGAATATCCGGAGGCAGGCCGCATATACCTAATGAATGCTGTGCCACAGAATAAGAGAACTACAATGAGATGGGCAGCACACGTAGAAAAGGCTTTGTGTCTGCCTTCTGATGAGCTGATCCTGATGATTGTAGAAATAATCTTAATGTATGAGGCTAGAATGAGGAGGAGGGAGGCAAACCCTAATGTCATACTGAATGTAAGGATCACCATTTCATTGCCAAAGGTGTCAGTGCATGAGAGTTGCAGCAGAAGGGGTAGCTCACAGCTGAAATGGTTTACTTCTCTGGAATCACAGAAGCTAAGTTCAGTAAGAAAAATAGTATTGACTAGGGAATCCAAAAAACCAGATATCCAAGCACCCAACACCATTTGCATGCAGACACGATGGTTCATAGTGGTACTATATCTCAGGGGATTGCATATTGCTACATATCGATCATATGCCATTGCAGAGAGGAGAAAAATTTCTGTGCCAACCATGAAAATAAAGAAGAATATTTGTGCTATGCACCCACTCAATGAAATAGTTTTCTGCTCTGCTAGGAATCCCTCTAGTATTTTTGGAACAGTGACAGAGGAGTAGCAGACATCAAGGAAGGACAGGTTACACAGGAAGAAGTACATGGGAGTGTGGAGATGGGAATCAATCTTTATAACCATGATGATCAGTATGTTTCCAACTAAGGTGATTAGATAAATAACTAAAAATACCATGAAGAATGGAATCTGGAAGTGTGAGTCATTGGAAAGTCCCAAGAGGATAAACATGTTCACTGTGGTTTTGTTTTCCATTGTCCTTTATTTATAAACAACTTGGATTACCTAGAAATACGAAACAGGATAATTAATTCTTGAAATAGATAATAATGTCACAAAGCTAACACATGAGTTAGAGGCCAAGAACTTGAAAATTTCTCATATTCTTCTGTATTGCTATATTTTTTTGTTTTTTGTTTTAATTTCTTGTGATCGGTCATGAAGAGGAATGTCTTGCATTCAAAAGCTTGTCTAACTTTATCCCAACTATATTGTTGGTCCAATAAAACATATCACCCTATGAAATCCTTCACAATGCAATCTGACTAATTTTATCATGGAAAAGTGGAATTTTAGGTTGATATGTTTGAAGCCATTTAGGGGACATAAAGGAATATGACTTTTTGATGATTTTTTTCCCCCAGAACTTTATTTTGTTTAAAAAACTGCACTTCTAAATATTGTCTAGATTTTATCTAGCTTGAGCTCATTCCTTCTAGTTATGTCCTTCTCTGCTAACTGACACACCTTAATTATCTGGTATTGTCTATCCAGGAAGTTACACACATACTATAAGAAGACCACATGCCAGTCTTCTTTTTATAAACTGAATGTAACAAGGTCCTTAAGTCATTAGCTGTCTTTGTCAAAACATCAAAATTGGGGCTTATTTTCTCTTGCTTGTCCACTCTAATTCTAATATCCTTTCAGAGTTACTGTTGTATCTCTTAGGTGTGGTTTTAATTCTTGGCTCCAAGATATATAGTTTTCATTTGACTGTGTGTATAGAATGATCCCTCCCTATTATGCTCTTCTTAATAGCTCAGCAAGCATCCAAAAGGCAAATAAACTGTTAACTGTTTTTAGAAAATTCTTCACAAAGATGTCAAGGTCTTTTTCCCGAGTGACAACAGCTAATCCAAAGATCATCACTGAATATGCAAAGATTTATTTTTTACCCCTGTGTATCACTTTACACTAATTAATTTTCATCTTCTACTTTGTTGTCCATTCACTCAGGTTTTTTTAGTCTTTCTATAATTTGTCATTGACAGATTCATAGATTCATAGATGTTAGGGTCGGAAGGGACCTCAATAGATATCGAGTCCGACCCCCTGCATAGGCAGGAAAGAGTGCTGGGTCTAGATGACCCCAGCTAGATACTCATCTAACCTCCTCTTGAAGACCCCCAGGGTAGGGGAGAGCACCACCTCCTTTGGGAGCCCGTTCCAGACCCTGGCCACTCTAACTGTGAAGAAGTTCTTCCTAATGTCCAATCTAAATCTGCTCTCTGCTAGCTTGTGGTCATATTTCTTGTAACCCCCGGGGGCGCCTTGGTGAATAAAAACTCACCAATTCCCTTCTGTGCCCCCGTGATGAACTTAACAGGTTTGGATTTGACTTTACAGACTATTATCTGAAAACATTGCCACTCTATTTTTTTCTTTTCTTTTCTTTTATAAACTTACTGTCTGTTTTACCTCAATCTGAGAAACAGTAATTTATTCCTACTTTTTTCCCTGTCTTTAAATCCATTTTCAGTCCAAGAAAGGACTTTTCCTTTGATTCCATGACAGCTTAGTTTCTTTAAGAGTCATTAGTGAGGGAGCTTGCCAAATGCTTTTGGAATATCCAAGTATATAATATCAGTTGAGTCCCCTCTTTCCATGTGATTATGGGTACTCACTTATATGTACCAAACTGGCTGGTATAATAATTCATGTCATCCCACTTTCCCCTTGTAGTACAGGCATAATTTTAACAATGTTCTGTTTTCTGCAACTTTAATGACTCCAGAATATTCAGAAGTATGTTGCCATTGTGGAGGTTAGGCTTTCAAATTTGTTTATCAATACTTATGTATATCAGCGTGATTAAAATCTAGACCCAAAATAAGGAATATAATTCAGAAGTCAACATACCTGCAAATGTTTTCAGGTATTCAGAGAAATCAGGCATTCTAGATACTCTATCACACAACTCCATGTTGAATTGAGTATTGATGTTCAAACAATCTATCAAATATAGAATCTAGGGATGAAATTGGAAGGGATTTATATCTTTAAAAGCTGTTGACTCCCAAGAGATTAATTATATTTTTCTTTATGAAAGTTTGTTATCTAGGAATACCTTGCTAGCACAAGGAGGGATCGTGTAACATTTTTGATGTTCAAGAATTAAGACACTTCTGAAGTGCAACTTTCTATCCCAAATAAAGTGACTTTTGTGTTAGATAAAATTAAATAATATTTGTGTAATTTGTACCGTTCTAATATATGTCACCATACTCTAAACCCTAAAACAAGCCTTAAAGCTAGTTTTAGCTAGGTTTAAAATGTAATTGTATGACTGAAGACAAAAGGATTAGCTTCTCTGACTGTAGTGGAGTTATTTCTAATTTTATTGGAGTGAATGAAAGTAAAATCAGGGTCACTGATTCTGATACAGGTAGTCCTGTTTTACCGTGGAGTGAAGGAGAGAAGACCCCACTCTACACTACAAATATCTGATTTTTTTTGTTGCTGTTGCCTGTCTCACCCCATCCCCCTGCTCTAGTCTACCCTCCCTCCATGCCACCAGAGGCAGAAATCCTGCAGAATAAAGTGGGAAATACTGTTGCCCTGTGGGGTCAGGCCAACTCTCAGGATCTCAATATTGTGCTGTTAGGCAGGAGGGTGTGACACAATTGCACATATACAAACACACACATCTGTCCCTAACCTTAGCCAGGTAACTTGCATTCACAGCCAGCAAGCATGATACATGAAGATTCATGGAGGCTGGGGGTGGATGTAACATTTGAAAAGTTTCCAGCTATAAAGGGTTTGGAAACATTTCCAGAAGTTCTGTTATGAGCCATCAGACATTATATATATAGTCCCTGTCTCATGACCCCTGACTGAAGCACTTTAAAATTTCCATAGCTGCCAGCAGTGGCATGCTCTCCAGTCACAGGGAGCTATAGCGGACTGTAGTAACCTGTGGCTTCACTCCCACCACCCACAGGGCAGGGGTAGGAGCAGTGTAGTGAGTTGTCAGTGTTTCTTTGATGTCTTGTCTTCTGAAGCTATAGCTTCAATCCATGTGCCTTGCTCCCCATCTTGGGGGATGAAAGGTAGTGTAGCCAGTGTCAATGGGCACCCTTGTGCCGCTTGTCTTTGTTCTTCCTGAGCACTCCTCCCTGACTAGAACTGGAAAGGTATATGGAGAGCTGGAATGTCAGCCCCAGAGCTGGCACAAATGTCCTGGGGTTATGGGGGTCTTGTGGCCAAAAGGATCTCAGGGTGTGTGGGTCTCACAGTGGCCTTCGGGTTCTGAGAGCATGGAAAATCCAGGGATTTGTAAAGAAGAGTGAAGAAGCAGTGACTGACACTTTAGGGGTGCTTGTAGTCCAGCTCCCATCACCTCCCACCAAAGCGAGTAGACCACATTGCAAGAGCAGTCACCAGGAACCTTTTTTTAAGTCATTGAATCAGGTAAAAATCCCCACTGCTTTGCTTAGGGAATTCACAGTGAGAGGGAGTCAGGGAGCAGGAGACTGTGTGCACAAGCACGTGTGAGGGCCCAATTGTGGGTAATTGGTGTATAGGTTTTTGTGGTGTGGTGTGGTGTGGTTTTCCTTCCTGCCTGCCTGCCTGCCTTCCTCTTTTTTTTTTCCGTTTTTATTTTTTGTTTTTCTGTACAGCCTAGGTGACTTCCAGGGTGCAAAGGAGGCACAAAAGGAAGCTGGGTCAGCAGTAGTAATGTGCATGGAATGTGCCGTATTCGTGTTCCTCCCAGAGGGGTCAAGAGCACTTCATCTCCACCAAGTATAAGCTAGCGTCTGCTCTGCAGGAAAAGATTAACATGTTGGAAATCATAGGTATCCACACTACATTACATGAAGGAAAAAGGGAGATTATGTGGACAGTGTTCATGAGAGGTTGCTACTGGAGTACTGGAGAGATTAAAAGGAAATGAGAAGAAGTGGCAGCATATGATTACTTAAAGAAGGAGGAACCTTGGGAGAATTGAAGAGAGCAAATGCTTTTGAGCACTCTGTGGTATAACTGCTGAGGAAAAGGCAGAGGAGAGGGCATTTGAAGGCATGTTGCAGAAGACTCAACAGTCAGGAGAGCAGGAAGTGTAGGACCCCAAATGTGACAGCTCTAGGACCACTGCACCAAAAAGGAAGAGAAGAGTGGTGATGGTTGGTGACTCCCTTCTGCAATGTCCAGAGGCACCAATTTATCATCCAGAACTGGGTCCTGGGCAGTGTGCTATCTGCCTGGAGCCCAAATTCAGGACATCACAGAGATTTTCAAAGCTCATCCATCCTTCAAACCACCACCCTCACTTACTTGTCTATGCGGGCACCAATGATACTGCCAGGAAGAAAACTGAGCAGATCAGAGGTGACTACAAGGCTCTTGGAAGGAGGGTTAAGATGCTTGGAGCATGTTCTTATTGATCGTCCCCAGGCAAGGGCAAGCAAGATGAGGCTCATAGGGGGCATGCCAGGACCGACAGCCTCCCCACTGTAGATGCTGAGCGGGTTCAATACCAACTAGAAAAGCTAGACATTTATAAGTCAGCAGGACCAGATGGACTCCATCCAAGAGTGCTGAAGGAGCTGGCTGAGGTCATTGCAGAACACCTGGCAAAGCTCTTTGAGATTTCATGGCACACAGGGGAGATCCCTGAGGATTGGAAGAGGGCCAGTATCCCAGGGGTACAAGCATGGGGGAGCAAAGAACCCTACCCGCAGGGGAACCCTGGACAGGGAGAAGCCAACCTCAGAGGAAACCTCCCCAGAAAAGGGCTACTTACCTGCTTTAGGACACTGAGCACAAGATGATCCATGCTGGGAGAAAACACCCGCATGGTTTGTCGGCTATGCTTATCTGCAGCTGGACCTGGCATGGGCGGGTGAAGTCAGGGAGGAACGCCGCCCAGCAGGAATAAAAGCCAGCACTGGGAAAGAACAGGGGGGAATGTTGGATGGAGTGGAGGCTGCAGAGATTCCCCATGCTGGTTGCAGCCAGCACCAGTGGGCTAGACAGGGTCTGGCACAGAGACAAGCACCGGAGGCAGTGGAGGCTGCAAGGGTCCCTGTGCTGGCTACGGGTGGTACCAGTGTGCAAGAGCAGAGCTGGCTTGAGAAAGAGCCAAAGGGGACCTCGGCAGGAGTGAGAACCTGGAGCTGTGTTGTGGGACACATTGAGGCACAGGCTTTAGGGCTGGGAGGGTAGAAGGACTGGTTAGTCCAATGATCCCTCCCTTTTTCAGCCTGTTTTTTTGCAGTGCCTTTTTTCTTCTCCTTTTTTTTTCTTTTCTTTTGGTGCCAGTTCCTCTCTATTTTGTTTTTGTTGTTGTTGTTGTTGTTTGTTGCCCGATAGTCCTTCTGTGGAGGGATACAGGTGACGTTGCAAAGATGACAGATGCATTCAGAGTTAACAAGCAACCACCAAGTCACCAGAGAGGCATACATAATAGTTGGGTATCCAACAGCTCCAGAGCCCAACCACAGGAAAGTAAGACCGATAACACAAGGGGACATGAAGATCAGGAATTGACAAGACTGGAGACGCACAAAAAAATAAATAATTATTGTTTTTCTTTAAAACTTGGGAAATTGAAAAGTTTGGTACCGATGTGTATTTATACATAGAGAAAATACATCCGAAATAGTAGTAGAACAAATGTCCTTAATTCCACCTATCTTTATTGGATTTGGGTACCTGTAATATATTAGTGATTTCTAAAGTCCTCGTCAGACAGGAAGATAGGTGTGGCTGTGATCAGTATCACCAAGTCTCTGGCCCCTGGAGAGGAATTCATAAAATGCTTACATTAGTTAAGCCATTATGTTCCCCAAATAATGCTGGGGAAAAGGTGAGCACATAAAAATGGCATTCACAGCACCAAGCACATAGACTGTGGGGTGGAATGTGTGATCTAGTCAGTAGAAAGCTCTGAAAAGCAGTGCGTGTTTTTGTAATTTCACCACTCTCCCACACTTATCTGCTTCCTGCAGCCCTGAGCTGACATCTGCTTAAGATTTGGATCCTTAGACCCAAACCCCCTCCTAAGCTCAGGCACCTACATCATCCTTTTGGGTATGGACAACTGACAACTGACTCATTCTTATTCAGCATTGTAAGGATGACTGCTGTGCCTGGCCCTAATCTCATGGCACTTAAAAAAATAAAATAAAATAAAAAAGCCCTGCACTCACTGGCTGTACCCACACTGCCACTGCTCTATTGCATGGGTGTGACCGGGGTTGGCAGGGTGCTGTGTGGCTCTGCATGCTGTCAGGCAGCTGGGGCTGCTACAGCTGCCACCCAAGCCCTGTCCAGTTGGGGTACCTGCAACTACTGGTGAGTGCGGGGATATGTTTTTTTTTAATTGCTGGGATGCTAGGGCCAGGCAAGGCGGTGATTGTAGGGGCTCAGGGAGCAGGTGGGGGATGGGGCCGGCGGGGGTACTCCCATGGTACCCTCTCCCCTCCTTCAGCCTCCCCACCCCATACTTACTGGCATGGAACTCAGGTCCAGCTCCCTGCAGCTGGCATGCTGCCTGTCCTGCACAGGCAGGGAGTGTCTTTAGCACCAGAGAGGGTCAGCCATAGAGATGCTCTGGCTAACTACCAGCGCATCTCTGTGGATGATCAAGCCTCCTGTTGCCTCAGGGTACGGTCCAGGACCATACCCTGCCCTTCTTTTTTCCCTCCCTTTTTTTTTTTTGACCCCTGGATATTCAGGGGTCTAATTTTGCGAATTGCTAATTTTGCTAATTTTGCAAATTTGAAGCACGGGGAACATTTTTTCATTCCTGCATGTGCCTCTTGCAGCGTCTCAAAGGGCTTTGAGAGGCTGCAAGACACACGTGTACTCGTGTGGATGCACCCCTTGTGGTTATGTCATTTGATCGCTATGTTTCCATCTGCCACTCTTTACAATACAGCACCATCATGACACCAAGTCTCTGCACCCATTTAGTTCTCGGTGCCTGGGTTCTAGGTTTCTCAGTGGTGAGTTCATGCTTATTTTTTATGTCAATACTGAGGTTCTATGGGCCAAATGTAATCAATCATTTACTTTGTGACACCAGGTGCTGCTGTTGTGTGTGGGGGAAGAGATGGGATGGCAGAAGTGCAAAAGAAGCTCTTGCCACTGGTGGATGATTGTGCTACTGCAGTCAGCACAGCAGGAGACAGAAGTGCCCCAGGCATGGACCGCACTTCAATGCCTCTGCCCTGCAGCTTTGAGTTAAGCAACTACTTGAGATTGGGATTATTAGCTCTAAGCCTTCTTTTGGGTTTAGATATGGGCAATTGACTCACTTTCTCCAGCTTGACAGGACTCAGCATCTTTTCTAGAATAGAGTGGTGGCCCAGAAAGTGTGAGAGATGTCAACTTCCTTCCCCAGCCTCAAGGTATTCAGACATATGATCTCATGTCCAGAAAGTATCTTAACTCCCAAACTGTAGATGTGGTTGCAATACAGTTTGGGGCACACTCTCAGTCCCTTCTGTAGAAGCTGGACCACTGAATAGAAAGGAATACAACATTCATGTCGTTAGAAGAACAAGAAGATAATTATGTGACCCAGAAAGGTGTAACAATGCCATAGGGGATGGGGACCATGCATTCTATCTTCTACTTCAAATACTACTTATGATACTTGCATGTCCATAGAGCTCTGCTGCCATCCAGAATGTGGGTATAAATGGGTCTAAACATAACCCTAGTACAAGGACCTGGTACCTTATGCAAATTCAGAGTACACCTAACACACATTGACATCATGGAGGCACAGAAGCCATCATTACTTTTACTCAAAAGCACAATCAATAAAGAAGAATTGCCAGCCTTTTATATGACAACAACACAGAACCCTGCAACTCAGCCAGTTCAAAGCTAATCTCTGAGCCAGGGGTTGTGGTAAAACTTGAACCCTTGGAAAACGAGGAGGAGAGGAGGAGGAGCAGTTTTTTTATTTCTGGTGTTTAATGAAAACACCCAGGAACTTAGGATTTGCAGCTAAAAGTTCATGGCAAACTCACAGACTTTTTTATGGCTACCAGTGCAGTTAAGTCAGAGGCAAATAGTAGCAGTTATGTGTCTCCTGCCTGACCCGATTCTATACCTTACCTACCTTTTAGACATGCCTTAAACATTGTAGAGTGGTATTTTATTTTTTTATCCAAGCATCCATTGGTCAGGCAGAGGTGCTCTTAAGCTTAGGGTCATGCTTAGCTGGACAGTTTCAAACACTCCATTAAAAGAAACAGCTGAAGCCTGCCCAGTTCTGTCCAACTAGAGTACATCTGGCTGGCAAGTAAAAAGCTGGGTCATATCAGAGTAATAGACAGAGCTGCTGCAGTGCTCCTCTGTATTCCTACAATTTCAACCCAGTCCCTCCAGAGGTACCGGCCATAAATTACTTTATGACCCAGAACTCTGTGTGGATCTAACCAAGAAGAGAGTACTCCTCACATTAGCAGAATGTAGCTGACTGCAGGGGAAGCTACAGGAGAAAGACAACATTGCAAGGGCAAGAACAGACTAATTGGCCATCTAGAACAAGTGGAGAAATATACTAGCACAGTTCAAATGTATCTTCATTGAGCCATGGAAGAGGAGTTTTGATCAGGAGGCTTTCATCAGGCACATGGTTCTGTACCAGTACCTTGCTTCCTCCACAGTCATTGTCACCAAGGGAACCCCTGGCTCAGAAGCATCAAAGCTGTACCTCCAGGGTGAAAATGGGTAAAGGAAGTGCCAGCCACACACCTCCTATCACAGGCTGTAGCACATTTCACTACTGATGGAGCAGTAGGATGCTAATCCTAGGGAAATGTAACCCAGAGGCCATCTGCACTCCTGAATGCTGGGTGTTGGCTCTCTGTCCATGGTCCCATGACCCCATAACTACTCTCCTTCCACACCAAACCCATTAAGAATGTGGTGATGGTAAAGAAAGGTAGGGGCCTGACCATGGCATGTTTTGGAAATCATAAGCACTTTTTTGGAGATGCTAGATATCATGCACCCAGTGCAGTGGCAGCAGCAAATATTACTGCAGACCATTATTGGCATTCAACCTCGGGTATTTCCACCTGATTTTGGTAAGACTGAGTGTTCACCCTTGGACTCCCTAGGGGCTCCCCACAGCCAGGGCCATCATCTGTAGAGGTAATGATCATTCTGCCTTCACCTCCAGCTCATTGCTACTGCACAGTGGTGGTAGCATCATAATTATTTCCCACTGATGCTACCTTGCCTCAGTGATGAGCTACATCACTGTAGCTCGTTGCTATGCCAATGTAGCATCTCATGTTGATGTGCCCCTTGTCTCCAACCCAGGATCTAAAAAGGAAACTGTTCCAGGTCTATGTCTTGAAAAACCTTCCTCTTTAGCCCTGGTCACAGGACCAGGGATAATATTCAAGAATAGGCTTGGGGTTGCTGAATAATGGCAAACATAATACAGTCAGTAATTTGGCTGAGTTAGGTCTCTAAGTCCCATATGGATTTAATACGGGGCACTGATACAAATTCTAATTTTCTTCTAAGGAATCTAAGTGGTATTTAGGTACCTAAGTATTCCCCTGTGCCATTTTGCTTGAGACCATGAAAAGAATTACTGACACAAAAAGTGCTGGGCTAATGCACTTCCTCCTCCTCTGTCCCTTTTATCTTTTTTCAGGGCTGAAAGAATGGGAAATTGAACACAACTATTCCACTAATTGTTTTCCAGGAACTTCAAAAGGGTGGCATATATTCACAATTAGTCACTTTAGTGGTGAAAGAGGATTTGAGACATAAATATCTACAATGCCCCATAATCAGGATGAGCAGAGGAATAACTATCCAGGTTCTGGACACCCCAAAATGTATGCAGGTCTGCAATCTTACTTCCCCCTCAGATGTCTGCAGGATTTAATAAACTCTTTGCAGTCCTGAGCTAGACATGTATGATGGACTAGGATTCATACACTGAAATGTCTGCCTCCATATTGAAGACAAAATTGTTTTCCTTTGGGCCCAAGTGCTTAATAGGGCATGGGGCCAGTATGAAACTTTTGCATAACACCGTAGTAGCTAAAGCACTTGCCCAGGTGGTGGCTGATCAGGTTACAATTCCACATCTCCCTCTTCCCAAGAAAGTGTCCTGTTCTTCAAGTTAAGTACAACACTGGACTGGGAGTAGCCAAATACTGCTGAGAGTGGCTGCCTGTGTGGAAAGGGATGCAAAGGTCAAGGGAAAGACAGAAACGAAGTCAAAAGGGAGGCTTCTTCCATTGTTTGGTGTTGAATGACACCCCACTGGCAGGAAGTGAGGCCTAGCTTCCTCTCTCATTGCACCTGTTCACAACATTTGGGCATTGTGGTCAGTGGCACCTACAGAAATGGTTCTGAAACTGCTATTGCACATTTCATTCACAAATCGTTAGATATGGTACAGAAACATCCACTACACTGAAGAATATATTCTTTGCCCAGCTCCACTGGCAAGTCTGGAATCAAAAATGATTTTTGTCTACAGTGCTTAAAAAAACTAGAGCCAAAATATCTAATCCCCAGTAAGGAGGTCTAGACCTGCAAACAATATACCCAGGGGCATTGCTTTCACTCATTACACTTTCCCCATAACTCCCCCACCCCACCCCACATTCTATCAGATGATAATTTCACTGTTTTCCCCTTTGTGATCAGGCCCATCTCCCTGTGGTATTCCATCATGCCATGACATCTTGCTCATGTTTTGATGTGAATGATGAGTTCAGTGGAACTGTGCTCCACAGTGAAATCACTTCGTAATGACGTTAACACTAACAACAGCCATCCCCAGTGACTGACTCCACTCGGCTCTCCCACAGGTTCACATCTGGGGATTAAGACCAGTTCCCATGACTGGAAATCCCTCCTCCTGAGCCTCCTGCACTGCACTCTAGCACTCTGCATTACCTCACTCTGTGCTCACAATTTGTTCATGGACACTTACCTTATCACAGAACCTTAACCACATAGAACGTATGTGGGATTTGGACATCTTAGTCTCATGGACATTTTCAAAATTCTTGCGAAATTTGTACCTAATTTGGTCAGGTATCATATGATATCCCAAGAGATTTTTTTTTTTTTATTATCGCTATGTGCCAGGTGTTCTTTCCAGTGATCAGATTAATCCCAGCCATTATTTAAGGATTCAAAGGAGTCAAGCATTTTGGGAGAGTGGCAGACAGAGGTGGACCAGGAGGCATGAAAACCTATGGAGAGTCATGAGGTTACTTTTTATGTCCCCAGTCATAAAAGGTAAGCCTTAGAATTTTAAACTGGAGGTCCATAGTCAGTGTCCCTTTTACACTATAATCCAGCAGCAACATAATTCACACAGAATATTACTATAGTATCACAGAGTTCCTTTAAAAGAAGTCAAGTCCTAGATTCATAATGGGGTCCAAGGTAGTTAGGCACCATATTCCTACATATCACCAAGCAGCCATCTAAATGGAATGTAATATTCCTTAAACTTTGAGTTACTTAGACCACAGAGTGACCTTTTTTACTCATTTGAAAGGGCTTATCATACAGGATACTACTGTAAACATATATAGATCACAATGATAATTCACAGTAGGACAGACTCTGCTATTAATTCTGTTATAAATTCTCTTTTAAAAATGCATCTCTCTAAATTGTCTTCCCTTTTCCAGGGTTCATCATCCTTAGTACTTAAAGATTTAGCACCTGTTCCTATTATGAACTTGTCTAGTTCTGCCACCTAGCCATTGGATAGGTAGTTACAGTTTACAGAATGCAGACACTCTAATCTTAGAGATCTCTTTTGCCTGAAGGCACTTGAAGATGCTTAGACTTTTGATCTATAGACTAAATGAATGGGGAGTCTGCATTCTTTCACTGTCCGGCATGATCAAATACATCCTGTAATGCTTTTCTGAATGACTTATTTTGGTCAGTATCCTTTCTGAAGTCTGGTCACTGGGATTCAGCAGTAGTCTCATTAGTGTTGAATACAGAGGTAAGAACCACCACGTTTCTAATTTTTTAAGTTAAAAATTTATGGGAACTTATCCAGAAAAATGAACCATTTATGCTTCATATTTGGATACTTTACTTTCAGTATTGGTGCCTTACCAAAACATATATTCATGTTTAACTGCAGTGAATCTAGTGGAGATATTCTCTAGCTAGTAGAATTTAGAAGGCAAGACTGAAGCATATCAGTATTGCTCCTATTCTTAAAAACTCTCCCTGTATTTTTGTTTCCTGAAGCAATAGTGGGTTACTTTCAGAAGACATCAGATCCAAAACCTATATATTACTAAGCTGCCCTGTTCAAATCTGTGGAAAAACCTCAAAGGTCACATTTTGTTGCATTTTAGCTTTATAACTAAATCACAAAAACTGATGGTGAGCAGAGAGAAGATAATTCTACCTTTTGCATGTTTTGTTTTGTTTTGTTTTTCCAGGAGTGGACAGGTGTGCAATAAAATCGCAGATAACAAAATGGGATTTCAAACAGTGAGATCTCATTAGCCATTTTAGTCTGGGGTCAACCAAAAGGCTGTGGCCATTATGGATTCAGAAGAAATCCTTCAGCAGAACAACCGTGTGTCAGGAACTGCACTTCCATGCAGCAAGAAAACATCACAACATCACCATTAAATGACTGTCATAAAATATAAAGGGGGAAAAAATGCCAGGAGGCAAATGCTGGAGATTTTGCAAGAATCCAACAGGGTTAAGAATCTTATCCTGTTTGATGCAGAGGTGGGCCTATAGAACCCAACAGTTTTAGGCTCTTTAGAAAACCAGGTCTAAGATACTTATTCAAAATCTAACCTGTTCCCAGAGATGTTTTTTGTTTTCCAATTTGTTGTTTGGTTTTTGTTGGGGGGGCAGGGGAGGGGGGTTATTGTTTTCATTCTTCTTTCCTCCCGTTCTTTCTTTTAATTTCATTGTGGACAAAATTGGAAGGCATTTATTTATTTATTTTCAATTTTGGGGAATCCATGACCCCATATTTGTGCAGGAAATTGATATTCTGATCAGTATCACTGCTGGTACCTGAAGTGGAATTGGCAAGCATGCTAAGTTTACTGAGTGCATTAGATACTTTCATTGTTTCAGGCTTTAGGGTCACCATGGGAGGCAGCTGCAAAAATCCCAGGCAAAAATGCAGTGCCCATGAATAGAGGCAGATCCTACAGAACTCTGAACTGAATTAATGGCAATGCAGTGAGTGCAATTTTTTTCAGAAAAAAACCCCAGCATGAGGTGACCATTGAGTACTATTTCAATGAATAATCATTGTACAATTGATGCAGCTATAAATGGGTGAGAATATTAGGCATTTTTAAAATTTCATAACATCCCTTTTTTCCTCTCTCTTTCTTTTAACTGGTATTCAGGTATGGACAGGAGAAATGGAACCGTTGTGGCTGAATTTATCCTAGAGGGATTTTCCTCACTTAGTTATACAGCATGGATTTACATTTTTCTTCTCCTTTCCCTTGCCTACATGACTACTATAATGGGAAACACATTAATAATTTTTATAGTCTGGAAGGAACACAGACTTCACACTCCCATGTATTTTTTCATTAGCAATTTGTCCTTTGTGGAGATCTGGTTCACGTCAGTCACAAGCCCTAAAATGCTGCTGATGTTCATCTCGGGCAAAAAAACAATTTTGTTCCATGGCTGCATGGCCCAGTTCTACTTTTATTTCTTTTTGGGGGCAACAGAGTTTGCCCTTCTTGTGGTTATGTCATTCGATCGCTATGTAGCTATCTGCCACCCCTTACGATATGCCACCATTATGAAGGCAAATGTCTGCACCTGCTTAGTTTTTGGTGCCTGGGTGGTAGGTTTCATGCTTGGAAGTTCACGCTTAGTGTTAATTTCAAAGCTGAGGTTCTGTGGGCCAAATCGAATCAACAATTTCTTTTGTGACAGCTCACCCCTATTCCAGCTTTCTTGCACTGACACCCAAATGCTTAGGAGAGGAGATTCCATTTTAATATTAACTGTAGTTCTGGGTTCATTAGGTTTAATTATGGTTTCATACACACGTATCTTCTCCACTATTCTGCAGATGCCAACTGCCAAAGGGAAGCAGAAAGCTTTTGGCACTTGCGCCTCCAATCTTATAGCTTTGGCAATTGTTTATGGAAGCTGCATTGTTTTGTATGCCAGGCCCTCAGGAAGTGTCTCCTTAGGCCAAAACAAAGTAGCGGCCCTGTTCAACACTGTGGTATACCCAGTACTGAACCCCTTTATCTACAGCCTGAGGAACAAGACTGTCAGGCAGGCCTTGAGAGGCCTTTCATTGCAATACTGCAGGAGTGTTTCCCCAGGTGTACCATGTTTCAAAGCAGAAAATAAATAAAAATATCATAGGACCAGGGTAGGAAGGGACATAAGGGTCTGATATATTGTATGCAGCTGAATAATTTGAATTCTTCTTGAAGGAGTGAAATTGAAAAAAAAGAGAAAAATGCAAGAAGCTGAGAAAAAAAATAAAAGAAAGAAATTACTATTATTTTTTGAGAATGCAAAAAATACTATTTTCCTTATCAAATAACCAATAGCAACTGTCTGGTAGCATTGTGCATTTCTGTATAGAACAAATGTGATGAACCATAGCAGAGCAAACTTCACTTTATCTATCTTTTTTATTGGATTTGGCTCCTAAAACCAATAATTGAAGTAATTATCTACTAGAATGGAAAGTACACTAAGTTGAGGTCATGCTACTTTGGGTTGTGGCACTTGGACTCTTTAGAAAGGAACATGTGTCAGCTCTCAGTTGATGTATGTCAGCATAACTGCATTGCAATTGATACCCAGATGACTCATTTGATGTTTCTCAATAAACTTCCTTGGTAATTCAGGGGCCAAGTCTCAGCTGGTAGATATCAGTACAACAACTGTGAAATGAATATACCAGGTTATTAACTGAAATTAATTGATATTGCCAAACTGCAAAGGATCAGACAACCGGAGTGTTTAAATTAACTAATGTAACGTCTGTAATATTAAAATCTATTAATATTAGCTGATGATCAGCTCTGTCCTGGCTGGTCCTGGCTACTGAATGGCCAGAGTTGGGGCGGGGGGGGGGGGGAGGGGGTGGAAACAGAGCCCTGCCATCTTGCAGGCCTGACCCAGCTCCCCCAGGACCTCAGCTGGGGTCACTGGAGGGTCCCATGAGGTGAGGGGGCTCCACCAAAAACATGTGTTTGTACCTTAAGAGTGATTCTATTCCACACTGCTTGAGTCCACCAAAAAAGATAAGACATAAAGTAGGAGGACTAGTGGAAAAGTTGTTTGATACCTTTTCTTCCTTTCCCAAACTGATTATTCAGGCTAAATTAATGGAATACTAAACATAAAATGACCCATTATATGGTTTTCAAGCACTTGAAAATGGGTGATTTTGGACATATGCACCTCTGATGCCCAGTAAGCAGTCTCAGTAGAATACCTTACTAGGTTAGAGAACCATAGAAGAGAGGTGGATCTGAAATATCATCTCTCTTCTAGATCTGAAGAGTAGTCATCCTTTTGCAATCCTGAGCTAAGCATGTATGGACTATGATTCATAGCTGAAACTCCTGCCTAAATACCAAAGCCTAAATTGTTTTCCCTTGGGGCCAAGTGACTTACTGCCTTATTGCACATTGCACTTTGAGCTGCTCAGCTCTGTTGATTTGAGTTAGTGCTGGCTCATCTTTGGAGCAGTCACATGTGCTTGCAGCTAAAAAGCTTCTCTGACTGTTCCCAGCCTGCAAAGCTGTGAGTTGCTAGTAGGCAGCTAGTGAGCAAGGACAGGCTTCTGTCCCTGCGCTAGTTAGGGGTGTGGAAAGGGTTGTGCGGCATGAACATGAAGTTGGGAGGTGGAGAGTTAATGGGATGGGGATGGATAATTCAATGGGAAGTGGAAAGAAAATGTTGATGGGGGATGGGTGGTGAAATGAAGGAAATCAGCCACTAAGAAATAAAATAAAAAGAAGTAAAAAAAAAACATGGAAAAAGAAATAAAGATGAAGTAAATTAAAGAAAGCCTCATGGTTTAATAAATTGATATTGGAATTGGAGCATGGGGGTGTTTTTTGCCTTCTAATGCCCCTAGGCAGCCATTTGTATGATAGCCTCAAACATGCCTCCATTTCTCTCGGACAATGACCTCACTAATCGCCTGCGCCTTTGTGGCATGGTTATAGGGCCATGGACTGCTCCTTAGCATCAAGGTCCCTGAGCTCCAGCATGTCCCATCCTTGGAAAGGCAGCTGTTTAAGATTCTCAACAGAGGGTCGGGGTTTGTCCCAGTCCATGTCCTTCTTGTTTGACAAGCAGTGTTATGAGTTCTACCTCACCACTGGGGATACCTCATGCTTTCAGTGTGGCAGTGAGTCCCACCTGGCTACCCAGTGCCCAAAGAAGAAGCCAGCTGTGGCAGAGCCTCCTGCGGCTGCACCTGATGTTGATTCTTCTGGCTCTGGTGCAGCAGCCCTGCTGGGTGGTAGGGAAGGGCCATCCTCCCAGTCACTCCTCATTTCCCTCCCCCTTTTCCTCCTCCCTCAGGGGAGGATTTGGCCCCTCCTGCTGGGAAGGGCAAGTCCCAGAATAAAAGGGGTCTTCTAAAAAGCCCTTGTTATCCCCACCACTTCAAGAGAAGCTGAGGTTGCTGAGCAGGGCCACTCCTCTCTGCCTGTCTCCTCAGCATCCCCCCCAGTCCCTGTGGTACATGGGGGTGACCTAGGGGTGGGGGAAGTGGTGGTGGAGTCTGACGACCCTCCCCCCCACTTCTCAGCTCCTTGAGGATAACGAGGTTGATACGGAGGTTGGACCCTCTGGGAGCCGCAAGCGGCTCCGGGACCAAGAGTGCCTGGCCCATGAGAGCTCCCCAAGATATTAGGGACAGATGTCCCCCCCTCAGGCCACCTCAGAGAATGCTGCTCCCACAGGGACTGATGCTGAGGATCCTGGTGAGGGGACAAGTGCTCCTCCCAGGACTCGGCACCTCTCAGTGCCTGACTCATACAGTTCCTCCTCCTCAGGGTCAGAGTTTTATTCTGCCTCTGAGGACTAGTTAACAGAAGTCCTGCCTCAGGAGGTGGTGTCCTTTGATTCAGCTAAGGTGCCCCACTCAATAGGGAGCATCGCCACCCCAGAGGCAGAACCTGTTTCTGCTTCTGAAGAACCTCTCTATGTCAGTTACTCAATTGAAAGCCTTACTGAGTTTCTTGACCAGACAAAGCACCACTGGAGGGTTACACAACATATACAGAAATGGTTCCCAGAACTGGAGACATTTTTGGTGTCTGCTAAGGCTGCAGTAGTGCTGCTGCACTCCACTACGGGAATACAATAATATAGTTTTTGCTTAAACAAGCTTGTGGGTGATGTTGGGTGCTTGTTGTGAGCAGTGCTGGCTGGCAAGCTGTAGACCTGTTTTTTTGTTTGTTTTTTTTCCCTGTCCTGCATGCTTGTTCCTCTCTGCTGTTCCTCTCTGTTCCCTTGTCTTTGCCTGTCCCCCTTTTCTACACCCTTTATGCATGGCTGCCACAACCTTTGGTTCACTCAATGCCAATGGCTGCAGAGACCCTGTAAAGTGGATGGCACTCTTTGATTTCCTGCACCAGAAAGACCTGGCCAGCACCTTTCTGCAAGAAATTCATGCTGATAGAGCAAGACAAGCCAACTGGCATGCCACCTGGAAGGGCCGTATGTTTCTGAGCCATAATACCTCTCTCAGCACAGGGGTCACAATCCTCTTATCACGACAGCTGATGCCTGACTTGGCAGTAACACAAGAGGTCACCCTGGCTGCCTGGTAACTGCTCATATCACATTAACACAGCATCACCTCCTCTTAATTATCATCTATGCACCCACTGCCAGGCCAGAATGGACAGCCTTCTTTGAGACCCTGGATGACTTTTTGAGGAGTGCAGCTAACTATGACAACCTTCTCCTCCTGGGGGGGGGGAACTTTAATTACATGGTTGATTAATGGCATGACCGAGATGGGCCAGAACCTCATTGGTCCTCAGCCCGGCAGCTGTGGACAGCTTTGGAGGCAGGGGACCTTGTGGATGTCTAGCACCATTTCCACACGGATGCCAGGTAGTACACTTGGATAAAGGCAACCGCTGGCAGGATTGCCATGGCACGCCTTGACTACTTGTACTTTGCCAAGCATAGCCTGCCAGTTCTGCATGGCAACAGCATTATTCCATCTAGACTCTCAGATCACAACCTTATTAGCTGCAAGCTGAGTCTCCTTGGCTGAGCGCATTCCTGGGCACCCTACTAGTATTTTAACACCAGCTTGCTGCAAGATGCTCACTTCTGTGAATGCTTTGCCTATTTCTGGCAGACTGGTGGACTGCAAGAACCACCTTTTCCTCCTGGGGGTAATGGTGGGATGTGGGGAAGGCACAGATCAGAGCTTTCTGCCAGCAATACACAGAGCTGGCAATGAGTGAGCTCTACCACTGTGCCCGGGATTTGGAGGAGGATGTAGCAAAGCTTAAGGTGTCCCTATATTATGCTGGTGGAGAAACAGGACTACTTGAGTGCCTTAAGATTCAGAAGAAGCACCTGTGGGAGCTGGCGAAGGGCACAGCCTGAGGTGTGAGGTTTCATGCCCACTGCCAAGAGCTGGCAGAGGTTGATGCCCGACCCAGTTCTTTTTCAACTTGGAAAAGCGACAGGACCTGCAGAAAATCCTTGACCATCTCAAGACTCCAGATGGCTGGATACTAACAGATCCTGTTGAGATCCCCCATCACACTGTAGCCTTCTATCAAGACCTGTATGAGGCTGAACCTCTGTGCCCAGAGTCCACTAAGTGCTTACATAATGGCCTTCCCAAGTTGTGTCCAACAGCGGCTGATGAACTAGAGTGAGAGCTGATCCTGGAGGAACTCATGATTTCATAGATTTCATAGACATTAGGGCTGGAAGGGACCTCGGAAGATCATCGAGTCCAGCCCCCTGCCCAAAGGGCAGGAAGTCAGCTGGGGTCATAGGATCCCAGCAAGATAAGCATCCAGTTTCATCTTGAAGGTGTTCAATGAAGGCGCTTGAACAGCCTCCGGTGGCAGGCTGTTCCAGACCTTGGGGGCTCGGACAGTAAAGAAATTCTTCCTTATGTCCAGCCTGAAACCATCTTGTAGTAGTTTGTGACCATTCAACCTCGTCATCCCTTGGGGCGCTCTGGTGAACAAACGTTCCCCCAGATACTGGTGGTCACCCCTGATAAACTTATAGGTGGCCATCAGATCACCCCTGAGCCTGCACTTTTCCAGGCTAAAGAGCCCCAGGGCTCTCAGCCTGTCATCGTAGGGTCTGCTTCCCTGACCTCTAATAATGCGCGTGCTTCTCTCTGGACTCTCTCAAGCTTCTCCACATCCTTTTTGAATTGTGGAGCCCAAAACTGGACACAGTACTCCAGCTGCGGCCTAACTAAGGCCGAGTACAGGGGGAGAATGATGTCCCAGGATTTGCTTGAGAAGCATCTATGGATGCAAGCCAGCGTTTTGGTCGCTTTACTAGCCACAGCATTGCATTACAGGCTCATGTTCATCTTGTGGTCAATGATGACCCCCAAGTCTCTTTCTTCCATAGTGCTAGCCAACATAGCACTGCCGAGCCTATAAGGATGCTGCGGGTTTTTTTTTCCCAAGGTGGAGAACCTTGCATTTATCGGCGTTGAACACCATCAGATTCTCGTCTGCCCACTTGCTGAGCCTGTCCAGGTCAGCCTGGATCACCCGCCTGTCTTCTGGTGTGGATGCTTTGCCCCAAAGTTTGGGGTCATCTGCGAACTTGGCCAGTCCGCTTCTGACTCCCGTGTCCACATCATTAATGAAGATGTTGAACAGTATGGGTCCAAGGACAGAGCCCTGGGGGACCCCACTGGTCACAGGACACCACGATGAGTGACTTCCATCAATTACTACCCTCTGGGTCCGACCCCGGAGCCAATTTTCCAGCCAGTGGATCGTGGAGGACCCAAGGCAACAATTGGCCAGTTTCTCCAAGAGACCATCATGGGACACCAGATCGAAGGCTTTTTTGAAGTCAAGATATATGACATCAATCTCTTCTCCCTTGTCCAGGTGATAGGTCACCTGGTCATAGAAGGAAATGAGATTGGTCAAGCAAGACCTACCCGCAACAAACCCGTGCTGGCTATCCCTTAAGATGTTGGCGTCAGCCAGTCCATTAAGGATGGCCTCTTTAATAAACTTTTCTAAGATCTTCCCTGGGATAGAAGTCAGGCTGATGGGCCTATAGTTAGCCGGATCCACTTTCCTCCCTTTCTTGAAGATAGGCACCACGTTGGCCTTCTTCCAGTCTTCGGGCACTACACCAGAGCGCCAAGAGTTTTCAAAGATCCGCGCTAGAGGCTGGGCTATGATGCTCGCCAGCTCCTTGAGTACCCTGGGGTGAAGATTGTCAGGGCCGGCTGACTTGAAGGTATCCAGCTTCTCAAGATGTTCCTTCATGAAGTCAGGATTAATGGAGGGCAGGGGATCACCCTCACCTGGACTTCCCAGCCCTGTAGCGGGCATGGGCATCCCATGGGGCTGATGAAAGACTGGCGCAAAGTACCTATTTAATAGGTTGGCTTTTTCCTGGGCATCAGTTGTCAGTTGCCCCATCTGGTTCAGCAGGGGTCCAACGTTGCCCCTGCTTTTCCTCTGGCTCCCCACATATCTGAAAAAGGACTTTTTATTGTCCTTGATGCTCAAAGCTAGCTGGAGTTCAGTTGCAGCCTTGGCTTTCCTGGTCAGCTCCCTACAGGACCGGACCAGTGCAGAATAATCCTCCTTGGAGGTGACTCCCATCCTCCATCCTTTGTAGGCCTTTCTTTTTAGCCTCAGAAGGTCTGCTAGGTCCCTGGAGAGCCAGGGGGGCTGCTGTGCCCTCTTGCTGCCTTTCCTCTGAGATGGAATAGACTTAGTTTGTGCATTGAGGATTGCTCCCTTGAGGAGCAACCACTCTTCTTGAACTCCCCTCTCCCTGTGGTCACAGTCCCTTAGGCCTCACTGACAAGCCTCCTGAGCTTGTCAAAGGCAGCTTTCCTGAAGTCAAGGACTTCCGTGTTGCTGACTGACTTGCCAACTTTTCAGCGGATGGTGAAGGTGATCAGCTCGTGGTCACTGTCACCCAGCTTCCCATCGATCACTAGGTCGCCGACTAGGTCCTCCCCAGTAGCCAGTACCAGGTCGAGCAGCGCTTTGCCTCTCATTGGCCCATAGACTTCTTTAGTCAGGTAGAGGTCATCCACACACGAGAGGAAGCTCTGCGACCGCTCAGATTTTGCTGAGTGATCCTCCCACGAGATGTCTGGGTAATTGAAGTCACCCATGACAACCATGGTCCTGGAGCAAGCTGCCTCAGCCAGTTCCTGGGCAAACTCCTGGTGAAGCTCAGGACTTTGGGTGGGAGGTCTGTAATAGACTCCCACCATTGTGTCCCCTGTGCCGTGTTCCCCATGGATTTTAACCCAGAGGGTCTCCAGCCGTCCACCCTGGTCGCCAATATCGGCTTGCAGGGACGCGTAGCTTTCCTTAACATAGAGAGCTACACCCCTGCCCCTTTTCTCTACACGATCCCTCCTGTACAGGGTATAGCCATCTATACCCGTGGTCCAGTCATGGGTGGAGTCCCACCAGGTCTCCGTTATCCCTATGACATCGTAATTGTTTGCACTGAGCAGGAGGATGAGCTCCTCCTGCTTATTCCCCAAGCTCCTGGCATTAGTGTACAGGCAGGCAAGTGCCCCCTGGGGGGCTCCTTCCTTGCCCACAGATTTTACCAGGGCTGGGGCTGGGGTGGGCTCCCTTGAGTGCCGTGATCCACTGGCTTTGCAAGGATTGCTCAGTGGGCCAGCAGTGGCGGTAGTCCCCCCGTCCCCCAACGGGCTTAGTTTAAAGCCCGGTGGAGCAGGTCAGCCAGTCTGGCTGAGAAGAGCCTCCTCCCTAGGGGAGAGAGGTGGAGACCATCTCTTCCCAGCAGCTCACTGCCTGTCTCACCAAAGAGCGGGCTGTGGTCATGAAAGCCAAAGCCTTCCTGACGACACCAGCGCTGCAGTCTTTGGTTGACCACATAGATCCTCCTGTCCCTTCTCATCCCATAGCCTGAGACTGGGAGGATCGATGAGAACACCACCTGTGCCCCCAGACCCTTAAGCCCTGCTCCCAAATCCCTGTAGCGCCTCATGACCTGGCTGGGAGTGCTCCGAGCCGTGTCGTTGGTGCCCACATGAATAAGGAGCATGGGATAGTGGCCTGTGGGTTTGAGGAGCTTGGGGATCCTCTCCGCAATGTCCCGGATGCGGGCCCCTGGGAAGCAGCAGACTTGCCGGGCTAAGGGGTCGGGGCGGCAGATTGGCCCCTCTGTCCCCCTCAGGAGGGAGTCTCCCACAACAAACACCTTACGTTTTGTCTTGGGGAGAGCAGGTGCGGGAGCTGCAGTTAGGCCCATGTTGCCTGTGGGGGCCGGCAACTCAGCAGGCTCTGATTGCGGTGGGGAGCTTCACCATGGGCAAAGCTCCAGGGCTTGATGGACTGCCTGCTGAGTTTTATAAGACCTTCTGGCCCCTCCTTGGCCCCTGCCTCTTGCACGTGTTTCAAGATAGCCTTGCTGATAAAATCCTGCCTGTCACTGTCATCGGGTGGTTCTCACCTTGCGACCAAAGACAGGGACCTCAGCTGCATTAAAACTGGTGGCTGGTATTCCCTCTGTGTGCTGACTACAAGATTCTGGCTGAAGCCTTAGCCAATCAACTGCGTACTGTCATAGCCTCACTCACTGGTCCCAAACAGAACTACTGCATGCCGGGCAGGATCATCCAAAATAATATGTTCCTGCTTTGTGACCTGGTGACAGCCGCAGACCTCTTTGGACTGACCATCAGGCTTGTCTCCTTGGACCAGGAGAACGCCTTTGATAGGGTTAGCCACAAATATCTTTTTCTGACCCTAGAGGCCTTTGGCTTTGGACCAGTCTTCACCTCCACCCTCTGGGTACTGTACTGAGATGTCTCCAACCTTTTGAAAGTGAATGGTGTGCTTTGTGCTTCATTCCCGGCTCACAAGGGCATCTGCCAGGGCTGCTCTTGGGAATGCTGTATGCTCTGGCCATTGAGACCCTGATTCATGTGCTGAGATGGCGCCTGACTGGCCTTGTTCTTCCACTGACCTTTGGTTTGGTTGGTGACCTGCAAGTTAGGCCGATGACATATGCAGGTGATGTGACCATTCTCCTCAGCAGCCAGGGTGATGTTCAGTCACGGATGAACTGTCAGCATGCTTATGAGTGTGCTTTCTCAGCTTGCATTAACTGGCCTAAGAGTAACACCCTACTCCTTGGTGCATGAACCAATCATCCCCCACCGGACCTGCCTGGGGGTCTTGCCTGACAGCACAAGGACCATAAAGCTCTGGGGGTGTTCCTCAGCCCATCAGCCTTCCAGCTCGAAATTGGGAAGTCCTCAGCAAGGAGGTGGAGGCATGCCTGCGGCAGTGGTGCTGGCACTTGCCCAACATCTCCTATCATGGGCGAGTCCTCCTTGTGAACAATTTGGCAGGTGAAATATTATGGCATCAGTGTGCCATGTTGAACCCCCTGCCAGATTTACTTGAACAGCTTCAAAGACTGCTAGTGGACTTTTTCTGGGATGGACTCCATTCACTCTCCCAAGCTGTTCTCTATCTGCCTATGCCTGAGGGAGGCCAGGGCTTTGTTGACCTGCTGAGTAGAGTGGCTGCTTTCTACCTGTAGGCTCTCCAGAGACTCCTTTTTTGTTAAGACTTCCCTCCCTGGTAGCAGCTGGCCTGTGTGTTTCTGTGCCGGGTAGGGAACCTTGGGTTTGACCGAGAACTCTTTCTCCTGGATCCTGCCCTCCTGGACCAGGATACCCTCCTGCACTTCTACCACAGTCTGCCACAGGCCTGGAAGGCTGTCTTCTACCTCCAACCCTGGGCCAGACATCTGCAATTTCCACAGTTGCTTCAGGAGCCACCTGTCTACAACCCAGCCCTGCAGCACAGGCTGTCGAGCCTCGGATCTGATAGCCTTGTTGACTCTCTCATCCAGTCATGTACGGTCCAGCTAGGCCACCTTCTTGATATGGCCCAGCTGGGCTGGCTGTCAGCCAAGGCTTTGGCTGCCCAGTTGGGCATGCGTTCATTCTGTTGCACCGCCCATCTCTTGAGGGGCATGGAAGCCACCCTCCCAGTGGAGGCAGTGGCTGCCATCAAGTATTACTTCCGAGCGTGGCAGGACATACCTTCTGGCAATGTCTCTGCAGAGTCCTTTCCACCACTGCCCATTGTCCCAGCCATGGATAATGATCTGAGCAGTAGGCCTGGCACCTTATTCACTCTTCCCATGCCCCTGACAGCAATGTTGGGATTCATCTTGATGTGCTTCCCCAGAAAGCCCTGCATACATGGGTGGTTTATGTCTGCCACACTCACATCTTTGCCATTTGACCTGACATTACGTGGAGGCAGCATCTAGTGGCACCAGCACTCGCACCAGCTCACCCTGTGTGGCTCATGCTTTATAAGCTACCCATTGCCAAACAGAGTGGTGACCTCTAGTAGTGGTTGCTGCATGGGATACTGGCCACTGGCACTCTCATTCACTACATGGACCTGACTGCATCAGCGGTCTACCCCTTTTGTTCAGTGGAGGTAGAAGAGGATTTATTCCATGCCTTCCTCAGGTGTCCCGACCTGGACCTCATGGAGACCACCTATTTGTTTTCTTTCCCATACTGGGTGGCAGGGGGGGATGTCATCTGCCTGGCCAACTTTTTGCTTGGTCAAGCTAAGATTACCATCCTCAAGAGCCACAGGACCTGGCTCATTGGGGCTGGCTCTGATGATGCCCTGAGACTTTTTCAATTCTTGGTTCAGGCACTCCTGACACTGAAATTTGAACATGCCGTCCTCCAGTGGACAGTACCCACCTTCCAGGCCTGTTGGACCATTCAGGGGGTGCTCTGCAGTGTCGAGGGCTTCTGTTTAGTCCTTACGCTGTGATACTGCTTTCCCCTTCCCAGGGTACCGGCAGGGGTCTGAGAGGGCTGTTGTTGTACTAACTGGTTTTTTTTTTTAGACTATGAGGACTGTGCTTGTGGGTCATCACCCTAGGCTCTGTCTGTTGTACCTGGGTCCCTGCATGGGCAGCATTTTATTTTTTTGTTGGATTGTTACCCCCTTTTTCCGTTAATAAGCCTTTATAAAAAGTCAAAAATCTTTCTTTCTTTCTTTCCTTCTTTCAAAATGGCTGCCAACAGGAGTGTTTTCTCAGAGGTCTGAGAGCTTCTTTCTGTTTTGTGAGCCTTTCTCCTTCTCTTACTTTATTTCCCTCCAAAGAGTCTATATCATATACTCTGGATCATTTTCTTCAAAATTAAAAAAAAATATATATGTTGAAAAACATTGCAAGATGGAGTCAGACACAGACACACATAAACACCACACACATACACAATAAGGATAAACACACCCAAAGGAAATGAAAAAAAAATACTGAAAGATAATAATCAAAGCAAATATCTGTATACTGTAGTCAAATAGAAGGCAAGAAAAAGTTACTTTTAAAAAGGCTTTAGCAGGAATGCAGGGAACTACAGGCTAGTGAGCCTAATTTCTATTCCTGAAAAACTGGTAGAAACAACAATATAAAGAAAAGTTGTACAGCACATGTATGAACATGACTCCCTGGAGAGGAATCAACAAGGCTTTGTCAAAAAGAAATCATTCCTCCCTGACCTACCAGAGTTCTTTGAGGGTATCAATAAACAGGTAGAACAGGGCAATCCAGTTGATATAGTATATTTGGGCTTCCAAAAAGCCTTTGACAAGGTTCCCCACTGGAGGTTCATAACTAAATTAAGTAGTCATGAGATTACAGGGAACATCCAGTCATGGATTAGAAATTGGTTTAGGGATAGAAAACAAAGAGTGAATATAAATGATCAGTTTTGGTGATGGAAAGAGGTAAACAGTGGGATCCCCCAGGGATCAGTGTTAGGTCTAGTGCTGTTTAACATATTCCTAAATCATCTGGAAAACGGAGTGAATAGTGAGGTGGCCAAATTTGCCAATGACACAAAAATAAATAAACAAATGAATAAATAAATAAAGTTTCATTATGCCCCTTTATAAATCCATGTTGCATCCACACCTTGAATACTGTGCCCAGTTCTGGTCCCCACATTTCAGGAAAAGTGATAGAAAAGGGTAAGGAGGATGACGAGTGGAACGAAGGGGCTTCCATATGAGGAGAGACTAAGAGCCTAGGTCTATTCAATTTAGAAAAGAGATTCTAGGGGATGGGGGTTGAGGGGTATGATAAAGTTTTACAAAATGTCAAATGGCAGAGAGAAAGTTAATTTTTTTTTTTTTTTATCTATTTCAAAATACAAGAAGTAAGGGTCACAAAATGAAACTAGTAAGTTTTAAACAAACAAAAGGAAGTTATTTTCACACAGAGTAGCATTAAAGTGAGGAACTCATTGGCACCAGATGTTGTGGAAGCCAACAGTATAGCCAGATTCCAAAGGGGATTGGGCAAATTCTTGGAGGAAAGAGACACAAGTATGTATTGAGCATGGGAGCTAGGGATACAGCCTCTGAATCTGAACTTCCTTGACCTTAAATACTGGAGGCTGCAAATGAGGAAGGAACAGTGGAAAAAAAAACTGTAGTTACACCCAATTCACTCTCCCTTTCAGCATCCACTCTCTACCCTAGTGTGACACAGAACACTGGGCAAGGTTGTCTTATGGTCTGACATAGTTAATAGCAGTTCTTATATGCTAATGTTTTAGCTGAGTGGATGCTTGGCCATATTACTAAGGAGTTCTATAAGGCTGGGAACAGATTTAACATTTGAAATGTTTCAAACAACTTTGAAATGCCTTTGAAAAGTTTCAAAAGGCTTGTGTGCAAACATACAGGTTGAATAATATTTTCTGAAGTGACAGAAATGTACCTTAAGGGGCCACATACTATTTTGTACTCTCCCATCTTACATCTGTTCAGTAGATTGGTCCTTTGGTATCCTACAATGCTGTGCTTCCTCCTGACCCCTAACCCCTGTTGCTCGCTCTCTCCACCATGGGCTCCCCAACTCTCAAGCTGCTCCCTCTGTTTGTGGATTCCCAGAAATCTGGCCACTCCTGGCACCATTGCTCCTGGAACTCTGTGCATGAAGGCATTTCATGTTGTGATTATTAAAAAAGAAAAAGGTTGAAAAGGAAAAAAAAAAAAGCAGATCTGAACTGCAAATTAACAACATTTAGCCTCTACTAGAATTGATATTCACATGTATCCATCTGTTCAAAAATGTGAAAATAAATACAAGGCTGTTAGGAAACAATATCCATGACATGGGAAAAAACAAGATTTCAGTAACTGTTTTCACCATAAAGTGAGAAGAGATACTGAAAAAAAAATCTTTCAATTCAAAAAAGTCAAACTGGACTGCATTGAAGAATAAAAGTTAGAGACCTATGTCACCAATATTATTTGGAAAATGTCTATAATCAGCAAACACATTCTCATAAGGGATTTATTTGTTCAGCCCAATATTCATACTGATTAAAAGTGAAACATGTTCATTCCCATTATGAATGACTATCTAGAGACTTTCATTTGGTGAATGAGGATATTTTTTTGTAGCTGTTTAATGTATCTGGATCCCCAATCTAATATGTCAGAACATAGAAAATGTGAAAGCAACTAATGAAAAAAAAGTATATATTTGTATATAATATATATTTGTATATAATAAGGTATATTTGTTTTTGCTTTGATTATCAGGTGCACTGAATTAGACAGACAGACTTTGGAACAAACACCATCGAACACCTCCATGTTCTGAATGCCTGCATTCAAAATTTAAGATTAGAAATAAATTGTCCAATCTGTTCCCTGGTGAAGACTGTTGATGTATGAGGTGACTTTTATCATTCTTTCATTAACTACTTTGTTTGCATAAGTAGGGTCCCTCCCTGATTTTAAAAGGACTAAAGTGCTGGGAAAAGCAACCTTTTTTTCCACCTTCTGACATCATCTCTCTTATAACCCTTCTGTACTAGCCCCCAAAGAAGAAAAATTCTGCCTCAAAGTAACTGAAACACTCTCACACTAAAGTTACAATCCAATCATTCAAAGCAGTAATGAGAAAAATCTGGAAATGTACTGCCATTTAGTCATTGCTGTATCATGTATAACACTGACACATAAGGAAACAAGGATAAAGAGAGAGAGAGAAAGATTCTTTGTTTAACATTGCCAAGGCTCAGTGTCACCATCAGGAAAAATGCCCAGGAGTCATGGCTCCTAAACTCATTCCCCTCCAGTAGCTGTAAAACATATAAGGATCTCTCTGCCCAAGTCCCACCAGTTGTAATCACTTGATTTCACTGCTCCCCCAAAGCCAGAAATGTCACCTAGGTGTTCTTTTCCCAAATGTTTAGCACCCCACAACTCTACTTGCTAAACCAGCACCCAAAGCCCATTGGGTCAGGGAAAAGATTCTGTCTGACTATAATTTTCCATGATACCAAAAATCAGGACTAGAATCTGGAAGGATTTTAATAAGTTCAGTGATCCAAAAGGGCATCACTTTTCCATGTCAAGACAAAAAAATTAATTAACGAGAGAAGAACAGACTCCAGGTTCAGGCAGATGACAATAATTGTTGTGAGTTATATGCCCTGCCTTAGACTCCATTGCCAATTTGCACATTATCATTAGCCCTTGGGACAGCTGGCAGTCATTGAGTCAAGAACGGACAAAAACACAGCACTGTAAATTTCATTCTGCATAGTTACTCTTCACTTTCTATTGACAAGGATTTTAATGGGCTGAGTAACTTAGACCAGTGAAAGGTTGTCTGTCATGTTTCTGCCTCACATTTAATGTAAAGACAATTTTCTTTATAGTAAATGTGTCATGTGCCTTAATCTCAAGGTCATAATGTTATGGGGTCCAAATTCCATTGACTTACTGTTGAAACCCAGAGCTGTCCTGGGAATAATGGTTAACCTTTCCTCCTTAGATACCTCTCTCACAACTACTTTGTCCCCCAGCCAATCCTGTTTCACCTCTTGATGATGAATGAAACAATCTCCTGAGCAGGCTGTGTACCCTGATTGTATTTGTATGCTATGCTGAACATAACATAATGTTGCCTCCCTGGCTTACAACTTCTATGTTGCTATACCCCTGCTAGTGAAAAGAGTAGGGGTAGGAAGCAGGGTGGGGGAGTGCACCTTACAGGGAAATAAACTGCAAGATGCAAGCTATGCATAATTTAGTAGATAAAAAACACCAGCTCTGCAAGAGACAGCCGGCAGGACAAAGGCAGCTTGCAGGAGGTCTAGCAACAATGAAAAGTAGGGGCATGCAAGTCAGAAAAAAGGGCCACATAGATAAGCCAACACCCAAAAAAATGGCTGCTAATGAACATAAGAAGCAGCATCTGGTCCACTTCAGGTTAGGCAATCAGAGGGGCTGGGGAGAGAGGACCATATAAGCCTGAGGCAGAGGTTAAAGACTTAAATTAACCTTGATTCTGCAAGAGGAGTAAGCTTTGCTCATGTCTTTCAGAAAAGCCTTACTTCCCCCCTGCCCTCAACTTTCTGCTTCTGTTATATGGGATCAAGTTTGTATTGATGGCTTAGGTTTTGGTTGTAGTATTGGGTTGCAGGTTGTACAAATACTCTATTTATTATACTACAGAGTAGGTATGCTGCACCCTTTCCAGATGTTATTAAGCTGAATCCTGGGTCTTGCATTTTTACATTCATTTGATTAAACTGAATTGAGAGTAGAAGGGAAGATCCTGTTGTAGTAAGCTGTAGTGTTTTGGTGGTTGTTTAGTGGAGTGTTTGGGAGATTTTCCATGCTAGGCATTAGTAACCCTCCTGACCTCTGCAAGGGTTTGAGACCTAGTGGCCTGCAGGGACTGAAGCCTTGCTAGAGGGTTTGAAGCCTGGAAAGGGTTGAAGCTGAGCTGGGGCTCAGAAACATGTTCTGGCCAATACCTCAAGTGTGGCCTGTCAGACATAGGAGAGAGGCCTGGAGGGGTAGAACACCAGGAGTGGGCAGATGAGTGCCCCAAGGCAGGGGCAAGGCACTGAGGCAGGGCCAATGAGCCTGAAGTTGAAACCAGTAACAATTCCTTCCTTGTGCAGGGACTTGGGCCAGAACATAGCTGTCCAGTGACGAGCAGGACTGAGTTAAGCACCCAAAGTTTTGTTTTGTTTTTTTTTTTTCCCTAGTCTCTAACAGCAGCATCCGATACTTTCATTATTTAGACATCAAGATGTGGCAAGTGTGTATGGGGCAGTGGCCCAAGGAACTACAGGGGGCAGGGCAGGGTAAGGGTCAGAGTAGCCACCTAGGGGTGCCACGGACACCTTCAGGAAGCAGACCTTGCTACAGTCACAGTGGGGGTGACTTTGTTCTATGGTGGGCTGCTTTTGAATTAAATGTAACCCAAATTCAGCAACATGCCAGAGTAATAAGTTTCTTTTCCTTTTGTGCACAGCCATAACACCAATACTGAACACTATGATATAAATTATACATCTGTGGGCTAATGACAAATCCTTGCAGGACTTCAGAACCCACTCAAGGATAAACCAAGAGCTGTCTGATGGAAGTTGGGAGGAGTGGGCAGGATGGAAGGAACTTCTCTCTAGTGCTAGACTAAGGGGAATTCCAAGAAGCTCCTCCTCTTGTTTGAGAATACCAAGCAGGATATTTTTCAGCCACTGGAACATAACCAATAGGATACTATTAACACTGAGCTGCTGAGACTCACCCCTTGGTTATCCTGCAAATGTGCTTACTGACAACCATTTTCCTCCTATCCCACCTCATTCCTGATGAAAACCCAGCCTTCATCCTATCTGTGCCCAAGGACCAGCACTCTCACCACTGAACCATCTGTTCAAAAGTAGTACACCAAGGTCATGGGAATACCACTAGAAGACCCTTCTTGTGCATGTCAAAATGTGACCTGCAGTGTCCCAGCCCTGGGCTGTGAATGGATCACCAAATGACCTCTGCAGGGATGAGGTAATGGGCTGGTGAGTGCTAGAGGGGGCAAAATGCTGTGTCCCCTGCAGAAAGGCAGAGTAACCCAAACACAAGCCAAAGCTCATTAGAGAATCTTGGGGAGTGCAGCTGTGACCTGTGAAACCAAGGGAGAGGGCATTAACAGAGGCTGTTGTGTTCGCTTGTTTTGAGGTATGAGTTTACCTGGGTCAGTCATCAAAGGGATTCATAACTACCTCCTCCAATTTTTACCAAAAGCTTGGGCTGAAGGTGGGGCTTACTGACCAGTTTCAGAAGGACCATTTGTAACTTGTGCTGAGATGTTCAAGGGTGCTGTTTGAAGCTTTTAGATGTAGTTATCAGGTCATCAATGAAAGGGAATCAGTGAGGCAGTAGAATGGACTGTCTAGGAGAGTTGTGGAATATCTTTTATTGGAGGTGTTCAAGAAGATGTATAAGCATTGTCAGGGTTGACCTAGGAATAGCTATCTATGCCTTTGCTAAAATGTAGGAATTTCTCATGCTTCAGCATTTATTTTTTCGATTCTACAAGTGACCATTTTCAGACAAGAATTGATTTGACACTTATGCTTACACGGCTATTCTGGAGCTGTACACATGACCCTGCACAGATGGATGACTATGTGAGCATGCAGACTAGGAGGAAAAAGTGAGAGATCTCCCATATTTTCTCCCTGCTTCCCAGTAGCTCAGTGGCTAAGGTACTCTGAGGGGAAACTGCAAGCATGGATTATTTTCTCTAGTTGGAGTGACCTACAGATCATGTACTACTGCTTCTGGGCCAGACACATAAGAAGCAAACAGAGGTAACAGTCCTGAGGACACTGGAAAATAAGCAGTGGCCAACCGAGCTGGCATTCCCTCCAGGGGCAGGGTTTCAGATACTGAGAGGGTGAGGTATGAGTCATTGGCAAGGAAGATAGAGGCATGGTTGGAAAGGGCAATGTTAGGAAGACTGGGGGATGGTGTTAGTCAAGCTATTATGTCCTGAAAGCTGAACAATTTGCTGCTCACCATTCCCAAATGGGAGTAGGGAGCCCCGGTATTTTTGTGTTCCTCTCAGGGCTGCTTCTGGGCTGGAGGTTTCTTGTTGTCATGCTTCACCTTCTCAGGATCATCAGATAATTAGGCATTGCTCGTCAAGTTGCAAGTGACACAAAGGGCTATGGAGTCACCAGCTGTATTCCCATTCCATGCCCAGAATATTCTAGTCTGGAGTGTGTCACCTGAAATGGATACATAACTACCATGCTGCATGACTGTGGATCACTGGAGATGGTTCACCCATGTGAGCACTGGGTGATCAGGTAAGGTACCTGACATCCATGCCTTTAAGAAATGTAACCTGGTACACTAGATGAAGAAAGGGGAGGGGGGGGGGGGTTGCACTCTATTTCAATGACCAATAGACATAGACCCTCATCAAGACGGAATCGAAGGATGAGGAAGTAGAAGGATTGTGGGTTCGGTTACATGGGGAGCAAGGAGAAAGGGATTTGGTGGTAGGGGTCTGCTACAGACCCCCACACCAAGGGGAAGAACTAGATTTGGGGCTCCTGAGGCAGCTCTTGGAGACCATAAAAGCTAAGGAGGCGGTAGTCATGGGGAACCTAAACTACCCAGACATCTGCTGGGAGTCGCAGACAGCAAAGTCCCACCATTCACGCAGGTTTCTCACCTGTGTAAAGAACCTCCACCTGACACAGGAGGTACACAGTCCCACTAGGGGGAATGCCTTACTGGATCTGGTATTGGCAATGGGGGATGACATGGTAGGGGACCTACAGATCAGTAGCCATCTGGGGGACAGTGATCACCTAATAATAGAATTCTTCATAAGACGTTGAGTGGGTAAGGTAACTAGTAGGGTGAAAGTGCTAGACTTTAGGAAAGCTGATTTCAATGAACTCAGGCATTAGTCAAGGACGCACTGCAGAGTAGGAGTTTTGAAGTGATGGAAGCCCAAGGGTGGCTGTGCCTTAAGGAAATGATACTTCGGGCACAAAGGGAAACAATCCTGATGCGAGGAAAAAGAGGGAAAGGGGCCAGGAGGCTTCCTTGGCTGACCAGAGGAATCCAGGGCAGCCTACGGGCCAAAAGGGGAGCACATAAAAAGTGGAAACAGGGAGAGATCACCAAAGAAGATTATACCTCCTCTGCTTGCGCTTGTAGGGAGGCAGTTAGACGAGCCAAAGCTACCATGGAGCTGAGGATTGCATCCCAAGTAAAGGACAACAAGAATTGTTTTTTTTGATATATAGGGAGTAAAAGGAAGGCCCAGGGAGGAATAGGACCCCTACTAAATGGGCAGAAGCAATCGGTGACGGACAGGGGGGACAAGGCTGAACTCCTCAATGAGTTCTTTGCCTCAGTGTTCCTAAGTGAGGGGCAAGACAAGTCTCTCACTGGGGCTTTAGAGAGGCAGCAGCAAGGCACCAGACTACCATGCATAGACCCTGAGATGATACCCACTCGTATGGTTAAGAGCTTGCAGACCAAGCCGTACGAGGAGAGACTAGAGAACCTGGACCTTTTGAGCCTCCTCAAGAGAAGGTTGAGAGGCGTCCTTGTGGCTGCCTATAAGTTCATCACGGGGGCACAGAAGGGAATCGGTGAGGTTTTATTCGCCAAGGTGCCCCCGGGGGTTACAAGAAATAATCGCCACTAGCTAGCAGAGAGCAGATTTAGACTGGACATTAGGAAGAACTTCTTCACAGTTAGAGTGGCCAAGGTCTGGAACGGGCTCCCAAGGGAGGTGGTGCTCTCCCCTACCCTGGGGGTCTTCAAGAGGAGGTTGGATATGCATCTAGCTGGGGTCTTCTAGACCGAGCACTCTTTCCTGCCTATGCAGGGGGTCGGGCTCGATGATCTATTGAGGTCCCTTCCGACCCTAACGTCTATGAATCTATGATGTGGGAAAGCTTTTTCTATGGCAGGTGAAACACTGAGGTGGGAGGAGTGACTATCCCTCTCACCCTGCTTGGGGACCAGCTTACTTACTCCTCCCACAGCACATGCCTGCATTCCAGGAAGGACCTGAGCAGTTACCAGCTGACAAGCTGGAAGATTACCATGAAGGGTACCTTTAAGCAGCTCAAGACATGCTGGAGTAATGGTTAGAAAGTGATATTTAGAAATTTGTTTTTCAATATGGCCTTGTAGGAAGAGTAAATATTGCATTAGAACAATGTTCCAGGAGAATGGCAAGGGTTAATTTATTTCTGAAGTTTGCTTGTGACAAAGTTTCACATTCCCAGCCTTTCAGGCAGACACCGCCTCTGGAGCTAGCAGAAAAAAGGCATATTTATCCTGGGAAAATGAAAATATGCAACACAGTGTTTCCTGAAAACCGATAACTAGTGATAGGCACATGAAGAATTAGTGTCAGGCCACCGTGACCAGCTGCAAAGTCCCTGGAATGTCTGGATTTCAGTAGAATGACCAAGTAAAGGTACTGGTAAATGAACAGACTAATATGCCTTTGGTAACATCAAATGCCAATGTCATCAATTTGAAATGTTTTTTGTCAAATGTTCCTCCCACTGAACATCACATATCTTTAATGTGGGATATATTTCACTGCCTTCTCATGATCTCAGATACCTGGCTGACATAGGATCACATCAATTTTACATCAGTGTGGCAGAACCCATGCACCTTCACCATTTCTCAAATGTTGTAAATTTGAGCCTCACTGAAGTGAACGGACTAGAACTCTATTTGACATATGCCCTGGTAACAACAGTGGAGCTGATGGACCAAATCCTATCCGGTGTAAATAAATAGCACCATGGATTTGGCTAGGGGAATTTGGTGAGTGTCTTACTGGAACAGATACAGTCATTGGAAGAACTTTTCAAGGGCATAAATAGCAATTAGGGCACAAATTTAAACTTATTCTTTAAGCATAAGGGCTGTTTGTAAATGTACACACCATTTTCTAAACCATGTTAACTGATTTCATCACATGGTTTGAATCAAGTTTGAATTTGAATTAAGGTTAATAGACAGTTATTGACTATGAGGTAGGTTTTTGTGCATTTCTTCACTTCTGCAGTAGAGAAAGCAGGGGGTGCTGGTCACTAGGCCTGCGGGAATAGGCAACTATTTGACTCAGCTTCAGCTCCGGCCACTTCAGATGCCAGTGATCTGATCCAGAGCTCCACATCGGTTTCCCGCTTCAATTTGGCTGAAGCAGTTACGAAAGTTCAGAGCTGCTTCAGAGAACCGGCCATAGGGTATAATGGGGAATCAATGAAATATCTGTAACTTTGGGGGTTTTTTGTCTGATTTGGATGAACATTGCAGGGACAGTAGCTTCTGTGGAGAGCATGAAGCCTGCCAAGTTTCAAGAAGATCGGTACAGGAGTTTGGGGGGAACAGCACCACGAGTTCTTGAAAGCAAAACTCATGTTACATGTATGTGTTACACCACAAGGGGGTGAAAACTGCAGGGTGGTGGCCTGTGCTTCTCCAAACTGTGGTCCAAAGCCTTGCACAGCCCGACTGGACACCGTAAACAATAACACCACTCACAGTCAGGGCCATGAAACTGCACTCACTTGCAACACCTGGTGGTAGGCATGTACAACAGCAAGCCCCATGACACCTGCCATTTATTTGTCTATAACTATGGGAGGTATCTGTGGCTTGCTGTTGCTTGTGCCTTTATTATATATATAATGTATAATGCCTACATTATAACTATAATGTTACTTAATACCATTTAAATTGCCTAGGTCAGACTGCCCTAGTCTGCATTAACTTTAAGACTCATTCAATGAGGAATAGATCATTCAGACTGGAGCCAATTTAATTCACACTAGAGATGTCCGCATGTATATAACGATGCCTGTAGTCTGGATTCATCCATGAAAAATATGATGTCTATAAATGGATGTAAATGCTACTGACCCACACAAGATTCGTTTGCATAAGTAACACTAGGTGATCATCCAATGAGCTGTGTCATCCTATGATCTGTCTTCAAACACACCAAATGAAAATGTATGGCAGCACCATTTCCATAAGCACTGCTTAAACAGTAAATATTTCAGTATATCTATTTCTGAGAGGAGGGTCTTTGGCCTACATCTCTCAATAAAATTTCAGATTACAATAACTAGCTATTTCAATATTATTGGGAAATATGGATTTTCAGAAAGGCTAAAATTCAACAGTCTGACTTTGTGAAGCTTCTATTGTTTTTGTTGTTTAGAACACAAGAAAAGGTTTTTTGCAAATTTTGTGTTTTATGTGTTATTCAAAGTGTGCACATTTTCATGGTGTTCTACAAGAGGTGTGGTATTTTAAAATAAAAAGTCATTTTATATGCTTAATGAGGATAATAGATATATGCGAATATTAACCATTTGGTTCTTCTGTTCTTGGGCCATAGACTGTTCCTTTTACAATTAAAGATGGTCACTGGAAAGCTGGAAGGGGCCTCACACAGCCTAATCTGTGGGTTTGTGTTTCAGGCACTTTTCTCAGGAGATGATGTGAATTTAAATCCCAGCAGGACTAGGAGGGTCTAGGACGTCCTTCTCTGATGTCCTAGACAAGTGCTTTAAACAGTAGACCCTTCAGCACCTGAATTCCAAAAATATCAAGCAGCTATTTTTCCAATAATAAGACAAATGAATGAAGACACATGACTCAGCTACCCATATTCTAAAGAGGACAATACAACCATGTCCACCTCATTTCCTAGTGGCACTCAGAACTTCCCATTCACTGTGTAGAGCAGGACTGTCAAATATATGGCCTATGAACTGGATCTGCCCTGTGAAGCCATGCAATCTGATGCCTGGATCTTTGGGCCAACCCCATACACAACATGGGGTACTCATCTGCTCAGTGGGCTGTCAGCATTAGCAACTAAAGCATGGGTGACTTTGGCCTAATACTTAGGCATCTGAAGTATAAGCGCAGTTCAGAATGGGTTCCTCAGGAGAGGGAGATCCAGAGGGGTCTGGCATCAGAACTGGAATTAGGAAACATACCCAAATTTGAGACAGTCCAGGAGCCAGAGATGGAGATAGGATATGCTAAAAGTTAAACCAGGATTAGAATGCAGAAGCCAGAACTGGAGGTCAAACCAGAATCAGGAACAAACACTGGAACCATATAAGCCAAAGGTCCTACTAAAATGAAAAGCCAGAGCCAGAGGCAGGGCTCAAACCAGTGTGTCAGCAAGAGAGCACACAGAGGGCCATGTACAATAATTTCTGCTTTTACCTGGGTAATGATTTTGGAGACTGGGCCTGACTTTTAAGGGCCGGAGCAGTTAGGGCCTCTTCTTGTGGCTACAGAGGATTAGGTGCCCTGATTGCTTCACTCAGCCCAGTTTGGACCAGGGCACATCTCTGGGCTTGCTGCAAGTGGCACCAGTTCAGGGGGTGAGCTGACCTGCCTCCTGATTGAAGCTGGCTTGGTTGGGAACTCTGCTGTGACCTCATTTCAGACGGGGTCTGCTCAAAGGTGCCTGTCTCCTCCTAGCTCTTTGCTAATGAGCTCTTCCCTTGGTGGCCTTTGCCTTCCTGTGATGGGTGGGGGACCTCAGCCTGAATTGGGAACTTTTCCTCTTGGGTTCTGATCCCCTCCCACTCTTCTACTATAGCCTGGCCTGGGTCTGGTGTACCTCTTGACTGAGCCCCCAGGCCAGGCACCTGTAATTTCTAGAGCTTGTGCAGGAGTCCCTGCTTTATAATCTAGCCTTTCAGCAAAAGGGCACTGAGCCTTACCTCTGGAAGTCTCATTTTTTTCCCATGTCCTGGTCACATACCATCAAGCTGATACACTTCCTTGACTCAAGCCTGTCTGCCCAGGTCTCAGCAAATCCCTGGCCATCTGGCTTGGTCTGCATTCTACTAGGTTTCATGCCTCTTGGCCAAAGTGAAAGATGTCCTCCCTGCAAATGTGGTTGTTGCCCTGGAGCACCATCTCAATACATAACCAGCCCTCCCCAATGGAAACTTGATAGACAGACTGCTCATCATTGCCTATTCCACTTGAGATGGACAGCAATGAGGGCAGTGGACTCAGTACTCTGCTGTCCCTTCCTGTGCCTGTAGCAAACCCGGCCAGTTGTTTTGTTTTGTTTTGTTTTGTTTTGTTTTGCTTTGTTTTGTTTTAAATGCATTCCCTCCCCTTCCCTAACCATTTCTAACTTTCTGTCTGACCTCTCTATCCCTTACAAATAGTTTTTAGTAGTATTAAGTAAGCTAAGTTCTTATATGACAAATCCCTTCTTTATATTGTAAATAGTTTTCTGCTAGGTTTGTATTGATTTTCACTGTTGTATATTGTATCAATATCATTTTCATATTGATTTTTATTGTTTCATATGGTTATTGTATGGATTAGGCCTGTGTTTGTAAGTGAACCAAAGTAATGTCAAGTTTCCATTTTGTATGTCAAGCCTCCATCTTGTGTTCTCTGCTCGGGCATCCCCTGTGTTATAACTTTACCTCATGTCTACCCCTCCCATGTAAATTGGCTCCCGGATGAATGGGAGTGATTGGGAATGATTCAAATACAATGGTAGCATGCCTCTGCTGAGTGGCCTATAACGACCAGGCCATCACCTTGCATAAAATCATCCAGGAACCACGGACCTCACCCAGGAACAGGGACAAGAACCCAGCATTTGAAAAACAAAAAAGACAAAAGACGCTGCAGAACCAGCAAGTCTACCATTGTACCCCACCATTACAGACACCCAAACCTGCACATCCCTGCATGGAGCACACATGCTCAGTACACCAGGGGCTAACCCTTGCCTGGGCATGCCTCCAGTCACTTGGGTCACACAAGGTCTGCCCCTATAAAAAGGGGCAGTGAAGACAGACCCAGTGGGAATGCCATTTCTATCTGAATCAGACAAGCACCACGTCATGTTGCCTATCCACCCCAAAGGCCCGGTCTGGAGCAGGGATGGAGCCTGCTGTCACCAGAGCAAGGATTGTGTAGCAGAGGGTTGGAGGGATGGTGGAGGGGGCAGAGGTTGTGGGGACCGGCAGAAGGGAGGAAGTCAGCAGGGGAGCAAGAGAGCAGGGGACATAACTGCTTGATCCCACCATGACCTGCGCACCACTTCTCCCTCCACTTTTTGACTCCCCCCCCCCCCGCAACCTACCCCCCCCACTATCTCCACATATATTACCTTGCCACCACCTGCCCCCCTAGCACCTGCCTCCCTACTGCTTCTCTCACCACCTGCCCCACTCATACTGCTTTTTCTGTTGCAGCAATGCGGGGACAAATTTGAGTTGATCCTCCAATAACTAGACTCTATACATGGCAAATTATAACAAATTTATATTTTTTTCATATGTGCAATCTAATTTTTGGGGGTGGGGGTGAGGTGGTAATCTTAAATTCAGGATCCCTTTAGATTCAGATGCATGTGGTATTTGAAGATAGAGTAAAGAATAGTAGGAAAATGTATTCAATAGTTTTAAAAGGCTTCAAAGGAAGGATAGATTAAAAAGGGAATCAATTTAGACCCCCTCTGGAGAGATGGTGAACAGTTAAAAAGGTCAAAAATTTTATGAGGGGTATAGGTTGTAGCCATGTTGGTCTAAGGACATAGACAGACAATGTTGTTTGGGTAAATCCGATCCCTTTTATTAGACCAACTCAAATAGTTGGACATGTTCTTCTTAGCAAGCTTTCAGGCACAAACACCCTTTGTCAGGATGCAGATGAAGAGCTTTAAGTGTTTACAAAGAGAAGTGCATTACGTTCAAATTGTGAGGATGTCTTTTTTAATCTAGATCTCCTCATTCAACTTTTGAACGATCTTTCTTAGATAGAAATGTTTTAAATTTAAAGTGTGATGAAAAATTCCTTTAAAATTACTTTTTAGTAAGGATTGCTTAAATTTCATATTCTGATTTTTCCTATTAGCATATGCACCCACCTGGCCTCATATAGGCACTCTCTAGTGACTTTAGAGTGCACACTTGGTGCTGGCCACAGGGTGTGTCCCTGGGGCCTAGGCGTTGGTTGCATTCACCCCCAAGGGAGGCCCCAACACTTGCCTGTCACAACTTGATCTTCTTTTCTTCGGTGGTGGGGCTCCTTCTCACAGACCAGGGGGTCCCCAAGAACCCAGCCATACCCTCAGGTTGGCTGGATGATAGGTCACTGGCCTGTCCCTTGATGTTGTTGCCTGCTCTCTTTTCTCCCTGCCCATCTCTCAGTGTCCCTTCACACTGGATGACTACAGAATGTGGGACCGCCCTCACCACTGCATCTAGTCTTCTCCTGAGACATAGTGGTCTGCTGTACTGCCTTGGCTCTTCTCTTGACCTTAGAGGTCTCTCAAAGCCACTCTCCTTGGTTTGGAGCTCTGTGTAACCTCCAAAACAAAAATTAAGAAAAAAGAAGAAAAGAATAGTTGGGGCACAGGGCCTCAGCCAATCCCACTCACAAGTCCAATGTCTGTGGCCCTTGGGATCCCTTGACATGGTCCTCCTTGGTCCAGCCACCCTGCTGAGCCAGGGTGAGGCTTCTTTAAATGGAGCTGGGACCCCTCCTGTGGTTCTCTGTCTGACTCGCTGCTGAGTTGCCAACACAACCTACGTGCAGCCCGGGGAGCAGCCTTGCCTTCTGGCTCTGGCGTTGCTGCTCTCCCATCCATTTCCTTGCTGCTGGCTCCTAAATCACGCGGGTGGTGTTTTTTTATTACGTCATCCACTGCTGCTGTTCTCAGCTGGCACTTAAAGTGGCTGATGAATGCGTGGGCACTTCACCTTGACACGGTTGGCTTGGCTCTGTATCTCCTGAAAATAGTAAGCATGTCCCATTTTCAGGGGTTTTCATTTCCATCTTTGGGTGGGTCAGCCTTGCCTTGGGTCCCGCCACAGGAGCGTGCTCTGGGGCCTCCACTTGTATGCCCCGGGACAGCATAGCATAAGCAGATTGTTTGCTCTTCTTGTTTTCTTAGATTTTTTAAAATTTCTTTTTAAATGACAAAACCTCGGTAAAAAGATGGTTTGATAAAATTCAAGAAATTGCTTGTTGATTTCTATGTTTCTCCCATTTAACCAACTATAGTTTTTCCCCTTTAATTTATCTGAGTACATGAAAAGATTCTACGCTCTACTGTTTTCTTAAAGGCTGCTTTCACCTCTTTATTTCTTAACGTGTAAATTATAGGATTCAGAACTGGTGTCACAACTGTGTACATGAGGGAAATCATTTTATCACTCTCTGGTGAATAGCTGGATTTAGGTCTCATATAGCTAAAAAGAGCTGTTCCATAGAACAAGATTACCACCATGAGGTGTGAGGAACAGGTTGAGAAGGCCTTCTTCCTGCTTTCTGCCGATGGTAGCCCAAGGATGGTGGAGATGATGCGGATATAGGACAGCATTATCAACAGGAAAGGGCTCATGATAAACAGCACTGAAGCAGCCAAGAACACAATCTCATTCTTGGATGTGTCTGTGCATGCCATCATCACTACTGGTGGAATGTCACAGAAGAAGTGATGGATATGGTTGGAACCACAAAAGGGCAGACTGAAAATCCATGTGGTGTGCATCACTTCCACTGAGATGCCAATGATCCATGAGGTAGCTGCTAGTATTATACATACCCGACTGTTCATGATGGTTGTGTAACGAAACGGATGGCATATGGCGACAAAGCGGTCATAAGCCATGGCTGCCAGAAGGAAACATTCTGTAAGACCCAGGATGGTGAAGGCATACATTTGGGCTGCACAGCCAGCTATGGTGATGTTTTTATGTTTCACCAGGAGGTGAATCAGCAGCTGGGGGACCACACTGGTTGTATAACAGATTTCCAAGAAGGACAAATTCACCAGGAAGAAATACATGGGGGTGTGAAGTGTGGGGTTAAGCTTTATAAGGAGAATAATAAGGAAGTTTCCCATCAGAGTAATGAGGTAGGTGATCAGAAAGAAGAGGAAAAGAAGGGGCTGCAGCTCACCAAGGTATGAGAACCCAACCAAGATGAACTCACCAACGATGGTTTGGTTTTCACCAGAGTCTCTGTCAGAGTAGGTCATCTGTAGGAGTGATAACAAGAAAGAGAGACACTAATACTTAACAGACAGAACTCCAAATATTAGGATAATAAACAATCCATACTACGTTTTGCAATTATGGGATGCATCGAATTCTAAACATTCCCAGCTTTTATATCAATACACAATTGGCCCCGCTCACCAGCAAATATAAATTGGTAGTTTGTCATTGACTTGAGCAGTGATAAAACCAAAGTGCACCAACTTGAGTACGTGTCACACTGACCCCACTGGAATTGTATTCTTTTACATTATCTGGAGTACTGTCCAATGGCTTCATTCACACCAACTAGCATATATTATCCCCCTCAAAACCCTCCAAAAGTACAAACAGAAGAGACTCTTTGGGATATACCAATTATCGATTTGTTTTCCAATTGTATTCTGTGTAGTGACATTACATTAGACATTTTGATCAGAACCTTTCTTTTCTTTCTATATAGGAATTCAAAATAGGAACACTCCCCTTTTATTTTGTTATTAATGTTGCTTTGAGAATGGTAGATTGAAGGTTGAATGATTTCTTAATTCTGATCTCTCATACGCAGTAATTGGGAGTAGTTATGGAACTGGAAGTATTCCCACTGGAGTAAGAACTACTCAGATGTGTATATTATGGTGGTGATTAAATTAACTATCTAAAGGTTCTCTAAAAAAACTGAAAGACCTATTGGGCCAATTCATGCCAAATGTAGGCATGCTGAAATCCGTAGAGTTACACCAAGGAAGGCTTTGCACTTTTTCCTACGTACAAATGTTATTTATCCTTAAATGTTGAAAAGGAATTTACCTTACTCTTCTCAAGATTATGGCAACATCCTGAATGCATTAGTGGCTGTGTATAAAAATGTGCACTTACTTTGCTGATGTAACTCTTCAGAGCAGCAATGATGTAAATAAAACTCTTCTGACCTTTTCCCTTGTAAGGATCTCTTCTTTTCTGATGGGGATCCTACAGTATTAAGGATATCTGTTTCCTATAGACATTTATATGAAGGAATTTTGTAGTAATTGGGTTATCTGGAAAAGGCAGAAACAAAATAAAAGCTCATAATAACGGTAGCTTATCTTTATTACCTTGGCCTCTGTAGTGCCTCACATCCTACAATGGTATTTAGGAGGAAACCTGAACTGAAAGAGAAGATGGAACTTAGGAAATGTATACAGAAAATCAATATTACCTAAAAGTTGGATGGGGGTCTTCTGGTGTCAAAAGTTTTGCCAGAGCCACAGAATCATTCTCTGCTAGTTTCACACCCACTACGCCCTGCATCTCCCCCACACAGAAATTATATTGAACCTGGAACATGCAATCAAACCGCTTAATAAAATACTTCTTAAGTACTATTTATGAAAAAAATTAGAGATTTTTTTTCAGATGAGGAAGGGCTGGATTACTTGGCTTGATGCAAAAAAGTTGGATTATAGGTAAAAACATTTCTGTCTCTCAAAGAATCCTTTTGGAAATCTGTGTTTAACGCTTACTCAGTTGAGTACTATTGTTAACGTGAATGTGTAATTGATCAAAACTGATGTTACATTATACGAGGGAAGAAAGATTCAAAGATCAAGAGATCAGTGATGTACAAACACATAAGTGGTAGATAAATGTCAAAAGATGGATCAATAGTTAAATCAATAATACGATATAAACTAGTGCACACTGGAACACAAGTACATATGTGTGCATGCACACACATACACACACACACACACACACACACAGAGCCATGTGCATTTACATAGGGACACTTTAATATTCTGTATGTCTAGAAGGAAAGTTAAGATTAAGGATTTATTTGACCCTCTTCCTATTAATGATGATGATAGGACACCCTTGGCCAGAAGGTGCAAAGTTAGGAACAATTAGAACCATTCACTCCTAACCTACCTGACTCAGTGACAATGGTTGTCTTTCATACTTGGAAGAGATTGAATGTAGTAAAGGACAGAGAGCTGTTTATATTCCATTTGTAGGCTTTGGGGACCTAATCTCTTTAGAGAGCAACTCTTCATAGTCCTCTGAGGATGAACAATTATCCCCAAAAAGGTTTAGATAGAACAAAACCAAACCACCATTCTCTCAGCCATGTTTTTGGAAATACTACAGTAGAAGCAGTTACTTCTGGGAGAAAGGTGATATAGGTTTGAATTCTTTTAATGTGAAATGGGCCTGGGACAAAGGTTTCACAACTACTTAGCAAATTATGAGCTCTATGCCCTTTCTTCTCCACTGAAGTCAATACTGCTACTGTTTGCTTTTAAGAACATGAGTAAGGGTGCTGTTAGGGATAACGTTTAAAACATTTAAATCTCTGGAATGTTATGTCATCACAAAGCTAGAACCCTTTCAAAGTAGTCCCAAGTTAAGACTTATATGGTATATTAGACCTGTACAACTGTGATTTGTCACTAGAGAGCTTGGCAAACAGGGCCAGTGACAGGAGCTATGACTCTATTCCTCCTCCTGGGAGTAAGGTGGGGTTGGGGATTGACATGTAGCTTGGAGGTGGAAGAACCATTACGGGCTCTGCAACCACTAGAAGCCAAGGGGAACTGTGGTGGGAAGGGACAATTCTTGAAAAAAAATCTGTTTTGAAGGGAATGGGTAGGGGGAGAAATAAAGAATAATCATAGTTTGGTTTTTTTTTTATAAAAGGATCAAATCACCTGTTTCACTGAATTGGGATTGGGTCCGGGGGAGGGGGGAGGAGGGGAGTGCTGGGTTATCACTCACACCAGGGCAGAGCTGAGACTCTGTGGGCTCTCTACATGCAGACAAAACTGGGATAGAGCTGAGACAAGAGGCTTCCTGAATGGGTTGGATAACAGGGTGCTGACAGAGCCATTTCAAATGAGCAGCAATTTGCTTCAAAGGAATACCATGGGGGTTAAGCTGAATCAAGGTTCAGTGATTGGCAGCACTGGGGAGAGGTCGGGTGGGTGGAGGATGGCTGCCCAGTGTGAAAACCAATTGCCCATGCCCATTAGCAATGAATTGGTGTTTTAATCGCTCCCCTTGCACCAACAGCCAGCTAGCCAAATGCACAGGGGTGCTGAAGCAAGCAGCAAACTGGTGAGCTGTACCTGGGTCCTCAGAGTGTTCAGGGTATGCTGAAAAATTGAACCATTTCAAATATTCAAACATTTCACATCTCAAAAACTACTGGCAAAATAGGCTCTCTTATAAATGTTTCACTGCTTGATTTTGCCTAAATTTTAAAAAGGGTTTTAACATTTTGATTTTTCAGTTTTAATAGAATGATTAAAATTTGTTCCTGGTGCATATTTTAAAGTGGACTATTTAAAGCTTCAATTTTGAAGGCCACCATTTTAACTAAGCCCAGCGTTCCTACAAGAATTTTTCATCTTTCATGATATGTTAGAGCATATGAAGTCTTGATGGTCCAGGAATTATGCAAGAGGAAAAGATTTCTTAAGGTGACAGCTTTTATCAGACCTATGACATTATTCAGATAGAGTTAGACAAGTTTCCAAATGCAAGATCTGAGGAAAAACATCTTGCATCCAAAACTTCTCTAAATCTATATCAGGGGCAGGCATAATTTGGCTCACAGGCCATATCCCGCTGCCACACAACACCATCTAGCTCACAGGGCCCCTCCTTAAGCCTTGTGTGTGTAAGATCTGGCCCTGGCCTGCCTCTCTGCAAGCTGGTGCCTCCATGCAGGGGGTTCAACTCCAGTTGCTAAGCAGCCACCTCCCTCCCATCCTGGCTTGACCTGCCCCAGCCCCGAGCCAGGGGATGCTAGAGTCAAGAAGCCTCTGCCTGGCAGAGGCTTTTGCTGGTGATCCCATGGCTGTTCCCAGCCTCCCTCCTGGACTGTGAGGCTGGGAATTCAGGTACACACCCCACTGGGCCAGGGTCAAGCACTTCTGCTGGGGGAAAGGGTCAGGGAGTTGAGCACTATGGCGCCAGTCAGGGCTGGCCCTGAACACTACAGGAGCACAGAAGCTGAGCACTATGAGGCCAGGTGAGGCTGGTTCCACAGGCTGCTTCCATGTGCAGCCAGGGACTTGGGTGGGAGCTGCATGTTACAGAGTCAAGTGGGGCTGGCCATGCATGCTGTTACTACCTGCAGCCAGGGACTGGAGTGAGAGCACAGGGAGCTGCGTACTATGAAGCCAGGCAGGGCTGGCCTTGCTCATTACCACCATGTGCAGCTCCAGGGACTTAAACACTCCAGGGACTCCAAGGACCACCCCCCCACACACACACACAAATCCACACCGCCCATATCCCCCACACCTCACCATACCCCCTGAACACAGCCACGCCCTCCCACACCCCCCAAACACACTCCCAAACCTCTCACTCCCCACTTTACCCCAAACACATACACTCCCACCACACTACCATAAGCCCAGACACATCCACACCCTCCCATACCCCCAACCCCAATCACATACCCCACACCCACACCCACCTTCCCCCATACACTCCATACACCCCACACACCATACCCACACTGCACACATACACACACCCTCCAGACTCAGGAGGCACCAGTCACCCCTGCTCCCCAACCCCGCCCCCAGACACACAATGTACAAGAGTAAGACTGTATTTTGAACTGTTATGCAATCACCCCTAGATACACTACACACACGCATAAATGTGGACAAAATATGTATATTTAAAATAAAATTAAAATAAGTTATAGTAGATGTCTGATTATTTTTAGTCTATGATTTGAGACTTTTCTGGTTTCAAGATGGCAGTCCCAAAATGGCAACGAGGGGGGAGGACAGCCATCAAGGGACAAAGCTATCCTTGCAGCCCACAACGGCTCACCCAAACTGGTTAAGCAGTTCTCCAGTCAAAATAATTGCCTGCCTTTTGTCTATACCAACTATGGACTTGGTCCATATGTTGGTCCATGGTACAGAGATCACCTTAAAAATCCTTTCCTTTATGGTATACTTATTCTCTTAACAGCTTTCTTAAAAGCCCCCTTTACCTCTTTGTTCCTCAATATGTATATCCAGGGGTTCAAAACTGGTGTTATGGTAGTATATATTAGGGATAGTATTTTGTCACCTTCTGGGGTATGGCGGGACTTGGATCACAGATAGGTTAAAAGGATTTTTCCACAGAACAACATTACCACCATAAGATGTGAAGAACAAGTTGAAAAGGCCTTTTGTCCCCCCTCAGCTGAAGGCAGTTTCAAGATGGTGGAGATAATGTGGGTATAAGAGAGGATTATTAAGAAAAAAGTGCCTGTGATGAACAGCACTGCCACCACCACAATCAGAATCTCATTCTTGGATGTGTCCATATATGCCAACTTTGCCACTGGTGCAAAATCACAGAAGAAGTGGGCAATGAGGTTGAAGCCACAGAAAGGAACAGTGAAGATCCATGGGATCTGAATCAGTTGTACTGATATGCTGGTGATCCACAAGGTAACTGCTAGGCCCACACATGTCTGACACTCATGATGGTAGTATAGTGCAAGGGATGGCATATGGCAACATAGCAGTCATAAGCCATAGCTGCTAGGAGGCAGCGTTCTATAAGGCCCTGGATGGCATAGGCATACAACTGGGCTACACAGCCTGCAATGGGGATGCTTTCATACTTCAACAAGAGGTGAACCAGCATCTGGGGAACCACACTGGTTGTGAAAAAAATGTCCAAGAAGGACAAGTTTACCCAGGAAAAAAAAATGACGGGATGAAGGCTGGGACTAAGCTTTATCAGGAGGATGATTAGGAAGTTTCCCAGTAAGATCTGCAAGAGGAGCAAGCTTTGCTAAATGTCTTTGAGAAAGACCTTACCTCCCCCCTCCCCTCCCCTCCCTAACTTTCTGCCTCTGTTATATGGGATCAAGTTTGTATTGATGGCTGAGGTTTTTGTTTTAGTGTTGGGTTGTAGGTTGTACAAATACTTGATTCATGATACTACAGAGTAGGCATGCTGCACCCTCTCCAGATGATATTACGCTGAATTCTGGGTCTTGCATTTTTACAATCATTTGATTAAACTGAATTGAGAGTAGAAGGGAAGATCCTGTTGCAGTAAGCTGTAGTGTTTTGGTGGTTGTTTAGTGGAGTGTTTGGGAGATTCTCCATGCTAGGCATTAGTAACCCTCCTGACCTCTGCAAGGGTTTGAGACCCAGTGGCCTGCAGGGACTGAAGCCATGCTAGAGGGTTTGAAGCCTGGAAAGGGCTGAAGTTGAGCTGGGGCTCAGAAACATGTTCTGGTCAATACCTCAAGTGTGGCCTATCAGACATAGGAGAGAGGCCTGGAGGGGTAGAACACCAGTAGTGGGCAGAAGAGGCAGGGGCAAGGCACTGAGGCAGGGCCCATGAGCCTGAAGTTGAAACCAGTAACAATTCCTTGCTTGCGCAGGGACTTGGGCCAGAACATGGCTGTCCAGTGAGGAGCAGGACTGAGTTAAGCACCCAAAGTTTTGTTTTGTTTTGTTTTTTCCCTAGTCTCTAACAGCAGCATCCGATACTTTCATTATTTAGACATCAAGATGTGGCAAGTGTGTATGGGGCAGTGGCCCAAGGAACTACAGGGGGCAGGGCAGGGTAAGGGTCAGAGTAGCCACCTAGGGGTGCCACGGACACCTTCAGGAAGCAGACCTTGCTACAGTCACAGTGGGGGTGACTTTGTTCTATGGTGGGCTGCTTTTGAATTAAATGTAACCCAAATTCAGCAACATGCCAGAGTAATAAGTTTCTTTTCCTTTTGTGCACAGCCATAACACCAATACTGAACACTATGATATAAATTATACATCTGTGGGCTAATGACAAATCCTTGCAGGACTTCAGAACCCACTCAAGGATAAACCAAGAGCTGTCTGATGGAAGTTGGGAGGAGTGGGCAGGATGGAAGGAACTTCTCTCTAGTGCTAGACTAAGGGGAATTCCAAGAAGCTCCTCCTCTTGTTTGAGAATACCAAGCAGGATATTTTTCAGCCACTGGAACATAACCAATAGGATACTATTAACACTGAGCTGCTGAGACTCACCCCTTGGTTATCCTGCAAATGTGCTTACTGACAACCATTTTCCTCCTATCCCACCTCATTCCTGATGAAAACCCAGCCTTCATCCTATCTGTGCCCAAGGACCAGCACTCTCACCACTGAACCATCTGTTCAAAAGTAGTACACCAAGGTCATGGGAATACCACTAGAAGACCCTTCTTGTGCATGTCAAAATGTGACCTGCAGTGTCCCAGCCCTGGGCTGTGAATGGATCACCAAATGACCTCTGCAGGGATGAGGTAATGGGCTGGTGAGTGCTAGAGGGGGCAAAATGCTGTGTCCCCTGCAGAAAGGCAGAGTAACCCAAACACAAGCCAAAGCTCATTAGAGAATCTTGGGGAGTGCAGCTGTGACCTGTGAAACCAAGGGAGAGGGCATTAACAGAGGCTGTTGTGTTCGCTTGTTTTGAGGTATGAGTTTACCTGGGTCAGTCATCAAAGGGATTCATAACTACCTCCTCCAATTTTTACCAAAAGCTTGGGCTGAAGGTGGGGCTTACTGACCAGTTTCAGAAGGACCATTTGTAACTTGTGCTGAGATGTTCAAGGGTGCTGTTTGAAGCTTTTAGATGTAGTTATCAGGTCATCAATGAAAGGGAATCAGTGAGGCAGTAGAATGGACTGTCTAGGAGAGTTGTGGAATATCTTTTATTGGAGGTGTTCAAGAAGATGTATAAGCATTGTCAGGGTTGACCTAGGAATAGCTATCTATGCCTTTGCTAAAATGTAGGAATTTCTCATGCTTCAGCATTTATTTTTTCGATTCTACAAGTGACCATTTTCAGACAAGAATTGATTTGACACTTATGCTTACACGGCTATTCTGGAGCTGTACACATGACCCTGCACAGATGGATGACTATGTGAGCATGCAGACTAGGAGGAAAAAGTGAGAGATCTCCCATATTTTCTCCCTGCTTCCCAGTAGCTCAGTGGCTAAGGTACTCTGAGGGGAAACTGCAAGCATGGATTATTTTCTCTAGTTGGAGTGACCTACAGATCATGTACTACTGCTTCTGGGCCAGACACATAAGAAGCAAACAGAGGTAACAGTCCTGAGGACACTGGAAAATAAGCAGTGGCCAACCGAGCTGGCATTCCCTCCAGGGGCAGGGTTTCAGATACTGAGAGGGTGAGGTATGAGTCATTGGCAAGGAAGATAGAGGCATGGTTGGAAAGGGCAATGTTAGGAAGACTGGGGGATGGTGTTAGTCAAGCTATTATGTCCTGAAAGCTGAACAATTTGCTGCTCACCATTCCCAAATGGGAGTAGGGAGCCCCGGTATTTTTGTGTTCCTCTCAGGGCTGCTTCTGGGCTGGAGGTTTCTTGTTGTCATGCTTCACCTTCTCAGGATCATCAGATAATTAGGCATTGCTCGTCAAGTTGCAAGTGACACAAAGGGCTATGGAGTCACCAGCTGTATTCCCATTCCATGCCCAGAATATTCTAGTCTGGAGTGTGTCACCTGAAATGGATACATAACTACCATGCTGCATGACTGTGGATCACTGGAGATGGTTCACCCATGTGAGCACTGGGTGATCAGGTAAGGTACCTGACATCCATGCCTTTAAGAAATGTAACCTGGTACACTAGATGAAGAAAGGGGAGGGGGGGGGTTGCACTCTATTTCAATGACCAATAGACATAGACCCTCATCAAGACGGAATCGAAGGATGAGGAAGTAGAAGGATTGTGGGTTCGGTTACATGGGGAGCAAGGAGAAAGGGATTTGGTGGTAGGGGTCTGCTACAGACCCCCACACCAAGGGGAAGAACTAGATTTGGGGCTCCTGAGGCAGCTCTTGGAGACCATAAAAGCTAAGGAGGCGGTAGTCATGGGGAACCTAAACTACCCAGACATCTGCTGGGAGTCGCAGACAGCAAAGTCCCACCATTCACGCAGGTTTCTCACCTGTGTAAAGAACCTCCACCTGACACAGGAGGTACACGGTCCCACTAGGGGGAATGCCTTACTGGATCTGGTATTGGCAATGGGGGATGACATGGTAGGGGACCTCCAGATCAGTAGCCATCTGGGGGACAGTGATCACCTAATAATAGAATTCTTCATAAGACGTTGAGTGGGTAAGGTAACTAGTAGGGTGAAAGTGCTAGACTTTAGGAAAGCTGATTTCAATGAACTCAGGCATTAGTCAAGGACGCACTGCAGAGTAGGAGTTTTGAAGTGATGGAAGCCCAAGGGTGGCTGTGCCTTAAGGAAATGATACTTCGGGCACAAAGGGAAACAATCCTGATGCGAGGAAAAAGAGGGAAAGGGGCCAGGAGGCTTCCTTGGCTGACCAGAGGAATCCAGGGCAGCCTACGGGCCAAAAGGGGAGCACATAAAAAGTGGAAACAGGGAGAGATCACCAAAGAAGATTATACCTCCTCTGCTTGCGCTTGTAGGGAGGCAGTTAGACGAGCCAAAGCTACCATGGAGCTGAGGATTGCATCCCAAGTAAAGGACAACAAGAATTGTTTTTTTTGATATATAGGGAGTAAAAGGAAGGCCCAGGGAGGAATAGGACCCCTACTAAATGGGCAGAAGCAATCGGTGACGGACAGGGGGGACAAGGCTGAACTCCTCAATGAGTTCTTTGCCTCAGTGTTCCTAAGTGAGGGGCAAGACAAGTCTCTCACTGGGGCTTTAGAGAGGCAGCAGCAAGGCACCAGACTACCATGCATAGACCCTGAGATGATACCCACTCGTATGGTTAAGAGCTTGCAGACCAAGCCGTACGAGGAGAGACTAGAGAACCTGGACCTTTTGAGCCTCCTCAAGAGAAGGTTGAGAGGCGTCCTTGTGGCTGCCTATAAGTTCATCACGGGGGCACAGAAGGGAATCGGTGAGGTTTTATTCGCCAAGGTGCCCCCGGGGGTTACAAGAAATAATCGCCACTAGCTAGCAGAGAGCAGATTTAGACTGGACATTAGGAAGAACTTCTTCACAGTTAGAGTGGCCAAGGTCTGGAACGGGCTCCCAAGGGAGGTGGTGCTCTCCCCTACCCTGGGGGTCTTCAAGAGGAGGTTGGATATGCATCTAGCTGGGGTCTTCTAGACCGAGCACTCTTTCCTGCCTATGCAGGGGGTCGGGCTCGATGATCTATTGAGGTCCCTTCCGACCCTAACGTCTATGAATCTATGATGTGGGAAAGCTTTTTCTATGGCAGGTGAAACACTGAGGTGGGAGGAGTGACTATCCCTCTCACCCTGCTTGGGGACCAGCTTACTTACTCCTCCCACAGCACATGCCTGCATTCCAGGAAGGACCTGAGCAGTTACCAGCTGACAAGCTGGAAAATTACCATGAAGGGTACCTTTAAGCAGCTCAAGACATGCTGGAGTAATGGTTAGAAAGTGATATTTAGAAATTTGTTTTTCAATATGGCCTTGTAGGAAGAGTAAATATTGCATTAGAACAATGTTCCAGGAGAATGGCAAGGGTTAATTTATTTCTGAAGTTTGCTTGTGACAAAGTTTCACATTCCCAGCCTTTCAGGCAGACACCGCCTCTGGAGCTAGCAGAAAAAAAGGCATATTTATCCTGGGAAAATGAAAATATGCAACACAGTGTTTCCTGAAAACCGATAACTAGCGATAGGCACATGAAGAATTAGTGTCAGGCCACCGTGACCAAGACAAGTCTCTCACTGGGGCAAGACAAGTCTCTCACTGGGGTTGTAGAGAGGCAGCAGCAAGACGCCAGACTACCATGCGTAGACCCTGAGATGGTGCAGAGTCTCTTGGAAGAACTGGATGCCTTTAAGTTGGCAGGCCCGGATGAGCTCCATCCGAGGGTACTGAAGGCACTGGCCGACGTCATTGCACAGCCACTGGCAGGAATATTTGAACGCTCGTGGCACACGGGCCAAGTCCCATTAGACTGGAAAAGGGCCAATGTGGTCCCCGTTTTCAAGAAGGGGAGGAAGGAGGACCAGGGTAACTATAGGCCAGTCAGTCTCACCTCCATCCTTGGCAAAGTTTTTGAAAAAATTATCAAGGCTCACATTTGCGAGAGCCCAGCAGGACAAATTATGCTGAGGGGAATCCAGCACGGGTTTGTGGCAGGCAGATCATGCCTGACTAATCTAGTCTCTTTTTATGTCCAGGTTACGAAATGCCTGGACACAGGAGGAGGGGTGGATGTCATATACTTAGACTTCAGGAAGGCCTTCGATATGGTATCCCACCCCATACTGGTGAACAAGTTAAGAGGCTGTGACTTGGATGACTACACAGTCCAGTGGGTGGCGAATTGGCTAGAGGGTCGCACCCAGAGAGTCATGGTGGATGGGTCATCAGTGTGACGAAGCCATCAGATAAGCTAATGGCACTTCATCGTGCATCAGCAGATGCATGATGAATAGATCCAAAGAGGTGATACAAAGCTATGGGGAGAAGTGGACACGCCGGAGAGCAGGGAACAGCTGCAAGCAGACCTGGACAGGTTAGACAAGTGGGCAGAATACAACAGAATGCAATTCAACAAGGAGAAATGCAAAGTGCTGCACCTAGGGAGAAAAAATGTCCATCACACCTACTGCCTTGGAAATGACCAGCTGGGTGGCACGGAATTGGAAAGGGATCTTGGAGTCCTAGTAGACTCCAAGATGTACATGAGTCGGCAGTGTGACGAAGCCATCAGAAAAGCTAATGGCACTTTATCGTGCATCAGCAGATGCATGATAAATAGATCCAAAGAGGTGATACTTCCCCTCTATTGGGCGCTGGTCAGACTGCAGTTGGAGTACTGTGTGCAATTCTGGGCACCGCACTTCAAGAGGGATGCGGATAAATTGGAGAGGGTCCAGAGAAGGGCCTCTCGTATGGTTAAGGGCTTGCAGACCAAGCCCTACAAGGAGAGACTAGAGAACCTGGACCTTTTCAGCCTCCACAAGAGAAGGTTGAGAGGCGAACTTGTTGCTGCCTATATGTTCATCATGGGGGCATAGAAGGGAATTGGTGAGGTTTTATTCACCAAGGCACCCCTGGGGGTTACAAGAAATAATGGCCACATGCTAGCAGAGAGCGGATTGAGACTGGACATTAGGAAGAACTTCTTCACAGTTAGAGTGGCCAAGGTCTGGAACGGGCTCCCAAGGGAGGTGGTGCTCTCCCCTACCCTGGGGGTCTTCAAGAGGAGGTTGGATATGCATCTATCTGGGGTCATCTAGACCCAGCACTCTTTCCCTGCTATGCAGGGGGTCAGACTCGATGATCTATTGTGGTCCCTTCTGACCCTAACATCTATGAATCTATGATGTGGGAAAGCTTTTTCTATGGCAGGTGAAACACTGAGGTGGGAGGAGTGACTATCCCTCTCACCCTGCTTGGGGACCGGTTTACTTATTCCTTCCAAAGCACACACCTGCATTCCAGGAAGGACCTGAGCAGTTACCAGCTGAGCAGCTAGAAAATTACCATGAAGGGCAGCTTTATGCAGGTCAAGCGAAGCTGGAGTAATGGTTAGAAAATGATATTTAGAAATTTGCTTTTCTAGACGACCTTGTAGGAAGAGTAAATATTGCTTTAGAAAAATGTTCCAGGAGAATGACAAGGGTTAATTTATTTCTGAAGTTTGCTTGTGACAAAGTTTCACATTCCCAGCCTTTGAGACAGACACCGCCTCTGGAGCTAGCAGAAAAAAGGCATATTTATCCTGGGAAAATGAAAACATGCAACACAGTGTTTCCTGAAAACCCATAACAAGAGATAGGCACATGAAGAATTAGCATCAGGCCACAGTGACGAGCTGCAAAGTCCCTGGAATGTCTGGTTTTCAGTGGAATGACCAAATAAAGGTAAATGAACAAATTGATATGCCTTTGGCAAGATCAAATGCCAATGTCATCAATTCAAAATGTTTTTGTCAAATGTTCCTCCCACTGATCATCACATATCTTTAATGTGGGATATATTTCACTGCCTTCTCATGATCTCTGATACCTGGCTTACATTGGATCACATCAATTTTATATCAGTTTGGCAGAACCCATGCACCTTCACCGTTTCTCAAATGTTGTAAATTTGAGCTTCACTGAAGTGAACGGACTAGATCTCTATTTGACATATACCCTGGTAACAACAGTGAAGCCGATGTACCAAATCCTATCCGGTGTAAATAAATAGCACCTTGGATTTGGCTAGGGGAATTTGGTGAGTGTCTTACTGAAACAGATACAGTCATTGGAAGAACTTTTCAAGGGCATAAATAGCAATTAGGGCACAAATGAAACTTATTCTTTAAGCATAAGGGCTGTTTGTAGATGTACACACTATTTTCTAAACCATGTCAACAGATTTGCATCACATGGTTTGAATCAAGTTTGAATTTGAATTAAGAGTTTAATTCAAGAGTGCATTTCTTCACTTCTGCAGTAGCGAAAGCAGGGGGTGCTGGACACTAGGCCAGCAGGAATAAGCAACTATTTGATTCAGCTTCAGCTCCGGCCACTTCAGATGCCAGTGATCTGATCCAGAGCTCCAGATGCGTTTCCCTCTTCGATTTGGCTGAAGCAGTTACGAAGGTTCAGAGCTGCTTCAGAGATCCGGCCATAAAGTATAATGGGGAATCAATGAAATATCTGTAACTTTGTTGTTTTTCGTGTGATTTGGATGAACATTGCACGGATAGTAGCTTCTGCTGAGAGCATGAAGCCTGCCAAGTTTCAAGAAGATCAGTACAGGGGTTTGGGGGGAGCAGCACCCCAAGTTCTTGAAAGCAAAACTCATGTCACATGTATGTGTTACACCACAGGGGGGTGAAAACTGCAGGGTGGTGGCCTGTGATTCTCCAAACTGTGGTCTGAAGCCTTGCACAGCCCGACTGGACATGGTAAGCAATAACGCCACTCACAGTCGGGGCCACCAAACTGCATTCATTTGCAACACCTGGTGGTAGGAATGTGCAACAGCAAGCCCCATGACACCTGCCATTTATTTGTCTATAACTATGGGAGGTATCTGGGGCTTGCTGTTCTTGTGCCTATATTATATATATAATGTATAATGTCTACATTACATCTATAACATTACTTAATACCATTTAAATTGCCTAGGTCAGACTGCCCTAGTCTGCATTAACTTTAAGACTCATTCAATGAGGAATAGTTCATTCAGACTAGAGCCAATTTTAATTCACAATAGAGCTGTCCACATGTATATAATGATGCCTGTAGTCTGGATTAATCCATGAAAAATATGATGTCTATAAATGGATGTAAATGCCACTTAGCCACATAAGATTAGTTTGCATAAGTAACACTAGGTGATCATCCAATGAGCTGTGTCATCCTATGATCTGTCTTCAAACACACCAAATGAAAATGTATGGCAGCACCATTTCCATAAGCACTGCTTAAACAGTAAATATTTCAATATATGTATTTCTGACAGGAGGGCCTTTGGCCTACATCTCTCAATAAAATTTCAGACTACAATATCTAGCTATTTCAATATTATTGGGAAATATGGATGTTCAGGAAGGCTAAAATTCAACAGCCTGACTTTGTGAAGCTTCTATTGTTTTTGTTGTTTAGAACACTTGCAAGAAAAGTTGTTTTGTAAATTTTGTGTTTTATGTATTGTTCAAAGTGTGCACATTTTCATGATTTTCCACAAGAGGTGTGGTATTTTAAAATAAAACATCATTTTTATATGCCGAATGAGGATAATAGATATATGTGATTATTAACCATTTGGTTCTTCTGTTTTTGGGCCATAGACTGTTCCTTTTCCAATTAAAGATGGTCACTGGAAAACTGGAAGGGGCCTCACACAGCCTAATCTGTGGGTTTATGTTTCAGGCACTTTCCTCAGAAGGAAATGATGTGAATTTAAATCCCACCAGGATTAGGAGGGTCTAGGACATAGGTCTCTGATGTCCTAGACAAGTGCTTTAAACAGTAGACCCTTCAGCACCTGAATTCCAAAAATATCAAGCAGCTATTTTTCTAATAATAAGACGAATGAAGACACATGACTCAGTTACCCATATCCTAAAGAGGACAATACAACCATGTCCTCCTCATTTCCTAGTGGCACTCAGAACTCCCCATTCACTGTGTAGAGCAGGAGTGTCAAACATATGGCCTATGGCCTGGATCTGCCCTGTGAAGCCGTGTAATCTGATGCCTGGATCTTTGGGCCAACCCCATACACAACATGGGGTACTCATCTGCTCAGTGGGCTGTCAGCATTAGCAACTAAAGCATGGGTGACTTTGGCCTAGTGCTTAGGCATCTGAGGCATAAGCGGAGTTCAGGATGGGTTCCTCAGGAGAGGGAGGTCCAGAGGGGTCTGGCATCAAAAATGGAATTAGGAAAACTACCCAAATTTGAGACAGTCCTGGACCAAGAGATGGAGATGTAGCAGAAAGCCCCCTTTTCCTCTTTCCTGCAGTTGTTCTCCCCTCCTTGGATATGTTTTTCCTCTTCTACCTTTTCTTCCTTCCTCTTTCTTTCACTTTAAGATAAGGAATTGTGTTTTAACATTTGTAAGTGTGCATTTTGTATCTCCCCTTGTATTTTGGTATTTTTATCTATTTGTGTGCCATGGCATTACTTTTGTAGCTTATATTTTATACTCCTCACCTTTCAACTTTCAATTAAAAGTGTTTAGTGTCATAAGTAAGTTATACATTGTAACAATGTTAACAAGGGCAGGAGTCAAACTGCCACTTCCCTGTATCAGGCTGGCCCCTGAAAGAGTGAGTGAATCAGTGATTGAATGCTTAACACAGTAGCAGGCAGCAATTAACACGTGGGTAACTGCAGATCAGCCAACGGAAGAAATCAATAGATACAATATAGCAACCAGGACATCTCTAAACATCACTGATCAAGGGCTAGAAGACCTGGCATGAGTTAATCAATGCCAGGGACCAACTTTTGATCTGAATATCTCCAGATCGACCGCTCCCAGACCCCTATTCAAAATTCATCAACAGACTCCCAAACCTGCAGTATATGTGGACGACCCCTGGGACTGACAGATGCCATCCAGTAGCCACCGAAGGGAGAAGTCCCACGAGGGTCAACGACCCCTGGATTGGGCAAACCTGAAAACTGGGGAGTCACCAAAGACTGCCAAGGACAGATAAAAATCAGTGAAAAGTGACCCTCAGCGGAGCCCACTTGATCTCTAACTTGACCAGTACCCCACCTGTCCAGTCAGAAGGACCAGTCGGCGACCCCCTTCTGGAAGATAACACCATGCTGGAAGAAGCCTTGACTGACCAGGGAAATCCAGGGCAGCCTATGGGCCAAAAGGGGAGCACATAAAAAGTGGAAACAGGGAGAGATTACCAAAGAGGAATATACTTCCTCTGCTCGCGCTTGTAGGAAGGCAGTTAGACAGGCTAAAGCTAGCATGGAGCTGAGGATGGCATCCCAAGTAAAGGACAAAAAGAAATTGTTTTTTAGATATATAGGGAGTAAAAGGAAGGCCCAGGGAGGAATAGGACCTCTACTAATGGGCAGAAGCAATTGGTGACGGACAGGGGGGACAAGGCTGAACTCCTCAATGAGTTCTTTGCCTCAGTGTTCCTAAGAGAGGGGCAAGACAAGTCTCTCACTGGGGCTTTAGAGAGGCAGCAGCAAGGCGCCAGACTTCCATACGTAGACCCTGAGATGGTGCAGAGTCTCTTGGAAGAACTGGATGCCTTTAAGTCGGCAGGCCCAGATGAGCTCCATCTGAGGGTACTGAAAGCACTGGCTGAAGTCATTGCACAGCCACTGGCAGGAATATTTGAGCGCTCGTGGCGCATGGGCCAAGTCCCATTGGACTGGAAAAGGGCCAATGTGGTCCCCGTTTTCAAGAAGGGGAGGAAGGAGGACCTGGGCAACTATAGGCCAGTCAGTCTCACCTCCAACCTTGGCAAAGTCTTTGAAAAAATTATCAAGGCTCACATTTGCGAGAGCCCAGCAGGACAAATTATGCTGAGGGGAAACCAGCACAGGTTCATAGCAGGCAGATAGTGCCTGACTAATCTAGTCTCTTTTTATGACCAGGTTACGAAATGCCTGGATTCAGGAGTTCGGGTGGATGTCGTATACTTAGACTTCAGGAAGGCTTTCGATACGGTATACAACCCCATACTGGTGAACAAATTAAGAGGCTGTGACATGGATGATTACACAGTCCAGTGGGTGGCGAATTGGCTGGAGGGTCGCACCCAGAGAGTTGTGGTGGATGGCTCGGTTTTGGCCTGGAAGGGTGTGGGCAGTGGGGTCCAGCAGGGCTCGGTCCTTGGACCAATGCTCTTTAATGTCTTCATCAGCAACTTGGATGAGGGAGTGAAGTATATTTTGTCCAAGTTTGCAGATGACACAAAGCTATGGGGAGAGGTGGACACGCCAGAGGGCAGGGAACAGCTGCAGGCAGACCTGGATAGGTTGGACAAGTGGGCAGAAAACAACGGGATGCAGTTCAACAAGGAGAAATGCAAAGTACTGACCCTAGGTAGGAAAAATGTCCAGCACACCTACTGCCTAGGAAATGACCAGCTGGGTGGCACGGAAGTGGAAAGGGATCTTGGAGTCCTAGTGGACTCCAAGATGAACAGGAGTCGGCAGTGTGATGAAGCCATCAGAAAAGCTAACGGCACTTTATCGTGCATCAGCAGATGCATGACGAATAGATCCAAAGAGGTGATACTTCCCCTGGTAGTACTTACGTTGGTCAGACCGCAGTTGGAGTACTGCATGCAATTCTGGGCACCGCACTTCAAGAGGGATGCGGATAACCTGGAGAGGGTCCAGAGAAGGGCCACTCGTATGGTTAAGGGCTTGCAGACCAAGCCCTACGAGGAGAAACTAGAGAACCTGGACCTTTTTAGCCTCCTCAACAGAAGGTTGAGAGGCAACCTTGTGGCTGCCTATAAGTTCATCACGGGGGCACAGAAGGGAATCGGTGAGGTTTTATTCACCAAGGCGCCCCCGGGGTTTACAAGAAATAATGGCCACAAGCTATCAGAGAGCAGATTTAGACTGGACATTAGGAAGAACTTCTTCACAGTTAGAGTGGCCAAGGTCTGAAATGGGCTTCCAATGGAGGTGGTGCTCTCCCCTACCCTGGGGGTCTTGAAGAGGAGGTTGGATATGCATCTAGCTGGGGTCATCTAGACCCAGCACTCTTTCCTGCCTATGCAGGGGGTCGGACTCGATGATCTATTGTGGTCCCTTCTGACCCTAGCATCTATGAATCTATGACAGACTCCAGCGCCTGTGGGATAGGTATACCTTACTCTTGTATCTTGCTACTGTGTGTGTGCATGTGTGTGTGTGTGTGGGGGGGGGGGGGACCAGCCCCAAGGTTTATGATTTAAGTTCATTACAGTGTTTCAATCCGCCTAATAAACCAGAATTTTAAGGATCCTGAGTTGGACATTTGTAGCCAACAGAGATAGGATATGCTAAAAGTTAAACCAGGATCAGAATAAGAGAAGTCAGAACTGGAGGTCAAACCAGAATCAGCAACAAACAGTGGAACCATATAAGCCAAAGGTCCTACTAAAATCAAAAGCCAGAGCCAGAGGCATGGCTCAAACCAGAGTGTCAGCAAGAGAGCACACAGAGGGTCATGAACAACAATTTCTGCTTTTACTTGTGTAAGGATTTGGGAGATTGGGCCTGACTTTTAAGGGCGAGAGCAGTTAGGGCCTCTTCTTGTGGCTACAGGGGATTAGGTGCCCTGATTGCTTCACTCAGCCCAGTTTGGACCAGGGCACATCTCTGGGCTTGCTGCACGTGGAACCAGTTCAGGGGATGAACTGCCCTGCCTCCTGATTGAAGCTGGCTTGGTTGGGAACTCTGCTGTGACCTCATTTCAGACGGGGTCTGCTCAAAGGTGCCTGTCTCCTCCTAGCTCTTTGCTAATGAGCTCTTCCCTTAGTGGCCTTTGCCTTCCTGTGATGGGTGGGGGACCTCAGCCTGAATTGGGAACTTTTCCTCTTGGGTTCTGATCCCCTCCCACTCTTCTACTATAGCCTGGCCTGGGCCTGGTGTGCCTCTTGACTGAGACCCCAGCCCAGGCATCTGTAGTTTCCGGCACTCGTGCAGGAGTCCCTGCTTTATAATCTAGCCTTTCAGCAAAAGGGCACTGAGCCTTACCTCTGTAAGTGTCATTTTTTTCCCCTGTCCTGGTCACATACCATCAAGCTGATACACTTCCTTGACTCAAGCCTGTCTGCCCAGGTCTCAGCAAATCCCTGGCCATCTGGCTTGGTCTGCATTCTACTAGGTTTCATGCCTCTTGGCCAAAGTGAAAGATGTCCTCCCTGCAAATGTGGTTGTTGCCCTGGAGCACCATCTCAATACATAACCAGCCCTCCCCAATGGAAACTTGATAGACAGACTGCTCATCATTGCCTTTTCCACTTGAGATGGACAGCAATGAGGGCAGTGGACTCAGTACTCTGCTGTCCCTTCCTGTGCCTGTAGCAAACCCGGCCAGTTGTTTTGTTTTGTTTTGTTTTGTTTTGCTTTGTTTTGTTTTAAATGCATTCCCTCCCCTTCCCTAACCATTTCTAACTTTCTGTCTGACCTCTCTATCCCTTATAAGTAGGTTTTGGTAGTATTAGGTAAGCTAAGTTCTTATATGACAAGCCCCTTTTTTATATTGTAAATAGTGTTCTGTTAGGTTTGTATTGATTTTCACTGTTGTATATTGTATTATTATCATTTTCATATTGATTTTTATTGTTTCATATGGCTATTATATGGATTAGGCCTGTGTTAGTAAGTGAACCAAAGTAATGTCAAGTTTCCATTTTGTATGTCAAGCCTCCATCTTGTGTTCTCTGCTCAGCCATCCCCTGTTTTGTAACTGTGCCTCATGTCTACCCCTCCCATGTAGATTGGCTCCCGGGTGAATGGGAGTGATTGGGAATGATTCAAATACAATGGTAGCAGGCCTCTACTGAATGGCCTGTAATGACCTAGCCGTCACCTCACATTGATTCATCCAGGAACCACAGACCTCACCCAGGAACAGAGACAAGAACCCAGCCTTTGAAAGACAAAAGACGCTGCAGAACCAGAAAGTCTACCATTGTACCCCACCATTACAGACACCCGAAACTGCACATCCCTGCATGAAGCACACATGCTCAGTACATCAGGGGCTAACCCTTGCCTGGGCATGCCTCCTGTCACTAGGGTCACACAAGGTCTGCCCCTATAAAGAGGGGCAGTGTAGACAGACCTAGTAGGAATGCCATTTCTATCTGAATCAGACCAGCTCCATGTCACGTTGCCTATATACCCCAAAGGCCCGGTCGACCCCCTCTGGACAAAAGCGAGCTGAAGGAGACCTTGACTGGCCATCGAGGACCAACTTTCAACCTGGGATAGGTAGATATGACCTGCACATTTCCTCCTCTAATTTGGACTCTCTCTCCTCCCAGACTTCAGCCCCTGCACCAAGCCTCTTTAACCCCTGCTGCCAGTGTGTGTATGTGTGCGTGCGTGTGTGCGCACAAAGGAACCAATAAGATATTGTGTCACCATGTCCCCTGTTCAATAAAACCACTGTCATTTGTAACCCCGAGGTGGGTTGTATGTTACTGAGCCCCGGTCCCTTCCCCATCTTAAATTCTGGTCTCTGTCTCTCTGTCTCAGCTTCCTCCCCGCACTTTTTCCTGCTACCTCTCAGCTCCTCTCTGTCCCTTCTCTGTTCACCTGCTGCATCCTCTTGGCCCTGTTGCTTTCTGCAGTCTATCTGTCCCATTTCTGCTGTTCACTGCCTTCTTCCCACCTCTTTCCGCAGCCCTTCCCACCATTTCTGCTGCTTTTAGCCTCCTGGCCCCATTTCTGCTGTCCACCGCCTTCTTCCTGTGTCTTTCCGCAGCTCTTCCTGCCACTTTTAGCCTCTCAGCCCAGCTCATTTCTCTCTCCTGCTGCCTCTCCCCATCTATCTCTGCCTTCTGTTCCCAACCTTTCCTGCCCCTTTCCTTTGTGTTCTCCAGCTTTCCTCCACACCCTCTCTAGCTGCCCCTTATCCCTCCACAGTCCTCTGGTCTACCACCAACTTTCCTGCAGCTCCTTTGGGCTGCCCCACAGGTTTCTCAGCAGCTGGAGCCCTTCTCCAGCTCCTGGCATCAGCAGCCCTGGTTCCCAGAGCCAGCCCCCAGTTTCCTTCGCACCCTTTCTAGCACCTTCTCCCCTGCACCCTCTGCCCCAGTTTCTCTCTCCCCGCTTACCTTTTGGCTCCCCTGTAGCTCCGGCTTTGGTCCCAGCCTCTGTGCCGGCTTCTCTTCAGCATCACTCCTCTGTTCTGCAGTCTTTGGGCATTGTCCTGTAATCAATTAAGGTCAATTAACCTATAGTAACCCCCAAGCCTCAGTTCTTCAGCCCAGTTCTCTCTAGTCTACCAGTTCTAATCCCGGTCCCGGCAACTTTCACTCTCTACACTTTCACTTTCTTACCTTAACCTTTCCCCAGGTATCCCAAGTACACCAAGCACATACATACATACACATCACAACACCCAACTTAGGAACTCACCTGTGTGTACGTGTAGGTGAGTGGTATGTATGTGAACTGATATACATATATGTCACTGTGTGCATGATATATGAATTAGTGAGCCATGTGTGTATTGGGTATGCAGTTATTTATAATTGATACTGATCTAATTTTTGGTCTGTATCGTGTGTGTAGGTGTTTGAACTGTTGACAGGTGTGCATTTGCTGGTAATTGATTCTGTGTGTGTGTGCATGCACCTAATTGATTTCTGTGTTTGTGTATGTGCAATTGTACACCGCACCCTCCTGTCTAGCAGCGCAATTTTGAGATCGTGGGAGTGGCCTGACCCCACAGGGCAGCATGCCCAAAGGGAAGAGGGGTGGGATCTGCTTTGAGATCCTGTCTGGGAAAGCACTGCACATAGGGACAAAGTGTCCCACCCATGAACTTTTACCAACCCTAACATTCCCTTCAGGTAGTACCTTGCAGCAGCAATACCAGAGCAAGCCTTGCACACCCTGTACAAGTTAACCATTGCCAGGAGAATTGGTGACCACCACTGGTGTATCCTGCATGGAGTCAGTAGTCATGGACAACTGTGTTCACCACAGACTCAACAGCATCAGTGACCTAACTTTTCTATGATAAGGAAGTGAAGAAGACTTTATTTAATACCTTCCTTCTACTCACCCTAACTTCCCTGGAGGTGGTGTTTAGGAGCAGCAATACTGGAGCAAGCCTGCCTAGCCTAGTACACCCTATACAAGCTAACCATTGCCAGGAAAACCAGTGATCTTCACTCTTGGTATCATACCTTTTGGAAGGTATGTAAAGCAGCAAAAGCCACTCTTTTCTGCTCTTGGTGCCCTCTTTAGCACCCTGTACCTGGACTTCTGTGAGACTAGGTATATGTTCTCTATCCTGGACCAAGTGGCTGTGGGGGGTGGGGGTGTGATCTATCTGGAAATTTCCTAATGGATCAGGCCAAAATGCCAACCTTTAAAAGCCACAGAAACCAGCTTGCAGGGACCTGCTCTGACAATGACCTCCATCTCTTTCACTTCTTGGTCCGTAATCTCACTTGATTTTTGACACTTTGTGTTGTAACCAAACGAAGATCATTTTTATCACTCAGGGCCATTAATGGGGCACTTTGCAAACTGAAAGATATACAGCAGGCACATCTATACATATATTTTAATGTGCAATAGCTATTTTTCTGTGCATTAAAGTGTCACATAAACAACATGTGATTATATTAATGTAGAGTAAAATAAGCTACTGCACATTAAGCATTACTTTAAAAACATGGGATTTTGGTACTGTGCATTAGGGCAGCCTGAAGTGCATTTATTTAATTCTCACATTGGAGGCACTAAATGCAATGTGTATTAGTAAAAGTGCATCAATGTATGTGTAGACATGCCCAGCAAGTATTAAATGGTTGGGTGAACCAGTTTCAATTCCTGGTAATATGAATGTTTTTGTTACTGATGAGTGTTTGATGCTTAGTCCCCTGGAGTATTACACAATTGTGCACATATATCTTATGTTGTTACTATTGTTATTCTACAGGTTTGGAAAAAACCCTCCCTTTCCCCTTCCCTCCACCCTTCCTTCCTTAGAGTTAAGGGCATACTACATCTCCTTTCTTTTTGTTCTATTTCTTTTTATTTATGAATTACATCCTCCTCCCTCCCTCCCCTCACACATCTTTTCTTTGAGAATTTCAGTTAAGATAATAATTCCCCTAAACCTATTAGACAGCAACATATTAGAAAATGAATTCACTTCCAGTCAGGGCACTTCAGATTTTGAGACTTGAATGGGTGACTTCTATATCATTTTTACACAACTAAGTGCCATTTATGTAGCACCATATTTTTTAATGAAAGTTCTATATTTCTCTAATTCCATGCCCAGTACAATGGAATTGCCAAGGTATACTTATAACTGCTCAAAAACAGATGGAAGAGGAGGAGAATGGCTTCCCTATGTTTTATCTTAATAGCTGACCCATTAGGGCACTTGTTCAGAGATTCCAGCCTCCTCTTCCCTTTCAACATGCCATAATGATACAGATCAACTCACTTTATTACTAATGAATATTTTTAGGATTAGCTTAAGAAACTAGTACCCATATGTTATTTGACATCTACCTGGCACAGACAGTATTTAGGTGTATAAATGCAATATTATTACTCTCTGCAGATGAAAAAAAAACAAAAAAATGGGTCAACTTTTGTAACACATTTTTATCTTAGCCATAAGATTAAATCACTAACAAATCAAGGATGAGTATGAGGTCCCACTCACTATTTTCATGAACATTTTTCCAGGCATTCATGGAAAATGAAGTAGGATTACTGTGAGCCTCTTAATTATCACTCAGGTGCCTTCTGAGTGATAGAAGATGAAGAAGTATTGGCCCTAGATATATATATGCAAGGGTTTTGGTAGACAAGTTATTTATATAATACATAGGCAGAAAGATTGCTGTGTTTCTTACCATAAGCAAATGCCCAAGTGGTCGACATTTTATTCTCACACAGATATACTGAAGGTATACATAGACAAGGTGTAATATTAGTAAACACTGACAGACCCCCAAGCAATTATATAAGGAAAACTTCATAGCACTGTTATTATGGTCCATTTCAAATACAGCGCTAACCAGATAAAGAAATTCTTGGGTGGAATTTTCCAGGAATGTGTTTGAGTTTTTTTGTTTTGTTTTGTTTTGTTTTGTTTTGTTTTGGAGGGGGTTTTTTTGGGTGGGGTGGTATAGGAGAGTAAATTAAGTAATAATACATATATCTTTATTTCTAAATCCTCCTCAGAGAAACTATAAAGTTAAAAAATACTAAGGATTACTATATTTACTCAATTCCAAGAGGAGGGTTTTTCCCCTTCCCCCATTTAACATGGGGCTGGGGAAGAACCTTATGTTTGGAAATAAGTATGAAGTGGAGGGGGAAGGAAAGCACCTGCTATGGCTCTGGTCCTGAGTCAGGATCAGAGCTGGAGCCACAGCTGCTTCTTGCCTCCACCCCCAGCACCTCTGCCCTCACATCTTGGGCCCCTGCCCTCCTTTTCCCTCATATCCACCCCCACTGCCTCTGCCCCCTGACCTGCACCTCCCCCCACCAGTTACCCTTGCTACAGTGCTAGAAAACTCTGGGGCTTCAGCCAGGGGCATGGAACATGGCCCAGTAGCATCCATACCAGAGTGGCAGCTCTGGTCCCAGATCCAAGGCCTAGACAGAGCTGCCTCCACCACTGCTACTACTGGGCTGTGATGGGCTGGGCTGGGGCCATACTTTATGCCTGGACTGGAGCAGGGATGGAACCTTCTGGCACCAGAGCAAGGATTGTGCAGCAGAGGGTTGGAGAGATGGTGGAGGGGGCAGAGGTTGTGGGGGCCGGCAGAAAGGAGGAAGGCAGCAGGGGGGGCAGGGATGCAGGGGAGAGGAGTCAGGGGACAAAACTGCTTGACCCCACCATGACCTGCCCACCACTTCTCCCTCCTCTTCTTGACTCCCCCCTGACCTGCCCCCCCCATATCTCCACATACACCACCTTGTCACTACCTGCCCCCTAGCACCTGTCTCCCTACTGCTTCTCTCACCACCTTCCCCACTCATATTGCTTTTTCTATTGCAGCAATGCAGGGACAGATTTGAGATGATCCTCCAATAATTAGACTCTATACATGCCAAATTATAACAAATTTATCTATTGTACATATGTGCAATCTAATTTTTGGGGGGTGGGGGTGAGGTGGTAATCTTAAATTCAGGATTCCTTTGGATTCAGATGCATGTGGTATTTGAAGATAGAGTAGAGAGTAATAGGAAAATGTATTCAATAGTTTAAAAGGACTTCAAAGGAAGTATAGATTAAAAAGTATAGATTAAAAAGGGAATCAATTTAGACCCCCTCTGGAGAGATGGTGAACAGCTAAAAAGGTCAACAATGTTATGAGGGGCATCGGTTTTAGCCATGTTGGTCTAAGGACATAGACAGACAAGGTTCTTTGGGTAAATATCGTCCCTTTTATTAGACGAACTCCAATAGTTGGAAAAAGTATTCTTAGCAAGCTTTCAGGCACAAACAGCCTTCATCAGGCTGCAGATGAAGAACTTTGTATGGATAAAGAGAAGTGCATTACATTCAAATTGTGAGGATGTGTTTTTTAAACTAGATCTCCTCATTCAATTTTTGAACAATCTTTGTTAGATGGAGTTGTTTTAAATTTAAAGTGTGATGAAATATTCCTTTAAAATTATTTTTTAGTAAGGATTTCTTAAATTTCATATTCTGATTTTTCCGTTTAGCATATGCACCCGCCTGGCCTCATATAGGCGCTCTCTAGTGACTTCAGAGTGCACACCTGGTGCTGGCCACAGGGTGTGTCCCTGGGGCGTAGGCGCTGGGTTGCATTCACCCCCAAGGGAGGCCCCGACACTTGCCTGTAACAACTTGATCTTCTTTTCTTCAGTGGTTGGGCTCCTTCTCATGGTTCCTCACAAACCAGGTGCTCCCCAACACCTCAGCCATACCCTCAGGATGGCTGGATGATGGGTTGCCGGCCTGTCCCTTGATGTTGTTGCCTGCTGTCTTTTCTCCCTGTCCATCTCTCAGTGTCCCTTCACACTGGATGACTACAGAATGTGGGACCATCCTCACCACTGCGTCTAGGCTTCTTCTGAGGCGTAGTGGTCCGCTGCACTGCCTTGGCTCTTCTCTTCACCTGAGAGGTCTCTCAAAGTCTCTCTCCCTGGTTTGGACCTCTGTGTAACCTCCAAAATAAAAATTAAGAAAAAAGAAGGAAGAAATAGTAGGGGTAAAGGGCCTCAGCCCACCCCATTCATAGGTCCAATGTCTGTGGCCCTCAGGATCCCTTTACGTGGTCCTCCTTGATCCAGCAGCCCTGCTGAGCCAGGGTGATAATTCTTTTAATGGACCTGGGACCCCTCCTGTGGGTCTCTGTGTGGTCCCCTGCTAAGCTGCTTACACAACCTGTGTGCAGCCCGGGAAGCAGCCCTGTCTTCTGGCTCCAGCGTTGCTGCTCTCCCATCCATTTACTTGCTGCTGGCTTTTAAATCACCCGGGCAGCATTTTTCTATTATGTCATCCACTGGTGCTGCTCCCAGCTGGCACTAAAAGCAGCTGACGAATTGCGTGGGCACTTCATCTTGGCACAGTTGGCATGGCTCTGTATCTCCTGAAAATAGTAAGTATGCCCCATTTTCAGGGGTTTTCATTTCCATCTTTGGGCGGGTAAGCCCTACCTCAGGTTCCGCCACAGGAGGGTGCTCTGGGGCCTCCACTTGTATCCCCCTGGGACAGCATAGGATAAGCAGATTATTTGCTCTTCTTGTTTTCTTAGATTTTTTAAAATTTCTTTTTAAATGACAAAACCTCAGTAAAAAGATGGTTTGATACAATTCAAGAAATTGCTTGTTGATTTTGATTTTTCTCCCATTTAACCAACTATATAGTTTTTTTTCTCTTTAATTTCTCTGAGTACATGAAAAGATTCTACGCTCTACTGTTTTCTTAAAAGCTGCTTTCACCTCTTTATTTCTTAATGTGTAAATTATAGGATTCAGAACTGGTGTCACAACTGAGTACATGAGGGAAATCATTTTATCACTCTCAGGTGAATAGCTGGATTTAGGTCTTGTATAGGTAAAAAGAGCTGTTCCATAGAACAAGATTACCACCATGAGGTGGGAGGAACAGGTTGAGAAGGCCTTCTTCCTGCTTTCTGCCGATGATAGCCCAAGGATGGTGGAGATGATGCGGATATAAGACAGCATTACCAACAGGAAAGGGCTCATGATAAACAGCACTGAAGCAGCCAAGAACACAATCTCATTCTTGGATGTGTCTGTGCATGCCATCATCACTACTGGTGGAATGTCACAGAAGAAGTGATGGATATGGTTGGAACCACAAAAGGGCAGACTGAAAATCCATGTGGTCTGAATCACTTCCACTGAGATGCCAATGATCCATGAGGTAGCTGCTAGTATTATACATACCCGACTGTTCATGATGGTTGTGTAACGAAACGGATGGCATATGGCGACAAAGCGGTCATAAGCCATGGCTGCCAGAAGGAAACATTCTGTAAGACCCAGGATGGTGAAGGCATACATTTGGGCTGCACAGCCAGCTATGGTGATGTTTTTATGTTTCACCAGGAGGTGAATCAGCAGCTGGGGGACCACACTGGTTGTATAACAGATTTCCAAGAAGGACAAATTCACCAGGAAGAAATACATGGGGGTGTGAAGTGTGGGGTTAAGCTTTATAAGGAGAATAATAAGGAAGTTTCCCATCAGAGTAATGAGGTAGGTGATCAGAAAGAAGAGGAAAAGAAGGGGCTGCAGCTCACCAAGGTATGAGAACCCAACCAAGATGAACTCACCAACGATGGTTTGGTTTTCACCAGAGTCTCTGTCAGAGTAGGTCATCTGTTGGAGTGATAACAAGAAAGAGAGACACTAATATTTAACAGACAGAACTCCAAATATTAGGATAATAAACAATCCGTACTACATTTTGCAATTATGGGATGCATCGAATTCTAAACATTCCCAGCTTTTATATCAATACACAATTGGCCCCGCTCACCAGCAAATATAAACTGGTAGTTTGTCATTGACTTGAGCTGTGATAAAACCGACGTGCACCAACTTGAGTACGTGTCACACTGTCTCCACTGGAATTGTATTCTTTTGCATTATCGGGAGTACTGTCCAATGGCTTCATTCACACCAACTAGCATATATTATCCCCCTCAAAACCCCACAAGTACAAACAGAAGAGAATCTCTGGGTTATACCATTTATCAATTTGTTTTTTTCAATTGTATTCTGTGTAGTGACATTACATTAGACATTTTGATCAGAACCTTTCTTTTCTTGCTATATAGGAATTCAAAATAGGAACACTCCCTCTTTATTTTTTATTAATGTTGCTTTGAGAATGGTAGATTGAAGGTTGAATGATTTCTTAATTCTGATCTCTCATACACAGTAATTGGGAGTAGTTATGGAACTGGAAGTATTCCCACTGGAGTAAGAACGACTCAGATGGGTATATTATGGTGGTAATTAAATTAACTATCTAAAAGTTCTCTAAAAAAACTGAAAGAACTATTGGGCCAATTCATGCCAAATGTAGGCATGCTGAAATCTGTAGAGTTACACCAAGGAAGGCTTTGCACTTTTTCTGACATACAAATGTTTTTGTTCCTTAAATGTTGAAAAGGAATTTACCTTACTCTTCTCAAGATTATGGCAACATCCTGAATGCATTAGTGGCTGTGTATAAAAATGTGCACTTACTTTGCTGATGTAACTCTTCAGAGCAGCAATGCTGTAAATAAAACTCTTCTGACCTTTTTTCCTTTTAAGGATCTCTTCTTTTCTGAGGGGAATCCTACAATATTAAGAATATCTGTTTCCTATAGACATTTATATGAAGGAATTTTGTAGTAATTGGGTTATCTGGAAAAGGCAGAAACAAAATAAAAGCTGATAATAACGGTAGCTTATCTTTATTACCTTGGCCTCTGTAGTGCCTCAGATCCTACAATGATATTTAGGAGGAAACCTGAACTGAAAGAGAAGCTGGAACTTAGGAAATGTTAATATTACATTTAGGAAAATCAATATTACCTAAAAGTTGGATGGGAGACTTCTGTTGTCAAACATTTTTTGCCAGAGCCACAGAATCATTCTCTGCTAGTTTCACACCCACTACACTCTGCACCTCCCCCACATAGAAATTATATTGAATCTGGAACACGCAATCAAGTAGCTTAATAAAATACTTCTTAAGTACTATTTATGAAAAAAAATGAGAGATTTTTTTTCAGATGAGGAAGGTCTGGATTACCTGATCCGATGCAAAAAAGTTGGATTATAGGTGCGTGCAAACATTTCTGTCTCTCAAAGAATCCTTTTGGAAATCAGTGTTTAACGCTTACTCAGTTGAGTACTATTGTTAACGTGAATGTGTAATTGATCAAAACTGGAATTGCCATCTTAAAATCTTTCTGGTGTTTCTATATTAGTTTATTTCCTGAATCAACATTTTAAAATTACATGAAAAGGTGATTCAAGAAAGTTAGAAGATTATAGGAGCCTAGGACTGGGCGGAATTTCATGAATCATCCCAAACAGGTCCCAATTCCCTCATTGGCTCTTTTATCTTTTTCTTAAAAGTTGCAAAGTTTTTTTCCTCCACTACTTCTAGAGAAGGAGTTGTTCAACAATCTCAACTAGTTAGGTGGCAGAGAGTCTCCTTCCTTCATTCCTTCACGTTTTCAATTTTCAGTTCATATTTACTCATAACCAGTTTATACACTATTTTTTTTATAGCAACATTGTCCTTTGTCTTTCCCTCTCACCCTAGTGTTTATCTCCCCAGTGTTTGCATATAAACAAGTATTATGTCCCTCTGAACTATTTTTTTTTCCCCTAGACTAAATAAAACAAGAGAGAGAATTAGTTGTGCTAGTCTGAAGGTGGTTTATTTAGGCAGAAGTAGCACCGTATAGAATAACCAATTCAGAAGGGCATAATTTTTCATAGGTAACAACTTATGAAAGCGTATGTGTCTCTGACTTAGCTTAAAAGGTGTCATGCTGCCCTGCCTTCTGTCTAAATAAGCTATATTCTTCTAGTTTCTTCATGTAAAATAGATTTTCCATTCCCATGAACATCCTTGCTGTCTTTCTACATACACATTTTAACTTGAAAGTGTCTTTCTTCAACTAGAATTGTACTGAATGTTCCAGTGGAGGTTACACTAACTTTATTATAATTTCTCTCCATTGACTGCTTATACCTTATCTGCTGTTACATTATAGGAGGGAAGAAAGATTCAAAGATCAAGAGATCAGTGGTGTACAAACACATAGGTGGTAGATAAATGTCAAAAGATGGATCAATAGTTAAATCAATAATACAATATAAACTAGTGCACACTGGAACACAACTACATATGTGTGCATGCACACACACACACACACACACACACACACATACAGAGCCATGTGCATTTACATAGGGGCACTTTAATATTCTGTATGTCTAGAAGGAAAGTTAAGATGAAGGATTTATTTAACCCTCTTCCTATTAATGATGATGGTAGGACACACTTGGCCAGAAGGTGCAAAGTTAGGGACAGTTAGAACCATTCACGCATAACCTACCTGGCTCAGTGACAATGGTTGTCTTTCACACTTGGAAGAGATTGAACGTAGTAAAGGACAGAGAGCTGTTTATATTCCATTTGTAGGCTTTGGGGACCTAATCTCTTAAGAGAGCCACTCTTCATAGTACTCTGAGGATGAAGAATTATCCCCAAACTGGTTTAGATAGAACAAAATCAAACCACCATTCTCTCAACCATGTTTTAGGAAATATTACTGTAGAAGCAGTTACTTTTGGGAGACAGGTGATATAGGTTTGAATTTCTTTAATGTGAGATGTGCCTAGGACACAAGTTTCACAACTACTTAGCAAATGATGGGCTCTACACCCTTTCTTCTCCACTGAAGTCAATGCTGCTACTGTTTGCTTTTAAGAACATGAGTAAGGGTGCTGTTAGGGATAACGTTTAAAACATTTAAATCTCTGGAATGTTATGTCATCACAAAGCTAGAACCCTTTCAAAGTAGTCCCAAGTTAAGACTTATATGGTATATTAGACCTGTACAACTGTGATTTGTCACTAGAGAGCTTGGCAAACAGGGCCAGTGACAGGAGCTATGACTCTATTCCTCCTCCTGGGAGTAAGGTGGGGTTGGGGATTGACATGTAGCTTGGAGGTGGAAGAACCATTACGGGCTCTGCAACCACTAGAAGCCAAGGGGAACTGTGGTGGGAAGGGACAATTCTTGAAAAAAAAATCTATTTTGAAGGGAATGGGTAGGGGGAGAAATAAAGAATAATCATAGTTTTGTTTTTTTTTATAAAAGGATCAAATCACCTGTTTCACTGAATTGGGATTGGGTCCGGGGGAGGGGGGAGGAGGGGAGGGCTGGGTTAGCACTCACACCAGGGCAGAGCTGAGACTCTGTGGGCTCTCTACATGCAGACAAAACTGGGATAGAGCTGAGACAAGAAGCTTCCTGAATGGGTTGGATATGGGGGTGCTGACAGAACCGTTTCAAATGAAAAGCAATTTGCTTCAAAGGAATACCATGGGGGTTAAGCTGAGACAAGGTTCAGTGACTGGCAGCACTGGGGAGAGGTCGGGTGGGTGGAGGATGGCTGCTCAGTGTCAAAACCAATTGCCCATGCCCATTAGCAATTAATTGGTGTTTTAATCACTCCCATTGCACCAACAACCAGCTAGCCAAATGCAAAGGGGTGCTAAAGCAAGCAGCAAACTGGTGAGCTGTACCAGGGTACTCAGAGTGGTCAGGGTATGCTGGAGTTACACCCTGTAAGGGTGGCACGGGGTGTTGGCTTGGGGGCAACTAGCCCTCTGGGCAGTTTAGTTCAGGAGGTTTAAATGTTTGCCTATGGTGCAAAGGAATGAGAAGGGTTGGGAATGGTGCAGCCTGGGACGGTGGAGAAATGAAAACAGAGCATTTTATCTCTCTCAACCAGACTAATAATACCCTGAAATGATATGGGTAAAGTCCACTTTTCAATTGGCCTAACTTTAAAATATTTTAAGGGTAATTAGCATAGGTTAACATCCTTTTTCAAGTAAATGTTCCAATTTTAATGGCCTTTATAATGACTGCAACACCACCTTAACTTTTTCTGAGGTTGCTGTTACACATTGCACTTAGGCCATACTAAAGTCATGAGTGACCATGCACTATAGTGGTAAAATGTATGATAAGTCCCTTCTGAGCATCTCAAAGTTACACTAAGTTGTGTGAAGTTTGTCTCTGGATCGTACTATCCAGGTCATGTAGAAATAATGGCAGTCTGCTCCCACAGAGATAAGGCAAGTAATTTGGATGCACCACTCCCAGTACCCCCACTCCCACTCCATGAATGGGGTCATCTACGGCTCAGGGGGTAATACTGCCTGGGGGCAGGCAGGGCCTCCACAGTGCCAGGAGGTGGGTTCTGGTGTCAGAAGAATGGAACTGGAGCTGGGAGGGAGGGAACCCTCTGCTGAACCAATCCCAGCATTCCCCACTTGATCCCAGCCTTCCCCAGAGACAGGTGCATCTTTCATCCACAGTCAGGTGAAAATAGTGGAAATGTTCAATTAACTGAAGTTATTAACGGTTACTTTAAGTTTTCCCATTCTGTCTGGTCCCATTTTTCACAAGTGCCACTATCTTTCTCCTGTCCTGGTGGCTCAATAGAGGCTGTCTCTTCCCTTTGCACATCCCTGATTCCAGTTCTGGGGCTAGAGGCAGAGAAGGGGAGAGGACTGGAAGAACATGGAGCTGCCTGGGTTCAGCATAGTGGGAGTGGGGAAGTGTGTTTTCCTATTGCTCCATGCTCCTGCTGCACTAAGGCAGCTTCACGCTAGTAGTGGATCTTCCAAGGTTAGCACAGTGCAAGCATGGAGCTGCAGAGAAGCATACTTCCCCTCTTCTCATGGCTCCATTCTCCCTAAAATCCCAGCAGATTTATGTTTTGTCCTTCTATCCTCTTCATAGGACAGTCCTTTCTTACCCCTTCACCCCCAGGATGGGAAATGGGAAAGGGTGGAGGGAAAACACAGCGCCCTTTAAGCTTCCTGGCCAGTGGAAAGTCAGTGGTCTTTTTGTTACTCTCAAGTCTCTACTTTTGTATTCTTCCTCCCTCCTGATGACCAGGGATTTGGGTTTTCCATTTCCTACAGAAAAACAGACTAAACAGTTGATTTTACCTTTTGCTGGAGGCAAACACAGATTTATCATTTTATTGGAGAAAGCCAAGGATTTTCCCATTTTGCAATGAGCTTTCTGCAGGCTGGCAAAGTTCCAACCTTCAGGGAACTGGGAGGGAGCAAAAGGAGAGCAGTGAGACAGGGAATGCCATGTGTATCTACATGCACATGGCCCCAGGCATCCTAAGGGCATGCTCCCACAGGTAAGTGGGTGAGGGGAGGAAGAGCGGGATTGAGGCCCCCTGGAGGGAGGGAGGGAGTTGGGCATGGCTGGGGCTGGAACTTCTGCCCAGCTGGGAAGTGTGTAGGCCTTGGGCCGCAATGCACAGCTGCAGGGCCCCAGTGGGGAGCAGGACAGAGACCTAGGTGGCTCGTTCAGGAGGTAAAGGGGTGGAACTAGCTCCTCACCATGGTGTGCACTCCCAAGGGGTGCAGGGGGGGCCCAGTGCCCTCCAGATCTGTGTGCAGGGCACGCATGGGCTGCAGACGTGGGCTCCCACCCTGCTGCCCTTCCCTGGGGTCTCCGCAGCCCAGTGTGCCAGAGCACAATGGGGCTGAGCGGAGAAGCTGGTCAGCACAGGGAGCTCTCCTCTGCCCTGCCAACATGTCTGCTGTTTGTGGGGCTGCAGTGAGGGCAGCGGCATGGGGAATGCAGCCCCACAAGCAGGAAGCACATCACCAGGGGAATGTGGACCTCACAGCAGTGAGCAGCTTCTCCGTGTGGTCCCACTGTGTCCTGCCACACTGGGTCATGCCCTCCGGGCTGTGGAGGACAGCAAGGTGGGAACCCATACCCGCAGCCCGTCCTTGCCTCATGCACAGATATGGGGTTCATGGGCCACCCCACCCTGCTCAGGAGTGCACATCACTGTGGGGAGCCAGCCCCCCTGCCCCCAGCAGGCAGAAGGGGGGAGCGGGAGAAGGGAGCTGTGAACTCAGGTCCATAGTTCTGGCAGATGGGGGCACCCTCCATCTGCCCTGGGGGAGTGGAAGCTGTGGGTGGGGGGGTAAGGGGCACCAGCAAGGCTGTGGTGGGGAGTGAGAGGCATGAGCAGGGTCATGGGAGGGGGCTGTGGGGAGCCTTTCATTTTAATAATGGATTTCGGGGTTTTATTAGACAATTTGTGATTTTTTTTTATCAGAGAATTTGTGATTTTATATTGGAGAAACCAGGATTCCTGCTGATGACTCCTGATGACTCTTGATCCATGGCTATTGCTGGTTGGCCTCTGTGTTGTCCTACATCCCTGTAGCTCCTCACATGCATACATACTAATTTGGTCTTTCTGGGCTTTCTCCTAATTTGATTTGTTCCTCAAAACTGGGACTCAGACTCCCTTGCTCTGGGGCTTTGTTAGGGGTTGCCACCCTTATCTTGTGTTATAGAACACTATGGTACATGCCCCCCTCTTTTCCAGGATATGTGTATATCCGTTGACCTCATTGTGTTAGATAGCCTGTCTGCTTCCAAGGCTGTGTGAAACTCTGCATGTGAGACTCAGGCTTTTTAGAAACCAGCTAACCCCTGCTGCCCATCCTGAACCATTCTAATACATATATATTGCCTATAAGCCAATTTACAAAAAGTAAAACTTTAAATACTATTTCTAAGCCAACAGGTGTCAGGCACTGAGAGGTAATGATGGTTGTGAAGGACAGTTTAAGAAAAGCTGGGGAGCAGTGCTAGCCAAGGTATAATGTCCTGAAGGCTGAACAATCTGCTACTCAGCATTCCCAAACAGGACTAGGGAGCCCCTGATATAGTTATCTTCCTCTTAGGGCTTTGGCTAAAGCTGGAGCTTCCTTGCTATAATGATTCATTTTCTCAGTATCATCAGATAGCTGCTCATTTGCAAGTGATGCAAAAAGCTCCATGGAGTTCTCACCAGCCACATTCCCATTCTGTGCCCAGATCATTCTAACTCCGGGTGCGTCATCTGCACTAGACATGCAACTATCATGTTGAATGCACCATTGATTACAAGGGATGGTTCACCCATGTGAGTTCTGAGTGGTCAGATAAGGTCCATGACACCCATGTCTTCAGGATCTCCATTCTGGTACCCTAGATGATGTGGGAAAGCTTCTCCTATGGAAGGAGGGACCATCCTTCTCCCCTGCTTGGGGACCCAGATTACCTACTTCTCCTACAGCACATACCTTAATTCCAGGAAGCACTTGAGCTGTTATTAAATGAGCAGCTGACAAATGACCATCAGAGAGGAACTTGAAGCATCGCAAGGCATGCTGAAGGGTTGCTACCAAGTACTAAATGTTTTGGATCCACATTTAAGACCGTGGCCAAGATCTTTCTGGAAGCCTTCGCAGAGGAGGCCATTGAAAATGTGAAACTGTGCCATTCTTTGGAGACAGGCAGTTTAATCTATGTACACCTCTTCATCCTACACTACTTGGGACCCTTGGACCCTATATGTCAGCCACTCCCAGTGAAGCTCTTGAATCTTTCCTTCTTTTCCCCCTGGCATGCTATCATGTATGAGCTACAGTTTACGAACTTGACATCTATGGAACATTAAAAGTAGTAGCAAAAAAGGAGAGATCACTCAATTGTCCAAACTCCAGATTTCAAGTCTTTCCATTTTTTCCCTTCCTGGCTAAAAAAGGATGTGTTACCAAAGTCAGCAGGGATTGGGAAGAGGAATAGTGTATGGACTTTGATATAAGAAGTAGGAATTGTGGAGTTGTTAGTGTCTGATTTGCCAGCAATTGGGCTACAGCTCTCTTTCTCTGGGCAGCTCATCATGGTGAAAAAGAAAGCACATGCTATCAAGGTGGAAGTGGAAGAATCACAGTCTGCAGTTTTAGTAAAACTAGTTGTTTTCTTTGATGTTGAGACTGTTCAATGGATAACTGAGTGTGGCACTGGTAAGAGAGATTGCATTTGGGGTAGGGTAGCCAGGTACTGCCTCCTCTGATAGGGGTGTTTGTATAAAGTAGGGAGTAATGGAAGGGACAGCAGAGTGCAATCTATGATGGTCTTGCTGCACCTCCTCCCCTATGCCTTGCTGTGATAAACACTGACTCCTGGTTGTAAGTGTTAAACAATGAAGACCTGAGTCTCTCTAGCTAACTGGAAATGGTGGGGAGGAAAGAGGCCCATGTTAATCCCTGTGAAATAGAGTGCTATCTTTTCCCGAGGTTGCTTGACAAGAAAAATATCAAATCTACAGACTTGGACATAAAAATGTATATGGAAATCATCACTGAAGGCCATATACCATATGTAAGATCACATATGCCTGGTACTTCTATTATATTAATTTGAATAAAGTGATCTAAACAGATTGATAGTTACTTCTTTAAATTAAGCCCGAGGCAGCATAGTGGGCTAACTTATTCAAGTGATAACAAAAAATGTTGCAGTGAGTTGCAGAGCATGTATAGAGGAGTCTTAAGTAGTCCTATTTTTTTCAGGCAGCTGAAATGAATTTTCTGTTGAAATTTTGAGGCTATAGTGTTTTAGACAAAACTGGAAAAAAATTGAACCACTTCAAATATTCAAACATTTCACATCTCAAAAACTATACTGGCAAAATAGGCTCTCTTTTATAAATGTTTCACTGCTTGATTTTGCCTAAATTTTAAAAGGTTTTTTAAAATTTTAATGTTTCAGTTTTAATAGAATGATTAAAATTTGATCCAGGTGCATATTTTAAAGTGGACTGTTTAAAGCTTCAATTTGGAAGGCCACCATTTTAACTAAGCACAGCGTTCCTACAAGAATTTTTCATCTTTCATGATACATTAGAGCATATGCAGTCTTGATGGTACAGACATTATACAAGAGGATAAGATTTATTAAGGTCACATCTTTTATCAGACCTATGGCATTGCTAGATACAGTTAGACAAGTTTTCAAATGCAAGATCTGATGAAAAACATCTTGCATCCAAAACTTCTCTAACTCAATACCAGGGGCAGGCATAATTTGGCTCACAGGCCATATTCAGCTGCCACACAACACCATCCAGCTCACAGGGCCCCTCCTTAAGCCTTCTGCTGGTGATCCCATGGCTGTTCCCAGCCTCCCTCCTGGACTGTGAGGCTGGGAATTCAGGTACACACCCCACTGGGCCAGGATCAAGCACTCCCACTGGGGGAAAGGGTCAGGGAGCTGAGCACTATGGCACCAGTCGGGGCTGGCCCTGAACACTACAGGAGCACAAAGCTGGGCACTATGAACCCAGGTGAGGCTGGCTCCACAGGCTGCTTCCATGTGCAGCCAGGGACTTGGGTGGGAGCTGCATGTTACAGAGTCAAGTGGGGCTGGCCATGCATGCTGCTACTACCTGCAGCCAGGGACTGGAGTGAGAGCACAGGGAGCTGCGTACTATGAAGCCAGGCAGGGCTGGCCTTGCTCATTACCACCATGTGCAGCTCCAGGGACTTAAACACTCCAGGGACTCCAAGGACCACCACGCCCCCCACACACACACAAATCCACACCTCCTACATCCCCCACACCTCACTATACCCCTGAACCCAGCCATGCCCTCCCACAGCCCCCAAACACACTCCCAAACCTCCCACCCCCCACTATACCCCCAAACACATACACTCCCACCACACTACCCTAAGCCCAGACACATCCACACCCTCCCATACCCCCAACCCCAATCACATACCCCACACCCACATCCACCTTCCCCCATACACCTCACACACCATACCCACAGTGCACACATACACACACCCTCCAGACTCAGGAGGCACCAGTCACCCCTGTTCCCCAACACCTCCCCCCCATTCACACAATGTACAAGAGTAAGACTGTATTTTGAACTGTTATGCAATCACCTCTAGATACACAACACAAACACACATAAATCTGGACAAAATATGTATATTTAAAATAAAATTAAAATAAGTTATAATAGATGTTTGATTATTTTTAGTCTACGATTTGAGACTTTTCTGGTTTCAGGAAGGTAGTCCCAAAATTGCAATGAGGGGGCAGGACCGCCATCAAGGGGCAAAGCTACCCTTGCAGCCCACAACAGCTCACCCAAACTGGTTAAGCAGTTCTCCAGCCAAAATAATTGCCTGCCTTTTGTCAATACCAACTATGGACTTGGTCCATATGTTGGTCCATGGTACAGAGATCACCTTAAAAATCCTTTCCTTTATGGTATACTTATTCCTTTAACAGCTTTCCTAAAAGCCCCCCTTTAAGTTTGACATGAAGGCTGTTAAGCCAACTTGGATTTTGATGGTGGCACGATGAAAAAAATTGCTGTGATTCATGTGATTCACAGAGTGTTATAGGATATTTTCAGCCTTCTTATTTCCTTAAAGTGTTGCCTGACTGAGTCATGCACCCTCTGCCTTATCTGATTCGCCCGGGTATTTAACTCCCTTTCTTGTTTGCTCAGAGGATCAGCTTCAAGATGAGGGCTAAAGAGAATGCTACATATGTTCTATGGACTAGTGAGCTGGGAAGAGGAGCAGAATATGTAGATCCATCCTTCTTTTTGCAGATGGTCACACCAGAATCCATATCCTGGATACACTGGGTACAATGCACACTGAACACTAAGCTGTGTAGTATAGTGCAAGGGATGGCATATGGCAACATAGCAGTCATAAGCCATAGCTACTAGGAGGCAGCGTTCTGTAAGGTCCTGGATGGCATAGGCATACAACTGGGCTACACAGCCTGCAATGGAGATGCTTTCACACTTCAACAAGAGGTGAACCAGCACCTGGGAAACCATACTGGTTGTGAAAAAAATGTCCAAGAAGGACTCTCTAAAACATGAGACTACCCATCCTCTAGTGTCAAATATCTTCTATTAAGGGATTTGTATCTGGGTATAGTTGCTGGACAAAAATTGCCTTAGCATGTACAATGCAGTGCTATTGCACACCCAAAGTGTGATACAATTGAGCATACCTAATGATCATGTGGATGCTGTCACTCCCAGAGCCAAAACACAAACTGTCTATTTGCCAAAAGCTGCAGTTAAACTCACCTAAGTGGCACTTCCACATGGAAATGCATTAGGATGGTGCCCATAGCACCTGTCATATCTGAGTTATAAGATGTGTTTCTCTATCTTCTACCAAGGTAGAAACTTGTTTAGAGGTGAAAACAGTCTTATACAACGCATCAGTATTCCTCACATAGAAATAAAGGGGTTTTATCATTTGTTTGTTTTTGCTCCATAAAACTATACATAATCTCTTGTTCTTCAAAATTGCACAGACACAGATAGGCACACACATGCACACATCTATATACCTCAAAATGATACATGCACCCAAAAGGTAATGAAACAAATAACTGAAACAAAACAATTAAAGCAAATATTTGCACACTGTAGTCAAATAGAAGGCAAGAAAGAATGCCTTAAAAAAAATAAAAAAAGCTCTAGCAGAGATGAAAGGAACTACAAACCAGTGAACATAACGTCTGTTTCTGGAAAACTGGTAGAAACAATAATAAAAAGAACAGTTGTTCAGCACATGGATAAACATGACTTGGTGGGGAGGAATCATCATAGCTTTGTCAAAAAGAAATCATATCTCCCCCACCTACCAAAGTTCTCTGAGGTATCAATAAGCAGGTCGATCAGGGCAATCCAGTTGACATATTTTTGAACTTCCAAAAAGCCTTTGTCAAGGTCCACCATCAGAGGCTTGTAACTAAATGATTTAGTCATGGGATTACAGGGAATGTCCAGTCATGGATTAGAAACTGGATTAAGGATAGAAAACAAGGGATGAATACAGGTGGTCAGGTTTGGGGATGGAAAGAGGTAAACAGTGGGAACTCCAGGGATTTGTGCTAGGACTAGTGTTGTTTAACATATTCAGAAACTATCTGGAAAAGGGCATGAGTAGTGAGGTGGCCAAATTTGCCTATGACACAAAAATAAACCAAAGTATCATCATGCCATTTTATCAATCCATGATGCATCTACACCATGAATACTGTGCCCAGTTCTGGTCCCTACATCTCAGAAAATATAATAAAATAACTGGAGGAAGTCCAGATAAAGGCATCAAGGATGATGAGTGGTATGAAGAGGCTTCCATATAAAGAGAGCCTAAAGAGGCTAGGTTTATTCAGTTTAGAAAATAGACATTTAGGGGGTGGGGACAGGGTAGTGGTTTACAAAATATTAAATGTCAAAGAGCAAATTAACAGAGATTTATATTCGTTCTCTCATGACAGGAGAACTACAGGGTCACAAAATGAAATTTGTAAGTAAGTTTAAAACTAAAAAAAAAGTAAATTCTTTTTCACAAAGTGTGATTTCTTGGAGGAAAGAGATATGAGTACCTATTGAGCATGGGAGATAGGGGTACAATTTCTGAATCGGAACTTCCTAGACCTTAAATGCAATCAGCAAGTGAGAGAGGAACAGTGAAAAAAAAAAACTGGTCATACCCAGCTCACTCTCCCTTTCAGCATCCACTCTCTGCCCTGGTGTGACACAGGACCCTGGGAAAGGTTGACCTGTTGTCTGAGCTAGTAAATGGCAATTCTTATGTTGTTATATTGTAATGTTTTAGCTGAGTGGAAACTTGCCCATATTACTAAGGAGTTTTGTAAAGCTGCAAACAGATTTAACATTTGAAAAGTTTCAAACAACTTTAAAATGTCTTTCAAAGGCTAGTGTGCAGATATACAGGTTGAATAATATTCTCTGAAGTGATAGAAAAGTACCTTAAGGGGTCAAGTATTATTTTGAACTCCCTCATCTTACATCTGTACAGTAGGTTGCTCCTTCAGTATCCCACAATGCTGTGCTTCCTTCTGAACCCTGGTCCAGGCTGTCCCCTCTCCACCCCATGGACTTCCAGCTCTCTAACCACTCCCTGTGTTCTGTGGCCTTCCAGCAACCTGGTCACCGCTGACACCACTGCTCCTGGCACTCTGGGCACTGGGGCTCCTGGCACTCTAGGCATTAAGGCATTTCATATTGTGATTACTCAAAAACATGTGTTTAAAAGGCAGATCCAAAGTACAAATTGACCACATTTTGCCCCTATCAGAATTGATATTCACATTTATTTGTGTGTTCAAAAATGTGACAATAAGGCCGGTTAGAAAAAAAATGTCCAAGTCCTAGAAAAATGCAAGTTTTCAGTCATTGTTTTCACCATGAAGTGACAAGAGATACTGAAAAAGAAAACTTTTATTTAAAGAAGTCAAACCGAACTCCAATGGAGACTAAAAATTAGATGCATGTCAACAATATTTTTTGGAAAACTTCCACAATGACCAAATATATTCTCATAGGGGATTAATGTATTCACCCCATCATTCAGACTGATCAAAAATAAATGATACGTCTTTATTGCCATTATGAATAAGAACTATATAGAGGCTTTCATTTGGTGAATGAGGCTTAAATTTTTATAACTGCCTATGGTATCTGGATCCCCCAATCTCGTATATCAGAACACAGAAAAACAACTGTTTTATTAGTTGTTTTCATATGTGAAAACAACTAATTAAAAAAAATCATTAATAAGTGTTTAATATATGATGTGGTACTATAAATTAGAGAGGTACAGGTAGACTATGGAACAGATGCATAGAACCACACAAACATCCCTGCATGAAAAATTTGAGTTTAGAAATACAGTGTTGAACCTGTTCTCTGGTGAAATCTGCTGAAGAATGAAAGGCAACTTGTGTCATTCATTAATTAACTACTTTGATTACTTAAGTAGGTTTCCTCCCTAATTTAAAAGGGACTAAATGGTTGGAAAAAACAACTTTTTCCCCACCTTCTGATGTTATCTCTAATGTAACCCTCCTATAATAGTCCTCTGGGTAAGAAAAGTTCTGCCTCAAATTAACTGAAACATACTCACACAAGAGTCACAATCCAATAATTGAAAGCAATAACAACCAGAAAAACAGAAAAATAGGAAAGCTTCAGACTGATGACAATATTTTTTTGTGAATTGTTCCCTTGGTTTTTCCCTTTCCTATTTGCAAATGTTCATATAAGCATTGGGCTACAGAACAGATGGCAGGCATTGAGTAAGTTGACAAACAGTACAGCGCTGTAATTTACAGTCTGCCTAGTTATCCCTCACTTTTTAGTGACAAGGATTTTAAGGGGTTGAGTGACTTAGACCAGTGAAAGTCTGCATCATATTTCTGCTTCACATTTACTACAGAGACAATTTCTTCATCGTAAATGTGTGTTGTGTCTTCATTTCAAGGCCATAACGTTATGGGCTCCAACTTCCATTGGTTCAGAGATGTAAATCTGGAATTATAACATATATTATTTCCATCAAGAGAGTTTTACCAGTGACTTGTCTTAGATAATAGGTCAAACTCACTTCCATCTCAATTCTGTTTTGGTCCCCCCTCAGAAAACCATGGCTATCCAACACCTAGTTATTACTTGGGAGCAGATAACATGCTTTCCTTAGCAAGATCAAGGAGTTACAAAGGAAAGTGACATCTGCTTAATCAAGATTCAATCACCCATGCCTTCATATTCCCCCTTACACTGCTTGGTTGCAAAGGTGGATTTTGTTCATTGTTTGGGTCACTTTTGAGGCCATACCTGAATTTTACCTCCTTTAGATGGGAGAAGGGAAATGGTGTATCATGCCCCCCAGCAGCCTGGCTTGCTTTTTTGCAAGCCACCGGCCACTTTGCAAAGTCACCTACAGGGGCTCATGCCTTCCCAGGCTCTTTGGCTCACCTTTCACAACCCTTCCTTGCATTTTCCCTAGATGGAAACTTTGAAAATGTGCTTTTTCAAGATTTTTTCATGCTCTTTTCCAGCCAGGTGCCAGGCACTGTCTCCTTTGTTTTGGAACACCAAAGTGAGCCGTAGATGGAGGAATGGCATGGGGTTTAAAACCTGCTTTGCTTCCATAAAAACTCAGGGACTTTGCAAACTTTTCCATCTTCTTTTTGTATCCTTTTCCAGCCCAGTGCCAAAGTGTCTTGGTTTTTGTTCCACACCAAAATGAGGCTGCTGCTGGGAGGGGGGGTTGCCCCACTCAAGCACTATAAATTGGAGGAGCAGAGGTCGGGGTGTGCATTCACTGTATTGACGAGGAAGGGTTGAGGCGGGTGAGAGACAACAGCACAGTGGGGGCAGGAAAGGACTCATCCTAGTCACGAGACTTGCCCCTGAGCGGCACAGCAATGTGAATCCAGAGTCTGAGAAGACTGCAGGCTGATCAAATGGGGCACAGTGAAACGTTGACTGCTATTTGATGCCCACACCTCTGCGACGTGTGACTCAAAAGAGGACATGGTGATATGCTACACACCACCTTTGGTAAGTGACACCTAACACTTGTCTGTGCCCTGAGGGTGGCAGAGTTGTTCCTAGGGAGGCACGAATATAAGCAACTGCCCTGGACACAGAGCTTTGGGGGTCCCACAGAGATGGGCAGAGTGGACAGGGCAACTCCTCAGTGCTGCCACCAGCCTCGTATCCAGACATGTGCCAACTCCCCTCCCCTGCCACCACCTCCACAGCATGTAGGATTGGCTCTTCATTGGGGGTTGGACTAATTTTCCCAAGGTCCTGCACCAGTGGCATACTGTGGGTCTCGGGAGCCTGGGGGACAAGGCTGGGGTGCCGCCAACCTTGCTCCTGCATGTGCCCCAGACAAGCTGCCTTCTGCGGTAGTTTTGGTGAGGAGGGATGGCAAGCAGCACTGAGTGGTGGCACCCCCTTCACACCTGCGAAGGTTGCCCCCTTCATGTCTGCGCTGCGGTGGCCATGCTGCCCACTGCCATCAGTACGCTACTACCCTGCACCCTGATAGGATTATCTCTGATTGGGGAGGATGCATTGTTTAGCTCAAATTTATTGCAAACGGAGCTGGTGTAATTTTACGGGCCTGAAGGAAGGTATGCAAGGTGCACAAGAGGCACCAATACAAATTCTGATGTTCTTTCTATCCTCCCTTCCTCCAGTTTTTAGATCCCCTTCCACTGCTAGCCACAGACTAATCAATCCCTGTTGGTGACAAGAGGCAGAAAGAGAAAGGAAGAAAGAGAAGATGAAGAGGATGACACTTCCTTCAGGATTCTCTCAATAACTGAACTATTATGCATTATAATTATAGTTGACTTTCATCCTGACTTATATAGACTTATCATCTAATAACAGGCAATACTGATAATAGGAGTCAATAATACTATTAACTGCCATAGTATTATATTAATAAGAGTTTGTAGTAAGAGTAATATTAATGATGATTTATTAATGGTCAATAATAATTGTAATGGTTCAATTCCTTTTCACAGCATTTCAAAGCAGGTAGATCTTGTGCCTTATCACCCTGCACACATCACACACATCCTGGGCCTCCACCATATATATATAGCCAATGTATGATATAGACTTATGTTATATAGACTTATAATTACAGTTCGATTCCTTATGATGATAAAGCAGATACTGAGCATAAGGCAGGTGATTATGCACCCTCCCTGCCTCTTTCCCCATGTGGGAGTGGGGAGGAAATACCCATCTCCTGGTTCAAGCTCCTCCCTAGGTCCCTCTTTTCCCATGGAGAAGAGATATATACCCTTCTGCTTGACATGCTACCCTTACTGAACTTGTATTACTTCCTTCTTCTGGTTCCTGGCCATGTCCCAGCAAATTCAGACTGGGGTACATGTCTTCTGATACCCACCCTCCACTCTGTCTCCTTGAGGCTTCTGTCTCCTTGAGTTGCTTCTTTGACTTGTGGAAGGAAGGAACTTTTTTTAAATAAACAAGGATAACAATAGTAGTTTAAATAACAGAACATAGTTTAAATAAATAAGGATAACAGAAATTAGAAAGTTCCCCCCACCACCACCCCTCAGGACCTGAGGGGGGCTCACCATCTATGCTTTGTGGCCAGCAAAGATTCCAAAGTTACAGTGTAACATAGAGTCTAGTGTAGGAAAAGGAGGTATTACAAATTTCTTGATTTTTGAAAAAAGAATTTCTCCCACAATGACGCTTTCTTTGAAAACATTTGATTCCGCAGAGGCCTAGAGGTAGCTGAAGAGATTACCCTGGGCTGCCTTAGGAGTGCTGCTTCTCGCTTCCCTCTTACCTTCTCCTTGTCCTTTCAGAAAGCTGAGAGGAGAGATATGGTAAAGGAGGACAAAGCAATCCTGAACAAAATCTGATGAGCTCTCTCCGGGGGGGAGCAGGTTGCAGCCGATTGAGGGTGCAGAGGGGTCTCCAAACCCAGCTCTAAAAGGTGCTGCATGCAAGATTTTCTAAAGAAAACATTGCACTGCAAAGAAAGTGCGCACACACACACACACACACACACACACACACAAGGTCAGTGGGATATAATACCTAAATATCACCTGGGACACTGCATATCCTGGGCATTGGGTCTGGCAGGAAGTGTCCTGTCCCTGGATTTTTGGTCGTGGTTCTGAAATGAAATGTGATGAAGTTCAGAAGGTTTGCAGTATTGGAGGAAGTCATGTAACCACTCACTCCAAAGTTTCAAACTACTTGCAAAAAACTTACTATTCCAGTGATGCTGCAGCTGTTATCAGGAGCTATGTCCACTGCAGTGGCAGCACATAACAGGGGATGCAGGGGTCCCACATGGAGGGTACATTGGGGGTGGAAAGACAGGAGGGTACATGGGCGGGAACATACACTATAGGTGGCAGGGGGGGGGGGGGCAGAAGAATTAAGAGGGGGTAGAAAATTAAAGAATTATTTGTCTCCTTCATTTTAAAATAATAATTGGTCTAAGAGGACCTGTCCCGACCTGAACTGTGTGGGGAGGGAGGAGGGAAGAGTGAGGAGTGAAGAAGGGTAAAAAGAACATGCAGCAGCACTCACTGGCTAAAGGCTGGAACACAGCACCCTCTTGTGGCAAAGGGGATTAATTAGAAGTCTGTGAAATCTCTGATGGTTTGCACAAAAAAATTCACATTTGAAGCGGTGTAACTGGAGAGTGCTACAAGTTAACACGTCTCCAAGTAGTGTTATTTAAGGTGCTAAATGGACTTTAGAGAGGTAGGAAATCCCGGGTCATGCAAACACAAATGCAGTTGTGTCAACGTAAATGAGAAATATTGTTTTGTCTACCCACCCCCATAGTTACACATGCTGGTTTCTATGGACATAACAAAACAGAAGGGACGTGGCTAAAGCATTCTGTGCCATTGCATTTGACTTCTTCAGCCAAACTGATTGCATACCTATTTACATCTGGGTTGACTTGGGGCAGCCTGTAGCCTAAGTTTGAATTCACACTTCTGATGTTTCACTTGTATCTTTCAACTAAAAGAGAACACCTTATAAATCTCAAGAAAGTGAAAACAAGACTCAGTGCAGCATGCTGGGTGTGGGCTGTTTTATTAGAAAAAATTAGAGGTGATTGTCTGTTAACTGACTTCAGTTCCAAAGATGAGAAACACCACGAGGAATTACATTAGATCTCCATTTAGTGGATGATGATGTTGAGCATTAGGTTGGGAAGTACAGAGGAGCAAGAAGAAGTTCAGAGAGAAGGACAGTTAGGGAGAGGTGATGTGATGTGTTTGTGTGTTTACTTGCTTACTGTTATGGTGACATTATGGAAACATGGGACCAGATCCTCAACTGAACATAATGAATTCAAATTCAGAACCTGGCTCATGATTGGTATATTAGATAGACAGGGATATCAATAGATTTATACATCAGTGAATCAACAAATGAACAAGAGAGTGTGGCAGATAGATTTTAGTTTATATACAATTAGATTTGTATGGGGATAGATCAGAGAGGTAGGTACATTATATAGATAAAAATATACAAATAAATCATTCATTTATGATTTACCTTGTTTACCTATTGTGGATTCCCTCTCTGAGTGTGAAAAGGCTACTGCAGAAAACAGAGGAGCCTTTTCATCTCTTCATTGACTTTGGAGACTAGATCCCTTTCTAGTATTCCTCTGGGGAAGATGATTCTTCCTGGAATTGGTTTGGATGCAGTAAAACAAAATTCAAACACTTAACCATTTAATTAGAAATTGAGCACTACTGTTAAGAAAAAATAAGAACAACTACTGCTGCCAAAACCACCACAACAAGTATTTTCTAGAGGAAGATTCCTATTGAATATGTTAGCTTTGGTAAAATATGCATCACTTTTGACCTAGGGAATCAAAAGTGAAGAAATGTTGTCTAAAAACTCAGATAAAGATCAATGGCATAGCCTGAAGAGGGGAAGGAAGGAAAAACAAACAATCAAACAAAAAGCTGTAGAGGTTAATGACTTCCATTAATGCTTCTCTTCAAAGAGGACATCACTGTCCTTCCAGAAAGGCAAGAGAACTATCAGTTCCTGACATCCAGAGTCAGGAAGTTAACCTAGGAGTCCTGATTCTTGGACTGCACTAAAACTAAACTAGACCCCATAACCTTGGCAAAAAAAAAAAAAATCTCATCCCAAACTCGGTGAAGTCAATGAAATATATGTCTTAAGTAGGGAAGTTATGTTTTAATTGTCCAGAATAGAAACATGAAGAAATTCTGATGTGGTGCTGCTAAAATGGATGTCACTAGTCTCTGGCCCAGCAACAAAAGGGGAAGAGTTCTGTATTAATCCTCACAAAACTGCTATTGACTGAGCACTGTAGCTTATGCATAAGCAAAAGGAGAACACAAATGGAGAGCAGCAGTGGAATTTCTAGCTCACTGGGTATAGGGGTCCATGCTACCCTCCCATCTAAAGGAACCTCAGGGACCCTCCCATCTAAAGGAAAAGCTATCTCCTTGAAACACATCCCATCAATTTTGTCCTCTTCCCTCTGACCCCATATATATCCCACTCTTGACTACCAATTTCAGGAGAAGGACTGAAAAAAGCCCTGGCTAATGCATATCTACAACCCAGGGCCTGGTACACTCTGCAGAAAAAATAGGAAATGTAAGTTTAAACCCCTTCTACATGAAGGGGCCTAGAACCTGGGTTTTCCTTGCCCTGGATAAGTATCCTCCCCATGAAGGATGAAAACATAGAAAAGGTCCTCACTCATCTTGGGGTTTTGTCCAGCTACAGTTTTGGGACTTATACTTGCCCAGGTATATACTCATATGACAATTCATGCATACCCAACCAGCAAGCAAGTTAACAGATTTAGTGCCAAAAGTGGCAGTCAAGTGGCAGGGTAAACATCATTTGGCTGTAGAACATAATATAGGACCTCAGGGAAGACACTACATACATAACAAGAGACAAGAGATTCTGGGGAATAACAAAAAAGAAAACAGACAGACAGTATGGGTCAAAGGTTAATAATGAGTGCTCCAAGGGGGAGTATGGAGCAAAGTATGCTGGCTAGCACCCACTGCGTCTTGCTTAAGTCCAAGGAGCCAGTGGACACTACTCAATGAAACATGTCTAATAGGAAGATGGCCCACGATTGCCTGGGTTCCCTGGCCAGAGCCTCCTTGCTGGCCTAGTAGGCAGTGAGTTTGGCTGGAGCCAGAAGCAGATTGATCAGGAGACTTTGGGACGTGGTGGAGCTGAAGATAAGAAAAAAAGTACAGGGGGAAGTACTGCAAGAACCTCAGGAGGACATAGTGAGGGGGCTGCAGCCTGGAACATCTGAGATAGGTATGCATCTCTGTTGACAGAAATAACACTTGCCAGGGGAAACTGGACAGTCCTGAGTTAATAACAAGATTATGAGGAGAGATGCCAAGCAGACCATGCCAGACAGTGCCCACTGCCTATTGAACATATCCATCAGGACCCCTGGGGGTTGAAACCAGGTCTTCCAGACTCATGGATAGAGGCCTAGTCTGTGGTGCCAGGGAGATCCAATCAGGAAAACAAAAAATCAGGAACATAAGTAGACAGAGACAGGAAGGAAGATCAAAGCCATAGGGTCAGAGCACAACATCAGGTTTAGAAATTCCAAGCAGGCCAGAGGCACAGGAGGGTGATCTGTTGCCCATACAACTTACTACCGTCTCATCTGAGTTCATAAAGCCAGGGCCCACTTCTTATAGCCCTGGGGAATATCTCATCCTAGTCCCTTATTACTGCAATAAGACAAGGTCCATCTGAGGCAAATCTAGTCTCAGGCCTC